>NC_136992.1:17702438-18052438 GCF_032717465.1 Coenobita brevimanus | reverse complement strand
TAAGTGGGACAGCATATCAAGGACAAGTCACGTCGCTTGACTGCAACAATATGGATACCGGAACAGTCCTCCCTACCACCACCACCCCTCAAAGTAGTGGTGGATGTGGAAAAGCTAGTGTACACACACACACACACACACACACACACACACACACACACACACACACACACACACACACACACACACACACACACACACACACACACACACACACACACACACACACACACACACACACACACACACACACACACACACACACACACACACACACACACACACACACAATGTGTCAGTTTCCGTGTAATAGAGCAACTCTGTACTTACTGCAACATGAAAGAGGAGGCGTAGTGTGTATGTGAAACGTGAAAGAGTCTGCACGCAGGAGGATTGCTGGGCCTCATGGGATGGTCTGTTAGGTCTATGCCCGAGTCGGACACATAAAGGAAAGTTACTTATATGGTTTGTATTAGATCTAAGTATTTAATTTCTGCCGTAATAGGAAATGTCTGCACTACCGATATTCTTAGAACGAGCGCAGCGAGGTCTCTTTCCGTTTTTGGATCAGGCGTCGCCCAGTCGTAATAGTGTGTGTAATACCTTCGTTAAATCATGACGTAACATTTTAGGTAGAATTTTACTTATATACTAAAATTGTATTGATTGTGAGGATTCATTACTTTTTACCTGACTTGGACATTCTTCAGTTCAGATTATAGTTGATGCAGAAACTGGCATTAACACTCAGGCTGCTGTGCTCACTCTCAGATGAAGGAAATCGTATGACCGTGGCTGGAATAAAATTTTCGAGTTATTCCTATTATGAGAGGTTAACGGTGAAAATGATAACAATCTCAGGTTCCATACATACTGTCGTGAATACTGCTGTCTGGTGTTAGCTGAAAGAAAATACTAGAGATTTTCCAACCATGAAAGTGTTAGGCAATGTTATCATCATCATCATCATCATCATCATCACCATCATCGCTCTCTTTCCGTTATTATACATGGGATTGGTATGATCAAGAACAGGGAAAAATAAACGCAAAACGGATCTTCCATTATAATTCATGCAGGAATCCGTAACAAATGTTGTGTGTTGTTTTAGTGCCCACTGTAATTTCCTGTAAGGCCTTGTGTCTGTCGTAAGTGGGTGAAGGTGAGGATGGAGTGAAATTTAACCGGTTTAGCCAGAGGGGTCCTGGAGAGGGACACCTTCGTCTTGTGACATCGATATAATCACGCGGCTGATCTTCCTGGTTATACAAAAGTTCACTCATCTCCCTCCCATTCCCGAGAAAGGAGGATGGCGTACTGCAGGAGGGGGACAGCTTCAGCTTTCATTCCTCTGGGCTCACATTTTAGATGAACCAGAGGCCACAACAACCACAGCAACAGCCCCGGGACGTCATTATATCATAAGTTTGTTACCTCGCTCGGACAGTCCGACGAGGTAATGTTTTTGGTCGAGTTTGTTTGTTTGTTTGATTCATTGTTTGTTAGCAACATTGCGGAAAAACGGCTGAATGAAATTACACGAAACTTTCAGGATATGTGGGCACTGGTCCCCAAAGAAATAGATTAAATCTTGGAGGTAATCGAGTGAACATGGAAGGTCAAAATCAAGGTCACGTAGTTTCATAGGGCTATAACTTGAAAACGCTTGAAGATAGAGACATTTACTATCACGAACATACAGGAACTCGTATTATGGTTTTTCATTTGGCACCAAGATCTTTCACCTTGCATGACCGTGAAAGGTCAAACTCAGGGTCACGGATATTCAGGGGGCTATAACTTGAAACTGGTTGAACATAGAGAGATATTCACTATTGTCAACATATAGGTAATCCCATTTGGGTTTCTAATTGGTACCTTGACCTTTGACTGTAAGTGACCTTGAAAGGTCAAACTCAAGGTTACGGATATTCAGGGGGCTGTACATCGAAACTCGCTGAATATATATTTACCATCAGCAAGATATAGGAAGTCTCTTATGGGCTTTCATTTGGCAGCTTGACCTTGGACCTTGGGTGAACTTAAAGGGTCAAATGCAAGATCGCGGATTTTCAGAGGACATTACTTGAAAACATTTGCGCCAGTACCTTAGACTTTAATTGTGCACTGACACTAAATGGCCGAAACGAGTCACTGTTTAACAGCAATAAAATAACTGCTGTCGCGAGAGGTTTGTTATGCCTGGCATCACTTAGTTATTTGATTTTTTGAGAAAACCATTGCCTTGTGAACGTTCATCCAAATCTCTGTGGCAGTCAGTGATGCTCAAACCCACTCAAGTGCATCCCCTTAATATGAGATTATCAGCAGGTTGGCTGATCCACAGACTTTCATTATAAAGTGGGAGAAGGAGGAAGAAGAGGAGTAGAAGGAGGAGGAGGAGGAGAAGGAAGAGGAGAAGAAGATAGTTGCCTATCAACTACACGAGGGGCATTGCCCTAGAATGGGACCCTCAACCATCTACTGTATATTATATCTAGATCTCTCATTCTACTGCAGGGTGTGCCGGAACAAGGGGGAACAACCTTTTTCCAAGAGTCCAACTGGGTGGAGAATTAAACTTGGGTTCTTCCAGTTGCGAGCTGGACGTGTTAACCAATAGACCGCCAGACCCACCCACCTCTCAAACTTTTTTCTCACCCCGCTCCATCTTGCCCCACTCATTCTCCCACTCGCCTCACTCCTCTCCTTCTCCCCACTTTTCCTCCCCTTCGCCCCACTCCTTCTCCCCTTCACTCTGCTTCTCCTCCTCCATGCCCCACTCTTTGTCCCATTCCTCCTACTCGGCCCCTTCCACCTCCCCCTCGTCCCACTCCCCCTTCCCCTCGCCCTACTCCTCCACCCCCTTTCACCACTCCTCCTGCCCCTCGTCCCATCCCTCCTCCTCCTCACCCCACTCCACCTTCTCGCCCCACTCCTTCTCGTCCCACTCCTTGTTCTCCCCCTAACCCCACTCCATCTCCTCTTCACCCCACTCGTTCTTCTCACACCACTCCTCCTCCTCGCCCCGCTCCTCCTTCTCATCCCACTCCTCCTCCTTGCCCCGCTCCTCTTATCCCCACTCCCCCTTGCCTTCCAACATTCCTCCTCTCCCGACTCCCCCTCTTTTCCTTATTCCTCCTCACCCCACTCCTCCACACCCCACTCCTCCTCACACCACTCCTCACACCACTCCTCTCCCCATTCCCGCTCTTCTCCCCATTCCTCCTCACACAACCCCTCACCCCACCCCTCCTCACACCACTCCTCCTTACCCCACTCTTCCTCACACCACTCCTCCTCACCCCACTCTTCCTCACACCACTCCCCCTTACCCCACTCCTCCTCACCCCACTCCTCCTCACACCACTCCTCCTCACCCCACTCTTCCTCACACCACTCCTCCTCACCCCACTCCTCCTCACACCACTCCTCCACACCCCACTCCTCCTCACCCCACTCCTCATCCTACTCCTTCTCGCCCCACACTTCACCCTTATCCCACTCACGTCGGCAGCTGTGTCTTCCGCCGCCCTCACGCCGTCCACATCGGAAATTCACGACCTAAGAAACACCACGACATGTTTGTGTATGCCTTGACTGGCAGGGGGTCCACCAGCTGAACAAACTCGTGTTGTTGGCCTTAACGAAGTATCGCAGTGCACCAGTAGTAGCAGTAGTAGTAGTAGTAGTAGTATTTTAGTGTGAGTAGTAGTGGGAGTAGTAATAGTGGTAGTAATAATCATAGCGGTGGTGGTGGCGGTGGTGATAGTAGTAGTAGTAGTAATAGCAGCAGTAGCAGCAGCAGTAGTAGTAGTAGTAGTTGTATTTATACTGGTGGTGGTGGTCGTGGAAGTAGTAGTAGTAGCAATTTGTGGTGGTGGTAGTAATAGCAGTAATAGTAGTTGTAGAGTAGTAGTAGTAGTAGTAGTAGTGGTGGTAGTAATAGTAGTGGCAGTAGTAGTAAGTAGTAGTTGTAGCAGTTATAGTAGTAGTAGTAGTAGTAGCAGTAGTAGTTATTGCTGTTAAAGGAGCAGTAGCAGTAGCAGCAGCAGCAGTATTAGGTTTGTCTGACTGTGAGCCTAGTGAATTGAAAGTAGAAGCTGCCCTTCTTCCTTAGTCCACCATCTTCCTTTTAGGAGACAGGGAGGGGACTGCAGAACGTTTGTATCACCGGGCAGCTCCTACGCCTTGTCATATCAGTGCCACCACGTGAAGGTGTCCCTCTCCAGCACCGAATCCGTGGACCATGTTGGCTGTGTTTTCAGTTATCCTGTTCCGATATCGTTTCCACCCCGTCTGTAGTGGTGTCAGTGAGGCAGAATGATGATGGTGAGGGTAGCGATGGAGATGACGGATGACGATGATGACTGACCACCTGTGATGATAATGACAGATTACCGTAACGCCTATACTGATGAGGCTGTGATGGTGATGCATGCAGTATAACGATGAGGAGGAGGAGGAGGAGGAGGAGGAGGGGGATAATGACAATAACGAAGATGACGACGACGTGACTGATGTGCCCAAAACAGTGACTATGCTATCAGTTCTTTCTCGTGGCCAAGGGATTGATGGTTGTGTGTGTGGCTGGGCGGATGTGGTTCGCTGGCTGACGGTTCAAGGTGAACCGTTCGTCTTGTTGCCTGATCTCTACCATCATCGTCATCATCATCATCATCATCATCAAAAAGACATCATTATCATCATCAGAAAGTCATCATCATCATCATCATCGTCAAAAAGTCACCATCATCATCAAAAAATCATCATCATCATCATCAGAAAGTCATCATCATCATCACCATCATCATAACCGTGTTTTCATTTACTATAAATGAGATGGAATGGATTCAGGAATCAGAAATGGAAAATTCAGGGTCAGAATTGTGAAGTGTTTTCAATGATACATGCCCAGTTGAGGCTAAAAGTCAGTCTCAGTAGCCCTATTCTTGATCTGTTTAGTACAATGAGGAATTTACCTCCGCCAGCGCAAGTTGGAGGCCTTTGGCCCACATGATATCCACAAAATTTCATTGAAATTCATCAATAATTTTGAGATATCTTGTGCACATAAATGCAGACAGGCTACCAGGGGTGAATACTTAACCTCATCCAACCCCATTGGCGGAGGGAAAAGTGCGTCATCGGACTGATGGGAATAATCTCTTTAGTACTTTTTTTTCATTAATGTACTCTTGTTACTTCCACACGATTTATTTTACTGAGGAAATGTGTCTGTTGCTGAAGGTGTTGGTAATTGCTATATCCAACCTGTCCCCGAAATGTCTTGTCGAAGTTGGGTAGTGTGGCGCTGTGATAACCTGAATGGGCAAAATATAAAAAGGGGGAGGGGGACGGGCGGCGTATGAAGGAATTAATTTCTTAAGTGCGATGGCGTTTTCTTTATTCTCTAAGTATAATCGGAAGATTTTATGCGCAGTAAGGATGACTCTTCGTAGTGAAAGAATTACCATAATTCCATTTACTCCTTCAGTATGATGAGGACTTTTAATTTTGTACTTCCAAACACCAGATTACCTTATTCGGCTATGAGGAAATCTCTAATAGTGAAGGAATTTACCTCTCCCTGACTTCTATGACTCACTCCCGGTTGAATAAATCGCTAGATGTTAGCTGGAATACATACTAGAGTTGTCTCGACCATGAGTGGGTTTATAGTGATAGTACAGTATTAACATTCAGATTCTTAAATCCATTCAAAGCTGAATAAAACCGTCTGGTGCGATCTGGAGTTTAATACTAGAGTGATGAGACGATTAAACAGGTCGGCAGTCTCCTCAGTATCTGACTTCCATTAGTAAAGCCCACGATGAAAGTAAAACTTGTCTGGCCTTTCTGACTCTGGTGAATGCACTCAGTAACATGGCATGTATACTGGCCTCGTCCAGTGTTCACCCTTAAGAAATTGGAGACATACATGGCTCTTTACCCAGTAACATTTAAACCCCTCACTACGAGTGTCCCATGCAAGGTAAACATCGTCATGTTTGGGAGAGAATATGCGTCATCAAGTAATATATGTCCACACCACTAGTGCACAACATAAACGGACGAGCTTGGTTGTATATTTGGCCTTTTTTGGGCCACTTTTGTTGTTGTTGTTGTTGTTGTCTGGTACCACAGCAGGACAATTGTCTTGACAGTTAAAAAAGGATACGATTACATTGATTGGCATAATAAATGACTGGGACAAATACAAAGATCTGGTGCTCTGTTCTTGCCTACCGGAATGTTTTGGCGTTTTTCGCATATATATATATATATATATATATATATATATATATATATATATATATATATATATATATATATATATATATATATATATATATATGGATCTTTCGGGGAAAAAGTCTGGTACCAATGGAAGTCAGTTTTCATGACAGTTTTTAAATAAGTGACATTCCAAGACTTGTTCTTAATGCTGGTGCTCCTTTGTATGGGATTCTTTACAGGCCATATAGGGCAAGAAATTTACAAACCACAGTTCAGCTGAAGTATAATGTTCTCGCTCGCCTCTCGTGAGCAGTACTCGTAAACATCATTTCCCTGAAAAGAATATCTCGTCCAGCAAGAAATTATTTCAGTTATATTCATGCTACCCACAGATTACTGTATTTTGCCTGGGAGAGGTTTTTCAAACTGGACGGGTTAAATATTTTCACCAGTTCCTTCACTAAGAGAGGTCCCTGTATATTTCATGAGATTGTCTGGGGGCAAGAAAAAAAAATACTATAAGAGCACGACAGTAGATGGCCAACATAACCAACAGGAATGGAGTTATGTAGCCTAGTAATGAGCACACATTCATCTGAGCGACTGGAATGAGGTTGGCCTTGGAAGGATTTGCCTCATTACCTCCTTCACTACAAGGACGTGTTGTTTAGCTTTATTCTTGCTGCATCCAGGCGATTATATCCACTACAGGAGAGATCTTCCGTTGTGGAGTTCATGAAGGCTATGTATCTAACCTCTCCACTCCGAAAAGTCTCTCCTTAGTTGGAAAGAATCGTGTGGACACAACGGGAATTAAATAGACATATGTGATCGGATTGAAAGGGTTCAGTTCACTATTATCATCATCATCATCTTAGTTTCTGTCATTAGTAATCCATTTAGTACGATATCGACTTATTTCATTCTTGCTGACATGAGACGATTGCATTTAATTTAGGACACGTTAAGGTGTGTGGCAAATAGGAGAAATGCTGGGCCTCAGGGAACGGGATATGAAGTCTGTGCGTAGAGCATAAAGAGAGAGAGAGAGAGAGAGAGAGAGAGAAAGGATAGGGGAAAGGAGAGAGTGAAAGAGAGGAAACAAGGGGGAGAGGGAGAGGGAGAGAGCAGCTGTGACTAATTTTTGGAGCCCTAAGTTCTACGATACAGCCTTCACTACGAGAGGTTTACCCTTAGCAGAAGTAAATCGTTTAATGATAACAAAAATATAAAGTAAGATATTATCACACTGAAAGAACAAATTCTTTCACAAACGGAATGTCTTTTTGTAGCTTATTCTTACCGGATGTTTAAGAGTTTCCATTAATAGTGAGTGGGTTCAAAAAAATTATCCTAACCTGAATATTATGGTCTGTCGTGAGAGAGAATTAAAAAAAAAAAAGTATCATCCTAGTGAGAGTGCTAATTGGCTTGAGGGACGGCAGGGTGGAGGTGTCACGGTGGTGCACATAATGATTTAATACACAGGTAATTGTTCCCAGCCATGTCAGCCTCTGCCCTTTTCGTGTTTGTGGATCTTACAAAATACGCATTCATTTATGACGGTAGCGACAGGACCAGAACGAAGATGATCGTGATGATGATGATAATGCTGATGATGATGATGGAGACAGGATTAGAACTGATGATTATGATGGTGATGATCATGATGTTGATGATGATCGCGGAGACAGGATTAGAACTGATAATGATGAGTGGGGTGCATATGATCCAGAAGCAGGAAGACACAACACTGGGTGAATGATAAACAGTGCGTCTTGTGAAAGGGACACATCATTCACCCATCACTAGGAGATTGGAGGAGGAAGTATATACAGTAAGATACCACGATTCAGAAGGAATAACATGCGATTGTTTTGGTAATCAGGAGTTTGTTATAATGTGTTAATGTGCGGATATCGTTCTTCTTGCTATCCTTGTCTTTTTCTCCAGTGTAGTTCGCTTTACACTAACCTTCTGCTGTTTTGCCATTGTTTGCTTGTTTTCATAATCTCTTTCAGCCTGCATTGACCCCCGTGCTAACAGAACAGAGATCGTTCATACACTTTATAAAGTAGTCTGGTGATAGCCTTAGCAAATTGAATAACGCATCATCATAGTGAAGGCATTAACACCCTCAATCATATGAATTTTTTTTGTTTTATTGTAGCAGCTTTCCGACAAGTTTATTCAGTTTACGAGATGCTTCTTTCATTGAACGATAAAGGCTGGACATACTTTACCTTGTTAGCGCGAAAAACCTCTCCTAAATTGGGTAAAATCGTCTGGAGGCAGCAGAAATAAAACATAAAAGACGTCATCGTTGTGTAGGGATTAAGTTTCTTGTTTTCTCTTCGTATACTGAGGCCAGTGTATCAGAAGATTTATTCCCAACATTGTCCCTGTCACCAGAGTTGGCTTGAACCTTGAGAAGCAAGGTTGTGTGCTCACTCCCCCACCATTAGCACCCACTTCCCAGGGGTAAGTAAATTCGCGTGTCGTTACCTACACTGCAGCACCTAAGTGCGATGATGCCACAGAGTTAACTCCTTCAGTCCGATGTCCTACTTATTTTTTTATATTCTTGTCACTTCAGGATTATTTTTTTTTTCCACATCAGAATAGATTTTTCAAGCTAAGAGGGTTAGATATATCCTTCATTAAACCCATCACTGCTGGTGGTCTCTCTCACGCTGAATAAAAGCGTCTGGAGATGGCAAGCTTGAAGCAAAAAAATACGTCATGGGACTGAAGGGAGTAAGTTGGTGGTGAATGAATTCTCTCAGGTCATAAGTTAAACCACAGACCGCACCTTGAGTATTTTCTTTACGCTACCGTAGTGTGTATATATGAAACCACTGGCATCTTTCTTTTTACATTGACATCTCCCATTGTGTTATGATAAATTCAATAAATCATCAACATTATCATCATCATAATCTCTTGAAATAATAATAATAATAATAATAATAATAATAATAATAATGATAATGATGATGATGATGATGATGGTGATGGTGATGGTGATCTTACTCCTGCTATTGTACCTGGGGCGGCTAAGAAATTGAAGGATGATAAGACAGAAGTCGAACTAAGACAAGAGTGTTCAGTGAAATGAGTCGCAAATCCATTCATTCATCATACAAGCTTCCAACGCTCATAGCTCCACATCACAGTATATCGTCATCGCAGAGTCGGGGAATCAATTAGCTTCCACAATTTTAAACTAAAGATAACTTAGATTAACGAAACATAACCAAGGCCTTAACTGGGCTAATGCAAGTCTCAGATCAAATTATTCTCGCTATGTTTTCACCAAACTTTAGGAAGATATTCTATTTTCAGACTGTACACACTAGCAGACATCCGAAGGCCATGATATCAAAGCTGGATGGATTTTGCGACGTAACATAGAATGAACGAGTGTATGCCTATGGCACGTTAGTAACCTGAGGATCTGTAGTCCCTTTCAGCTCAGTTAATAACCAAGTGTAGTCAGGCTGGAAAACCGAATTTACTAGTAATCAAGGAGACTCATTCTTACCTCATAACTGAGGAATATCGAATTGCATCTAACACGAATTGTGATTTAAGTCGTGGGCGTGGCTCAATTTCGTCAACTAAAATCAGCTTTTATACTTAATTTTTGGTACCAACTAACGTTTTCACCCAGCGGAGGAGAGACTTATCGACTGAAACTGTCAGGGATAGCCTTCACTGATCACTGGTGGAGGTCGGCCCTAAGTTATTTACAATCGCCATGAGGCAGCAAATGCAAACTGCAGAAATACCTCATCCTACTGAAGTGCTCAACTCAGCCCACTGAATCAGGTGACGTATTTTATAATGCATATTCTTGTTGCTTCCAGACGATTTTTGTAGTCATCAGTAGCTGACCCAGACCCTACATAAACTGTGTTTGGACAACTTTACTCATACATTTGTCACCCGCCGAGCCAATGTAATCATTGTTAAAACCTTCACCACCACGACACCCTTCTCTTATTCGCGCTACAGTACTTCGGGACAAATTTATTCAGCTTAGCAGAACGGCCAAGTACTGGAGAGATAAATCACTTTAGTGGGAAAACTTTTTTTTATTCTTGTTATCCCCAGACGAAAAAAGTCATCTTAAGATATACCCTTCGAACTTCAGCCGTTAAATGTTGCCTTCACTGACCCTTTCACTGATAAAGTCCTTCCTAAGCTAAGTATACAAACGGTGTACTAAAGGCAATATCTAACTCATCGGTTCGATAACTCTCCGTGAGGTGAATAATATCATCTGGAGGTAGAGACAAAAAAAAAAAAAGAGAGAGAGAGAGAGTTAGTGATCATGCTGAAGGGCCAGACTCTCGTGATATTTATAGCTGACTGGTCCCAAGCGTTACTACATTCATATCCACCATACAGATCACAGGAGTTGTTTACGAGAGTCCACTGTTAGCTCACGTTTTATGACTGGCTGGCTAAAAACAAATATTACTAAAACATCCATGTCCATTCCACTGGTGCACTGTAACTCCTCTGATTTGTAGCTGTTTGATTCCAAGGATTGGTAGAACAACCATATAATTCACCAGCTTTCATCTAACCAAAACTTAACTGCTAATTCTAGTGATATTTATGGCTGGTTGATCCCAAGTATTAGTAATACATCCATGAAATTTCAGCCAGTCATACACAACACAAAAATTAAGTAATTACGATGGTTCGTTGTTGATTCAAGTGATAAGTGTGTCTGGTTGATCTCAAGCGTTAGTTATACATCCATGTGCTCCCAACCATCCATACAAATAACAAAGGAAGTAATAACAATTATTCACTTTTAAGTCTAGTGAAATGTATGTCTGGTTGATCGACATTAATAAGACACATCGTTGTGATTTCAACTATACCCTTTTTATTAAATTTAACCTAAAACTACCTTTTTTTTTTTTGTCTTAAATGTTGAGTTGTTGGGAAAAATTAACCCTAGAATATGGTACTAGTCACGACAAAATGCTCTGGAAAGGATGTTGAGCCGTGGCTGCAACAGGACTGACGTCTAGGGCAAACTGCGATAAAAAAAGCTGTAATCATGCATATCCTAAGTGTTGTACAATGGTTTGATGAGTAACAAACACACCACACAGGAGGAAGTCATCCAATCTGATTATAGAGTCTCTACAGTAGTCGCCACCACTGCAGTCCCCCACAGTTGCCACACCGTCCTCGCTCACCACCCTCCTCGCATCGCATGGCCCTGAACGCACTCACGTACGTACACACACATACACACACACACTGCTGCAACAAACACACGCACAGACTCACACAGGAAATGCCGGGCGCTCCAGAGTCAGGCATGCAGGTACCCCTTCACTCCCCTCCCCTTCCCTCCCCCAAACCCCCTTATGTGCCAGGGTTGTTTCTGTGTGCTTCTTCCACCCCACAGACCCCCAGACACCCCCTTCACCCCCTCGAAACCTCACGAAGCTCCCCCTTTGCGCTGATCCACGTCGGCAGTGTGTCGGAGGTGCAGACGGCATGAAGAAGCGACTCGCTAATGTGTATTATTACGTCGTTAAGTGGCAGAGCAGAGCATCATAGGTAACCCAGCACAATGACTCTCACATTCAGTAGCATGCAATTACCATCTCACCTACAGCCTAGTAGCTACTGCAGTGCAGTTCTTAGCAGTTGTGATTTTTGCACAGAAATTTTCAGGAGTTATAACCTACTGGATCAGAGCAGGCACGATTTTCTTTAAATATTCTGTAGCCTATATTTGCTGTCATAGACGGATATCAGTAGGGGATGGTGTAGCAGAAATATTAGCAGTTGTGATGCTAATGTTCTTTCACCGAAGAAAATTCGCTGCCATCATAATGGCTGCAAAAGCATGTAATTACCTTCATATATGGCGTGCTATAAAGGACACCCTAGCAACTGGGTACGTATTTCCACCAAGGCCCCGAGACATGCTTAGCTGTCATATATTATTACACCAGAACAGGCATAGGTATCTCAGTATTTTCAATAATTACCGTCTCGCTCACAATCAGAGTCCGCATGTGAACCAAGCAGCTGCACAATTTTAATTTACAGCGAGAAAAGCTCAGCAGTCGTATGTTATCAGACCAGATTTTCAGTCACTGTCTCAGCCGGATATCCATATGGCACGCTGTAATTGCATAAATATTAGCTGGTGTGATATTGATATTGCAAGGGAAAAGACAAGTTTCATAATGCTGTTGGATTAGAACAGATTCAATTGTCACAACCTCTCATCATCATTTAATTAAGCCGTCACTCAGCTGATGTCCATGCAGTGTGCTGTAGCAGAATTTTGAACAGTTCAGATTTTTTGTTATTACACAGAAGAAGGATCATAACTTAAAAAATTACTGGACAAGGGAAAATCAGTTGTCATAGCGTTAGTGTGCGAGATCGCGCAAAGTTTTCAATATTTTCAGTAACATGCAGTTTGGCCCAGCAGCCACGCTCAGAGCTGGGCATCACTACGGCATGCTTTAAAAATAATGCTTACAATAATGATATCGAAGTTACTACAAATAGTAACTGAAATAAAATGAGGCACAGTTATTATAGGGCTATGCTATGTTGGCTTAGGATGCCTTGAAGCACCTCATCTTTAGCGATAAGTTTTGGTTTGACACAAATAAGGTACGTTAAAATATGAACATGATTTGTAAAGAAATGTACTGATAAGTAAGAGGTGCCAGGAGGCCTCTAACCTGATGAGAATACGGGTAAATGGTCTGTATTTCTGTCGGCTTAGAAAGCTCTCAATCCCCCCCCCCCCTTTTTTTTCTTTTTCTTTTTTTTCGCAAAAAAGCATACCACACAAAATTCTCATGTGTTATTTATGCCCTTGTGTCATCACCATAATTGCATTAGTAGTATAAGGTATTTTACGTTCCATATGCAGAATAAGCTAGTAAGGACGAGGTGCTGGAGGGCCTCCTAAACTGACGAAAATACGGGTCACAATATTGTTGGAACAGGTGCACTCAGAAATCGTTGTGGCACCAACCACAGACGGTTCAAGACTCACGATAATTTGGCGTTGTTATAATAATTATTGTTCTCTGAGTGTCGAAAAATTTTGTTCGATGAAGTTTAGTAAGGATTATATATCTTTAATCTTATTATTTTTTTTTTTTTATGACGATCTTTTCTGGAGGACGAACGATGAAAAATAATCCCATGGTATTGTGTAGGTAGATGTCTGACAAAGAATGCAGGGTAGTGTTTATTATGTGCCTGTGCCGGCGTAAGACACCAGTGCTTGGGTAAGTACCAACTTTTATTTTATTTATCTTGCTTCAGTTATGATGAACAAAGTTTCCTGGAAGTAGCAATTATTAATATAGAACGTGCTATCATACTCAAAGGGGTTAACGGAGATTGCTTCTAACCTTTTCAGCCTGAAGGGTTTCTCCTCAGCGTAGATAAAGTGGTCTGGTGTTGGCAAGATAATGTAATATGATTGTAAAGGACAGAGAAATCCTGGCGGTCGGATTTTTCACAAGCGGAGAGAGTGACTTTCAGGCATTCACTCGCAGCTGAATAAAATCGTCTGGCGATAGCTGGAATGGTACACTAGGGTTGTCCAAAGCATGGGTTTCTTACTGTTATACTGTTTTTGTTTTAAACTGTCGTAGATTTTCATCATTTTGTCGCAGATTTCACATACTTTAGCGGCAGTCTAATAGCACTACTTCGTGACTTGCATCATAATCTATTACCAGTCTATTATTACAAATCAGCATTAGAGATAAAGAGATGGGGATTTTAGGCCAAGTTAGAGTAAAAAGAGTATAGTACTAACACATTCATGCTCCTACTAGTGGCTCATGGCTGAATAAAATCGTCTACGGCAAACTGGAAGAAAGTACCAAAGCATAAGTGACTGGTAAAGATTCATAACCATCTCATTTCTCAACCAAAAGTTTATCTTCCAACATCAGCATGGGTTTAAATTCTGATTCCTGCTGATTGTGTGAAAAAGCCATTTCATTTCATCTTTTATAGATTTGTGCAGTTAAATATTAGAATAACATTGTACCAACGGTTAACCTCTTGACCACGAGAACTCCTTCCTAAGCTTTAATAATAATAGTAGTAGTAGTAGTAGTAGTAATAGTAATCAAATAACACTCGTAGTAGCAATAGTAGTAGTAGTAGTAGTGGTGGTAGTACTAGTAGTACCGTAGTTGTTGTTGTTGTTGTTATTGTTATTGGTGTAATAATAATAATGATAACAGTAATGATAATAATAATAATAATAATAATAATAATAATAACAACAACAATAATAATAATAATAATGATAATAATAATAAAAATAATAATAATAATAATTAATTCATCATTCATTATCCAATCCTACGTTGCCCCATGAGGAACGTAGGAGCCCAGGGCTAGGCAAGTTGGCCCCAACAAGTTGAGAGTGACCAGCCTCACTCATCCCTAATTGGCATTACGTTTGCAATAAACCCCAACCATTCCTTGGATATAAACCTTCACCGGCTCAATCCGGCTGGAGCTCCGTAATTACCCACTAGACCACCAGGTGCCAAAACTTGGTTATATGGTTACCACCCAGCATAGTAAACGGTTTCTTGGTGTAGAACCATTTGGCATGTCACTCAGTGTAGAATCACCCACAGGCAAAGGAAGAGGAAAGAATGAAGGAAAGAAAGACAGGAGGGGGAGTATAAAGTCACCAGTAGGCAGAAGGACGAGGAAAGAATAAAGGAAAGAAAGACAGAAGAGGATGGAAGGAAAGAAGAATGGAGGAGAGGAAAGGGCAGACATCCGAGAGCAGCACTACATCAAGTGAGTGGATGGTGAGCGCCCCCACCTACTACAATAATAATAATAATAATAATAATAATAATAATAATGATAATAATAATAATAATAATAATAATAATAATGTTAACAAATAAATAAATAAATATAGCTACATATATAAATAAATGAAATCGACATAGAGTGGCATGAACGTCATATAACTTACATCTTGGAAGTGAAAGGCCTAATGGTGACTATTTCTAACCCCACTGTTAATAGAGCTTTTTAAGCTTCGCAAGTCATCTAGAGGTGGCAGAAATAAAACAGAAATAACATCATTGCCATGACAGGGATTATTTTTACTATACCTTACTCTTTCACCACGCAAAGTTCTTTCTAAGGTGTAAGAAAATCGTTTAGTTGTTGCCTGAATTAAATAGAAATGGCAATGATGCAAGAGTTAAAGTGGCTCTGCAAATCAACCTCTTAAATGCGATGAAAATTAGTGTATTATTGCTGCCATCAGATAATTGTATTGATTTTTGGAGGCAACTTTCGGAACTACAGGTATAGATATGGCCTTCATTAACCCCTTCTCAATAAGAAATTTATCCTAAGTTGATCCAGATTGGTTTCAGTCAGCAACAAAACACAAAAAATTACACCGCCGCCACTGGATGGACCTGTTTCATTAAGGTGCTGTATCCTGTTCTGAAGACCCTCAGTACGATTCCTTTTTTTTACTTCCACGGCCAGAGGGGTTAGAAACAAACTCACTCAGTGCATCTATATCTGTTTTATTCTGCTCCCTCAGCCGTCAGATTTTCATCCTTCTTCGTTCCTTCCCTCCGATGACGAAATTTCTTGTTTTAGTCCTTGAAACATCAGACAGTTTTATATATTTGTTTTACTGCTTCCAACACCAATTTTATTAAACTTAAGACAGACCCCTAGTGACGTCAGAAATAAAGACAAGTACATACAACTACCCCAGTGCGAAAAATCTCTTGAATAAAATTTTGTGTAGTTATCAGGAATATAGTAGAAAATGAGACATCGGAAAGAAGAGGTGAAAAAACGTATCTTGGTGAAGGATTAGGATCATGGTAGCATCTGAATGTAGCCGTATTCTGGGTGGCATATTAGGCTTCGTTGCACCTCTTCCTTGACGATTTATTTAGCATATTACAACAAAAAAGTCTCTCGTGTGTTATTTATGTTGCTTTAATGTGGCGTTCTTTGCGTTAACACATGCGAGAGGATACTGAGGTGCAATGTGCGGAATAAATAGCTAAGGAAGAGGTGTTACGAAATCCACAGTGCCTCCTACGATATGGCCCTTAATTTGGCAGGGTGTTGCTGGACTCGGGAGGATTCTTTGGACTTCATCCTGAGCATTTTTTTATTTTTCTTACTTGAGTCACGTTGTTATCCTCCTGTACGTTATTCTCTTCTCATTCTCTTCGGTTAAGGAAGCTCCCTGACATCTCTTCCATACTGTCCTCTTCTGTATCATTTAAAAAAGTTCAAATATCACCATAGTTAACATAAATAACATACAAATTTATGTTAATTACTGTATCTAGAAATAAATAACAAATAAAGCGGTGCTAGGGACCTGCAATAACTGACGAGAATACGTACATGAAGTTTTGATAACAGGGTTAAGAACACTGTATATCTGTATTCTTATTAGTGTATATCTGTGTACGGAGTGGGATGCACAGACATACTTATGGCCGAGTCCCTTTCGTCATCAGGGTTTGTTATTACAGGAAGAACTGGGGACATGGAAAGTTTCTTCTTCTTTCTTTCTCCTCTCGTAACCGGGAAGTGTTTTTGACGAAAGAACGAAAGACAGGGAAAGGCTGTGTTCTCGTTGTCCATCCTGGAAAAAAAAAAAAAAAAATCTGAGTTACGACAGAAAATCCATCGTAAATACCTTTGAGAATCCCACTTATGGTTTGTGTGCATCTTTCGAATGATATTTATGTAAGGGATATTGATAGTAAAGATATGACTGACACACAGGACAATGTTAAAGTGCAACTCGGAAAATAAATCACTAAGGAAGAGGTGGTAGGGAGTCTTCTAAGGTCGAATTTGGACTGTGAGATTTTTCCCACAGTTGCACCAAGTATTGCTTTAAAAACCTTACTAAGAATAGGTTTGTAAATATTACTTCCAACTACCATAATGATATTACTTTGTTCATATTACTACTGTATTACATTATTCATCTTACATGGTCTACAGTTACTATTTCTCCTTGATCAGTGCTAAAATAACAGAGAAGATTAACAGTAGAATATGATGCTAGTTGCGAAGTAGCGCTATGGAAAGGGTGTAGAGCCTTAGCACTGTCTTTTTCTGCCACTGAAGTACGTGAAATGAAATGCAAAAGTACCAGATTATATGTCAAGTTAAGGTAAAAAACAATAATTTCATACTGACTAACCTGTCTAAATATCATAACAGGGATATTTATTTGACTTTTATTTTTTACCCAGAGTTGGGGCCCCGTCAAACCAATACATCATTATGCACGTCTGACCTTCCACACGTAGGATGCTTTGTAACTGGTACATAAATACCTTTGTACATACCAAAGGCCTGTTTCATATTTACAACCAAGTATGCGTGTCACGACTCTTGGTCTTATGCATATGACCTTGTTTTTCTTATTCACCCCTGCTGACTAATAGCTGCTTGATTTTATGCAGTGACATTTTTTGTGTTTTGTTCAAGACTACTAACTACTAACTATTGTTAAGTAAGTGACATGTATCTTTGGTTGCATGCCTATGTTTTAAGAACAGAATTTCAAATATAAAATACTTAAATATAAAGTACACTGTAACATTGTTGTGTTATTCTATAAGGTCGGTGGATAAATATTGCCCCTTAAAAACTATCACTATCGCTGTGATAATGTTAGAAAATAATATGATCCATCCTGTAAGAAACAATTATTTATATTCAAAACCAGTTATTGGTTTTGTTGCAGCACTTAAAAAACATAGTATTCATTTATAAATAAAAACTGTTGTACTAAGAAAAACATTTGGAAAAGTGTATGTTACGTTAAGAATACATACTTTATATATATATATATATATATATATATATATATATATATATATATATATATATATATATATATATATATATACTATTGGAGCCCAGTGTCCTCAATACAGAACAGAACTGGGAATTGTCGCAAGTTAATAAAGTAGGGAACCCCCGGGGTAGGGACCTATGATCTTCGCGACTATGAGCTGGTAGGCGGAGGGCAGCATGCTTAGTACCCTCCCAGTACAATGCCTCGCCCAGCAACTCTGGGATCCAATGGGATATATATATATATATATATATATATATATATATATATATATATATATATATATATATATATATATATATATATATAGATATAGATATAGATATAGATATATATATTATATATATATAGAGATATAGATATAGATATAGATCTATAGATCTATATATCTATATAGATCTATATATATATATATATATATATTTATATATATATGTATATATATATATATATGTGAAAATATCTTTGTAGGACTGTTGCACTTGCAAGTTACTTTCTCCGTTTTATGTACAGTACAGGTTGAAGGATTTGTATTTTACAGAAAAATGCATTTTAAGAAAAATGGAAGAAAGAATAACTCACACAGATGAAATGCTAGAGAGCCTCCTAAGCTTACGAGAACAGAACTTATGGCAAAAGCAGTTGCTTGTACATACGATTTTATTCAGTTTTGAGAACGCCTCTCCAAGTGAAATGATAAGAAGCACACTCCATTAAAATATCCATTATACCGTGTCACCCCTAAGTTTGATATAATCGCCATGTGATAGCAAATATAAAATAAACTAGCAGTGCAAACCCTTCTTCGACTACATTCCCTGTATGGGGGTCAATACTCCACCCAGCTATTTTTTCCTGTGTGATCCGGCTCCAACATGAAACAGTGTTCCTCTGGACTTAATTCCTCCGTGGACTTACTTTCCTCTTGAACCGACAAATCACAGAATACACAGGGTAGAGGGCCCCTTTGAACTGAAGTCGCTCTGAATCATAACTACGTTTTAAGCTAAACTGAGCTCTTACCAATGTTGTAATGACTGTTTTGGTATCTGGTGGTTTTACGTTTTTTTTTTTTTTTTTTTCTTAAGTCGCCCGACGTCTTACTCTTTTGAGGGGCTCTAGAGTAATCTTAAGGGCCTTAATAGAAAATCTGTAAAAGGTGTCTGGAGATACAAGGCCGAGGTAAATTCTCACCAAAAATTACCCCGATAGGGCAATGTGCCCTTTAATAAAGGCGTGAGGCTGTCGTAACGAGCTTTGGTAGGAGGAAGAAGAACATCAGTACCAGGAATGAACAGAGAAAAAAAATAGTATTCCCGGACTGAAGGTGTTAATGGCATATCATAAACTGTATGCATGTGACTGTCATTAACTATGGTATGTTCACCTTGGTATTTAAAAGTGGCTAATTCATCTCAGCCGTGATACATGCGTCCGTCACCCTGGCCTGTCTTTTCCACCTGAGTTTTGATTGATGTTATGCACTCACCTTTAGTGCTATAAGCAGTGCCTTGATGTTATCCAGACACGGCTATCTCTCTCTCTCTCTCTCTCTCTCTCTCTCTCTCTCTCTCTCTCTCTCTCTCTCTCTCTTCCCGCTCACGCGCAGGTGTGTGTGTGTGTGTGTGTGTGTGTGTGTGTGTGTGTGTGTGTGTGTGTGTGTGTGTGTGTGTGTGTGTGTGTGTTGGCTACAGTACGACTATATATGCAATTAAGAATCAAAGTTTGGACACCATTAATGAAACAAAGATTGTTATTTGGCACATGTTTTGGCAACGGTGTTGTTTTATATCTTAATATATCTTTATTTTATTGTACATTCACTGACATCAGATACATAAGCAAAATTTTATGGAGAATCTTGTGTGATGTTCGCTCTGAGATATAAGTGTGGTGGTTCGATATTAGTGTGTTACATGTGTGATGGTGCGATAACAGTGGTCTGATGATAGTGTTACATTTTTGGTGGCGTGATTGTGATGTGTTACACGTGTGGTCGTGTGTCACATAGTGGTGATGTAATGATAGTGTACATGTGTGGTGGTGTGATGGTGGTGTGTTATATTTGTGGTGGTGTGTCACATAATGGTCGTGTGATGATAATATACATGTGTGCTGGTGTAGTGGTGGTGTGCTACATATGTGGTGGTACAATGACAGCGTACATCTGCGGTGGTGCAATGACATCGTATATGTGTGGTGGTGTGATGACAGTGTACATGTGTGGTGATGAGATGACTGTTCATGCATGGTGGTGTGGTGGTGGTGTGCTGCATGAGTGGTGCTGTATTGAAAGTGTGTCACAAATAAGGTGGTAGTGCATCACATATGTTAGTGTGGTGGCATGGTATGGAGTATGACGGTAGTGTAGTGGCAGTGAGTGACGTCTGCAGCTCATAGCGTCAGTGCTCACTTGATGCAGCGTGACACAGGAACGCGGGCTATAGAGGTCACTGTCTTGTACTCCACCTGAGCCACTGCCACTCACAATCGTCGTACCGAGCAGTCGTTGTATTGGCGATACAACAGGTTAGCGTCGTGGCTGGGACGGTGATATTAATTTTTGAATTGTGGTTTTGTATTTCATTGCAGTAGATGTCTGTAGACTTTACTACTGTTTCAGCTGTGAATATAGCTTAAAAAACCCGTACGCGACGGCCAGTAGTCTATCTGCGAAAGGTGCATATTCATAAACTTTCCTGAATATAAGTTGCTTTCATTTTTTGTTTACCATGCTTACGTCTTTTCCCATGTAGGCACCCAACACTTTGCGGTCAAATTAGAATGATTATAATAGGAACAAGATATAAAAATTGAACTGGCTGTAATTATAATTAACTCTTATGAAGACATGTTTATCCTAAAGATAAGATAGAATCATTTATAATTGCGACCCTGTAGTCCGCTAAAGCCACACCAACACCGGGCTGATACGTGCAGCCCTCACACGTCACCTGGTATTTGGCCACTAATACCCATCATCTGTAGTGTGATACTTTACGGTTATCACATTCAGATATGATATTAACACCCACACGATGCCATGCAGTGGTGTTTGTGCTGGCTATTGGTATGTGGGAGGACTATTGAACTATTGTAAGTGAATATAGTGGTCTTGTTTTCACACCTTACAGACCTGGTCATTCCCAAAACTTAAACAATAAGTCGCGGTTGCATGTAATTCGACGAGCCTTAGTAATGAAGTAGTGTAAGGATGAGTCTCCTGGCGAGTGGTTTAATCGACCCTCCAGCGTGACTGCATTTGGTCATCATCTTAGCTGATAGAAGCTATAGATCTTCGTCAGGTTAGAGTAATCGCACAGAACCTAGTCTCTTTTCCAGTTGTATACATTAAGATATTATGCAACTTTACCAGTACTAACGATGCACCTCTATGAAGTTTAAACACCTTCACCATGACGGATCTCTCCTAATCTGAATAAAACCGCTTGCCAGTAGCAACAATAGAATAATGGCGTCATTCTCCAGCAGGGGTACAAGACGCGGTCCCTTTATGAAGGATGGGTGAGTGTTTGCATGCATACTTTTTTGGCAAGCACCCCCCTCCTTCTTCCCCGTGCCCGCGTGCACGCTCATATGCAAACACACACACACACACACACACACACACACACACACACACACACACACACACACACACACACACACACACACACACACACACTGTATAACTCTATCTATCTATATATATATATATATATATATATATATATATATATATATATATATATATCTATATATATATATATATATTTTTTAATAACAGAACGGAGGAAGGAAAAACAAATGGGGGAAAAAAAATATTCCATACACCAGATTACTGGTGTCCTCTGTTCATAAAATATCTGTAACAGTTAGACTTGAACAGTTGTAGGTTGAAATTTGGAGGAAAACAATTCTGGGGAAGCGAGTTCCAAAGAGATGCAGTTCGGGGAATGAAAGAATTCTGATAGGCAGAAGTTCTGCGATATGGTTGAGTGACATTCCAGTCATGAGCGCTACCAGATGCCCGTGTAGCACGAGGGAAGGCATGGAGAGGTGGCACCATGGACGTAACTTCGTCTGAGCATTTCCCCAAAAAATATCTGTAAAATAATGCAAGGGAGGCAACATTCCTTCTTACTTGCAGGGGAGGTAGTTTATATGTAATGGCAGGGTTGTTAATGATTCTAACAGCTTTATTCTGAATTTTGTCTAGTTGTCTTAATGCAACCTCTCCACAACCATTCCACAAGGGTGAGCAATATTCAAGCTGAGAGCGCACATGACTCTTATAAATTATAGCTAACTGCTCATCGGCGAAGAAGTTACGGACTCTGTACAATAATCCAAGTTTCCTTGAGGCGGTTTTAGCAAGTGATCTGACATGAGAGGTCCAGCTGAGGGCACTGTTAAGTGAGACACCAAGAATTTCAATATTTTTGGAGATGGGAATATTAGTAGCACTGAAGGTAATGTACGAATCTGGTAATATCTGTCTATCTATTAGTAAACTGTATATATTTAGTTTTACTAGCATTAAAAGAGACAAGGTTGTTTTGTCCCCATTCACTGATTGTAGATAGATCTTGATTTATGGAGATGGCAGTACTGAGTTGAGAGGTAGAGATATTAGACTTTGTAAATGGATGTCTGAGTGTGAATGAACTATGTAGTGTTGAGTCATCTGCATATGAGTGAATGGGATTGTGAGTGACAGATAAGAGATCATTAATATGAACCAGAAATAGGGTTGGCGCCAGAACTGATCCCTGCGGCACGCCGGCGTTAATTGAGTGGAAATTCGAATATACATCATCTACTTTTACTCTTATTTTCCTGTCACTAAGATAAGAAGAAATCAAAGGAACAAAAGACGTTAGTCCATAGCAAGGGAGTTTGGACAGCAGGGAACGGTGCCATACTCTGTCGAAAGCTTTAGAGATATCAAGAGCTACTGCATGAGTTTCTCCAAAAAGCTATTGGTCTGTAATTGGAGGGGTCAGACGAACTTCCTTTCTTCGGAACTGGGTGGATATTGGCTTCTTTCCATGAATTTGGGAATAAAGAAGTACGTATGCATAGTCTGAATAATTTAGCTAGGACAGAGGCAAGTTCAGGGGAGCACTTTTTCAAAACAATTGGCGGAATTCCATCTGGGCCTGGAGCTTTGTTGGTAGGTAAATTGTCTAAGATGGATTTTACGAATCTTGTCTGTATTTTAAGTGGGGCAATTTCGGAAGAATCAAGTTCCAGTACTGAGACATTCTGGATGGTATCATCTATGGTAGAGTTTCTTGCAAAGGTACTAGCAAAGATATCTGCTTTCCCACGTGGGTCATTTGTAATATTGCCATCTGAAGATTTTAGTGGGGGAATGGAAGATGACTTGTTAAAGTTATTATTGAAAGAATCAAGAGTTGACCAGAATATTCTATTGTCATTAGGGTTTTTAAGTAGTTTTGATGCTTGCTTTTGAAGAAAGTTTGATTTAGATAGATTTAATACAGCTTTTGCATGATTTCTAGCAATTTTAAATTGGGAGAGTGATTCAGATGTTTTTGATTTTAAGTAAGAGTTATATGCTAATGACTTTTGGGCTGTTGCTCTGGCACAATTGCCATCAAACCATTTTGGAGAGTTTGATATATATATATATATATATATATATATATATATATATATATATATATATATCCCTTTGGAGCCCAGTGTCCCGAGTATTGGACAGAACTGGGATTTGTCAAGTCTTTATAAAGTAGGGAACCCCCGGGTAGGGACCTATGAGCTTCGCGACTATGAGCCGATAGGCGGAGGGCGGTATACTTAGTGCCCTCCGAGTGCAGTGCCTTGCCCAGCACCCCTGGATCCAATGGGATATATATATATATATATAGATAGATATATATATATATATATATATATATATATATATATATATATATATATATATATATATATATATATATATATATATATATATATATATATATATATATATATATATATATATATATATATATATATGGAGCCTCTGTGGTATAGTGGTAGAGTGTCGTTTCGTACACGGGTGGACCAGGGTTCGCGCCCCGCCAGGGTAATAAACTTTGGGAGTGTTCACCCGGCCACGTACTGCATTGGCGGACACAAGGGGTGCTGTGGTTGAACCAGTGTTGCTTCCTGTAAAGTATGCTTGCACCCAGTCGGCTTGCGCGGGCCGATTACACTTAGTTCACAGACTACACACACATCCAAAGCCACTCCAACACTACAATTACACTTACAAGCACTTCTCACCCTACATACAATCTCTACTAGACAGCCTAAGCCACTTGGTAGAGATACATTGGCTGTATCGTCCCGACTTCGGTCGGGATAGGCCGGTCCTGCAGTGGATACTCAAACGGCTGATGACGATATATATATATATATATATATATATATATATATATATATATATATATATATATATATATATCTTGTTTACTGCTGTTAGAATGTCTGCAAATTACTCGCTTCCCCCTCAGAGAAGCTGAAACAAAAATGGCTCCCGAACACACCGAGTTCAAAAGACTGAATGGAGGTCGTAGGCAGAGGGAAGAAATGTCCCAGTGATACTCAAAGAAGGTCAAGCAAAAGTGATGTCCAGATCACTGAGCTCGGAAGACTGAATGAAGATTACAAACGGTGAAAAAGACGCATTCTGGAAGCTCTTACACCATTCTTTTTCTTCTGGATAAATAAATGCAGAAACTAAGTAGGTGATAGATAAGTTAATAAGGACACACAGAGATAAATATAAAGATTTAGACATGTGGATTTTCTTCAGCAACCCACAACTCGGTCCTTAGTCATCTGTCAGTATCGTTGGTGTTTCATCTCGTGTTCTGTCTTGGAAAAATCGCTTTATTTCATTTGCAATATCAGTTCGAAAAGGTTAAGCGTGCTGAATTGGTGTTGTGCGTTCTTTAACCACATTCAGTTTCTGTCTTTGTTATTCACTGTTATGTTGACTATCACGCTTAGGTGGAGGTTGGGGAGGGGGGGGCGGAGTTGGCTCAGCATATAAATCGCACCTGAACAAAGTGAAGTCCAAGGTTTCTCATCACATTTACTTTCCTCCTATTATCTCCCTGCAGTCTCTTTCTCTCTTCCTCATAGTGTAGCATCTCACACTGTCTTATATCGCTAATACAGTATACTGATCGCAGTTCTGAACTCTAAGCTGCCTTCCCTGTTGCAGCAAGCATGCAGCCCCCGTCATACCGCACACCACCTTTTTTTTTTACGAACTTTCTAATGCAAGAGTTAACAGGTATTCTCAGCCTTTCATTTATACAACGTGCAAAGTCAGCACTGAAACTGTCTTCTCCTGTAACTCCTACTGCCCATGCCCTTCTGTCTTTTAAGAGTGGCTTGTCTTTGGATGGGACAAGTTTTGCAGGGTATTAACCATGGGGTCTTTTTTTTCCATTGCATTCAACAGATAGATAAATGAGTGTAGATAGATATATTGTCCCCTTCCTCCCTCCCTCCCTCTCCTCCCCATTACCAGGTATTGTATTCATAAAGGTTCTTGAGTGATGCATAAAAGATTGCATGGCTGTTCTTGTATCTTTACTTATACCGCTGTCGAACGCTTCACAGCTAAACTAGAATGAATAAAGACGCTGAAAAACATACGAAGCAATACTATTTCTAATGTCAGTTCACTTCTGTGGAGGATGCGTCATTGTAAAAAAAATAATAATAATAAAAAATAAAAAAGGTTAGAACGTTTTGTGAATGCGCCCTTTGGTGTCCCTCTTTTTCAAGACACCGCGACACACTCTCAGAACATGTCCGGAGAGATAAGGGGGAAGGTATCCAAACAGAGGGTGTGTACTGGTGGTGGTTGGAGGGGGGGAGACTCTTACTCCTCCCAGCCCCATATCCTGCCTCGCCCTCACCCCCTTGAACTCCTTGCTACCTCTCACCCCGCCTGCTTCCCTGCTTCCCCCTCCACCTTCATCTCCTTCCTCCCCACTCCCAACCCATCTGCCTGCTTCCCCTCCCCAAACCCACCCCCCTGCTTCTCCTTCACTCTCGTACATAAACCCAGCATCCTTGCTCCGGACATTCTCTATTATTTCCGCAGTGCGATGTGGGTCGGGTGCCGGAGTTCCTAACATTCTTGCACAGTTCCCGTAACGTTAAGGTGAACTTTGACCTACCAGCAATGTCGTACGTCAAGAGAATCATACGTAAACACATAAACTGCATTTATAGGATCTAGGCAATACACAAAATTTCACTACGTGGGAATAGATGTACATTTGAACAGTTCACTGGTCAGTAAAATCAAAATACGTTGTTTAATGTGCTGCTAACTTGAAGTCAAAATGATTTATCTGCTCGTAAATTTTTGTTAGACAGTAATACGCAGTTCTCTAAGGGTGGAGTACTTCCTTCAGCTGCATAAAATTACTTGTTGCTTGCCAGAATAAACTCCAGCTACTTTAGGGGTTGAGGTGAAAATTAGCCCATCGTCAAGGTCCTATAAATTTGTGTACGATGCTGTGTATTTCTCATTCTATTTCCTTTGATTTATATTAGTCTGAAATTTAACCTGTTAGTAAAATCATGCTAATGTTTGTATAAGTGACTTGCTTTGTAATCTAGGTTTTCTCTTCAGGTAGGATGTTCACCGTCGGTTGTTAGTAAAATGATTAATGACTCTAATACCTGGTTTTCAGTGCCGTTCTCCTAGGCACGTAATTATGACAACGATTTTGGCTTCTCTGTACTGACGTATTTCTCTGTTTAGCTGTACGACTTGAGAAACAAATATCAGTCGCAAATCTTAACCCCATCTCTACGGTGACGTATTTTTATTATACTCAGGTTATCGTCATGTTAGAGATCGTTAGGAAAGATCTCTAATAATAATCGGTTAATCAGAGTTGTATCTAAACCCCGCCCAACTGAAACGTGTTTCCAAGTCTAAACTGAATTATCTGGAAAAAGCAAGATTAAAACAGGAAATACGTCATCAAACTGAAAAAAGAACCCACTAACAGCCATCCTAACTTTGTCTCCGATTGTTGTAAAGTATATGGGATAAACTGAATCCAGGAATACGAAAAAAAAAAAAAAAAAAAAAAAAAAGGCGCGACTACTGTAGGAGAAAATGTCATCAAATTACTCAATAATATGGCCCATTTATATGTGCACTTACCATTTCGCTTACATATGGCACTTAGGTTAATGATAATTATAATAATACCATTCCAGTAGCATCTTTGATCGTTCACGTGCACTGTTTTCCGTATTATTAAGGATGTTTCTTAACTCCTACACTACAATGACGTCTTTTTTTGTTATTGTTACCAAAAGATTATTTTACGCGGCTTAAGATATACTGTACTTTTCAAATTGAATGGTTTAAAAAATAACCCTCATCAGTTCGCATCGTCACATGTTGCCTTAGCTGAAATAAATTGTATCAAAGAAACTAGAATAAATACACAAAAATGTAATCGTGTTAAAGGAATGAAGGTAATTCATTATAAACCAGCAGGGTGCTAAGTAGAGCGCATACCTTCACCGCCTCGCACTAAGCAATAGTTTAGTTAAAGTTACCAATTTGCCTTTTTCCTTTCACATGCTTTCATCACGGTTTGAATATTTCATCCTCTGTGTCCCTTGATACTTCCACACAAGCTTCCAACACGATCGTTCCATTAATTTTCTTGTTGATTTTTCTATAATCCGTGGACAGACAGACAGACAGGCTGGCAGGCAGACAGGCAGACGGTTGACAGGCATGGAAATATGGAAAATAACAAGGAGGGCAGTTGATAATTTTCGCGCTAAAAATTGCTAGATTCTCTCAAGTTCATCTTAGCAGTACAGCTGTTGCTTATGAAAGAACATGCTATTCCACGAGAAACCCAGGTATGCTCGGTGTCCATTACTTATGAGAAACATATAGACCTGGCACGCCACACAGACTGTCAGTATGATTGTAGGGGTTGACAGGTAGACCTGCACTGGACATTAAAATGTATCGTTAAGGAGAGGTGCGATGATTATACTAAATTATTAACACAGCTCATGTGTCAAAGGAAGATTAATGTATTCATTTGAATGGCCTGCATATAATAAACAGTACCTACTATAAATAAACAGAAAATGTCACTTCCAAATGATATTGTGCAATGTACATTGTCTGTTTTAGACTGTTTCGCTTGAATAATGACCCAGTACTTCGAGTGTTTATCACTTGTATTATACTGGACTCATGTCAAGATGGTTGATAACTCACAACAAACCTCATACGTATTACGTATAAGGTTTTGCCAAACCAACGATGATATATGTACCTCCTAGGGGCCTTCATCAACTAAATATGAGTATAGAGTTTACTGGTAGCTGGAATGGATTTTGAAGTACGTTCATTGTCTGGAGAAATGTTAATCGAGATATCATCATCAACATCATTATCTAATCCTGCGTTGTCCCATGAGAAGCGTAGGAACCCGGAGCTAGGCAAGTTGGTCCTAACATGTAAGATGGGAGTGACCAGCCTCACTCATCTCTGAGTGGCATTACGTGAGCAATAAACCCCAACCACCCCTTGAATATACACCTGTATAGGCTCAGTCCGATTGGACCGCCTTACTTACCCACTAAACCGCCAGGCGCCATGATTTGGTTATATGGTTACCCTACAGTGTAGTAAATGGTTTCCTGGTGTACAGGTAACCATTTGGCTTGTCACTCAATGTAGAGTCACCCAAAGGCAGAAGGAAGAGGAAAGAATGAAGGACAAAAGACCGAGGAGGGAGTGTAGCGTCACCCGTAGGCATGTGAAAGAGGAAACTATGAAGGAAAGAAAGACAGAGGAGGACGGAAGGAAAGAAGAAAGGGCAGTCTCCCGAGAGCAGCACTAAATCGAGTGAGTGGATTGTGAATGTCCCAACCTACCACTGACCTAGGTATAACCTTTATTAATCCTACGGTTGGAGAAGACACTCCTGAGTTGAGTAGAATTGGCTGGTGGCAGTAAGAATAGTAAAAATAAAGCAGAGAGGGAAGTAGTAAGACTGTTGCTAACTCCCATGCTACTTCTCCTAAGCTGGCTGTGGCAAAGAAAAAAAGAAAAAAGAAACAACGCACTGAATGGATTAATTGGACCACAAACTCTCGCCCCCTCCTCAGTTGCTGCTATTTCCCTCGTCTGACACATCCTAGAATTTTTGACGAGTCTGCCGGATGTAGCAATGAAAGTGAGCAATGGGTTCCACCACTACCCTCCTCGCGTCACGTCCCCTTCATTTCCAGACGTATTAGTTCATTCACTGCCCTACGCGACTCTTATCTTATTTAGGCAAAGGTCAAGACGATTTTGCCCAGTTGAGAGACATCCAGACATCCTAATATTCACTTAGTTAACTACTTCACAACGATGACGTCTTATACTTGTACATGATGATGATGATGATGATGATGATGATATGATGAAGAAATACGGTACTGGAGAGACTTTTCGAACTAGAGATTTTTCGTATAGCTTTCATGAACTACGATCGAGCTTTCCTTGACTAAGTAAAAATGTCTGAAGTTTGGTAGAACAACATGAAGACGACGACCTCTGGCTGGAGGATTAAAAATGATGTCGATTAAACCCTCAATCAAATGGTTAAACATTGCATCGATTAACCTCTCCGTTGCTATAGATACACTTTGACTTTTCTTCAGGCCAACGTCAAGCAGGTTTGTTCAGCTGAAAGACATTCCATTAGACAAAGGGTTCAACACGATCAGTAATGTGCAAATCGAAAAAAAAAAACAAGGAGTATTCCCATTGATCCGTACTCAGTTGTGAATAGGATTATGGTTGTAGTATCGACTCCATTATGATACGAACAGATAAAACAAACTCTCTCTCTCTCTCTCTCTCTCTCTCTCTCTCTCAGTCGGAAGAAGCAAGAAAACAGGAAAGCAGCCAAGGGAGGGAGGATAGCATGTGTTAATCAATCTGTTTATGGTATACAGTTCCACCTCTCCTCTCCTCTCTCTTTCCCCTAGTCTTTCACCCTCCCTAACTCCCTCCTTTCTCATTGTGCGTTATAACAAGGAAAAATTTTATATCTGAAGAGAGTCGCATTACGTGATCATATTTAAAACATTCTATACTTAATATTGTGGTAAATAATATGGAAAAATAGAATGCTCGTCTCTTGCACACGCCACGTTGCAAGCAGTGGTTCGTATCCCCGGCAAACGTTCCTCCCAGGTCGTATGATCAGGCTGTTGCATTCATACGTACGTTGGTCAGGGACGCTGCAAGTCAGTCTCATCATCTGTGTTGTTGTTTACGCATATTTCTGCGCCCATACCTGTAGTGTTGGGAATGTACAGTCGCGATCAGTGAAAGTCCAGTCTGCTTGATAATTGCTGATTAGATTAGCAAGATTTGTTTTAAGTCATAACACATCATCAAGACAGTGTACGGTAATTAATGAAGAGAGATTACGACGTGCTTCATTGTTGTTGGTCAGATTAGCAAGAACTCTAAGTCTGACAGATTGGAGACAGTGTAAAGGAGCTAATGAAAAGATCTCAGTCCTCTCAGTTGTTATTGATTACTGTCATTCAAGAAGATTGCTTTAAATGAAAAGAGTTTCGAGACACTAGAGGAAACCATTAAAGCGAAATTCCACCCCGCTTGATTCTAGTGATCTTTTTTTTTTTTTTCCACTCCGCTTGATTTTAGTGATCAATTTTTTACCATCTCGCAAGATTTAGAGACAGCGTAAAGAAACTAATAAAGCAAGATTCCAACCCATTTAATCATTACTCTTAGGTTAGGCAAGAGATCCTTAAGCTTTAACACAGTTTCCAGAGTAAGAGAATAAGCAAACAGAACAAACAAATCACCCCAAACGTACAAGAGGATGGTCATGCTGGTGTGTCGTCACGAGTGGCTGATGGTGGTAGCCGCAGCCGAGTGGAGATGGGTGAGTGTGCAGCCACTTGGGAGGACGCTTTACCTCTAACTCGCTGTGTGTTGATATCAGTGCCGTGGGGTTTTCAGATGGATGAACTGTGGCCATATAAAGAAGTGTTTATTAGTCAGTCAATCGGTTGTATCCAAAGGCTTATCTGAACCTGAACCCAGTGGACTTCAGGCCAAAGTTATCCCTCTTCTATAGTCCACCATCCTCCTTTCCGGGGATGGGGAGAGGACTGAGGGACATCTGTATAACCAAGCAGCTCCATCACCCGGTCATATCAATGCCACCAAGTGAAGGTATCCCTCTCTAGCACTCTGTTTATTGGGAAGACAGAATAGCTTTGGCCCAACTTTAGATATGAATGGAGGTGAAACTTACGCTTGGATGTATAGCAAGGTGACCAGGAGGGGGAAGGGCAGGAGGAGAGAGAGAGAGAGAGAGAGAGAGGAGGCGGTGGGGAGGGGAGGGGAAGGGGATAGAGAAGGGCGTGAGTGTTGGCATTTACCAGGACATAGTATCACACTTACCCACTCTCATGTTGTCACTCATACGCACTCGTGTTCCCCCACTCATTCATCGTCTTCCTGTTATTCATCGAGTTTCCTGCCTCTCACAGCTTGACCTTCTCATTTACTCACTCTTTCCCTCCCACTCACAACAAGGTTATTCATTATTATTCACACGTACCATCTTCGTTGTCATCATCAACACAGCATATTCCCATTATTACAGATACGGTGAATAAGTCCCAGGAAAAAAGTATATAATAAAAATGTTGAAAGACAATGAACTATCCCTTCGTTCACTCAATATTCTTAATCACGCAAACACATTCCTTTTAAACACGAGTCTAGTTAGCTTCCTCCCCTCTTCCATACATACGTGCATACAGTTCGTGCATACGTGGATACATACATACATACATATATACATATATATCCATCCACCCACCAGGCTACCCACTTTCGTACTTACTGACTTTCCTTCCTACCTTCCTACCTGCCTTCCTTCCTATCCATCTGCTTAGTCGTGCACTTTTCACATACTCACTCATCACTTATTCATTAACTATTTCAGTTACCTTCTCACCCACCCATTCTCAGCCACTCACTCACTCGCTTACACTCATTCATTCACTCACTCTCATTCGTTCACTCACACTCATTCGCTCGCTTAATCACTCACTCACCCTCCTACCTTCTTCGCCCCTTCCCTCCTTCCCTCCCTTACTCACTCACTTTCTCACTCACTCACTCACTCACTCACCCACTCACTCTTCCTCCCTCCCTCCCTCTTCGACCCTGACTCATGCCACCATACCCTAACCTGTTGATGACTGTAATGCCAGGTATGTTATTAGTTATCCGTGTGACACCTGTGCAGTGAGTCAGATAAGAGGTATTTGATAAAGAGACTGGTTGGGCAGAGAGGGAGGTGTGACCCAACATAACACACAAGTATACATACACACAGATAATGATAAATACAACATCGATAATACTGATAATGATAATGATAACATTGATAATGCTAATAGTAATGGCTAATAATATTCATTATCATCATCATCATCATCATCTTTTTCTTCTTCGCCCATATTCCAACCTGAAAGTGAAGTAATACAAGTAATAATAATAACAACAACAACAACAATAATAATAATAGTAATAATAATAATAATAATAATAATAATAATAATAATAACAAGACTCAGGATGAGCGCCATTGTCTCTGTCATCTCGGAATGCGTGGTATGTCTGGTTACGAGGGTCGTCTCAAAGCCATTCAGCCCTGGCACGTGATTTATTGGTTGTTGGTGGATAGACCAGACAAGTTTTATGTATTTTCGGGGGGATCACTTGAAATGAAGGAGGTTAATAAAAGATATATCTAACTTCTTCATTTCGAAAAGTGTCTTCCAAGCTGACTATAATCGTCTCGAGGTAGCAGGAATAAACTAGATCAGCCGACATCGTTTTGCAAGATCTGAGCCGTTCAGTGCAATGATGTCTTATTATCTGTATATTATATGAATCACTATTATAAGGCTTCAGAGATGTGTGGTGTGGTTCAGCTTCACTAGGCACTATGGTGACAGGTTTCCCACTTCTGTGTTTTCCTTATTAGTGTCTCTTGACTCTACTCTTTCCATTCATGAGATCGGGAGTAGGTTTGGATGATGATGATGATGATGATGATGATGATGATGATAAGATAACGATGATATTGAGTACGATGGTAATGTTAAAACAGAGATGACATTTAGGATGGTGGTAGCGATATTGGTGACGATGACATGGATGGCGGAGGTGATGATGACGATACTTGTAATGATGATGATGATGATACTTGTCATTATATTAATGGCGAGGATTATGAAGATTATGACGACAATGATTATGATGATGACAGTGACGATAACGGTAATAATAAAGATGACGATGATGATAACGATATCTATGAGTATTTTGATGGCGAAGAAGGTCCTGGCGATGTCGATAATGGCAACAATAACAGGACGTAGATAACGATGATGATTGTGTAAGTAACAAAGAAAGGAACAACATCAACAGCGGTAGGGGTGACGCAGGACTATGATGACTGTAGTAATGCTAGGCCAGTTCCTCATCACGACCCTCCCACGTCCACCGCCACTTTCTCCTGGATCCCTCGTGACTCACCCAGCACCACCCGGAACCTGTCACTCCACCGCCCCTTTACATACCCCCCCTCCATTCATAACCCCAAATCCCTCTCCATGCATATCCCCATTCAATCACCCTCTTCTTCACAACCCCCTCTTCCTACCTCCCACATACTCCCCATCATAGCCCCCTACCCCCTGTTAATACCTCCTACCTGTCACTCCACTCCCATACTCCTTCCCTTACATGCCCCTTTCAGCCAGCCTCATCTTCTTAACCCCTTACCCCTAACCCATACATGACCCCCCCTTCTTCCTAACTCTCTACCCCTCCCAGCCACTCTTTTACATACCTCCCACAACCAGCCTCCTCACTGCATAGCCTCCAACCTCACACAACCCCCCTACCCAGGCCCCCCCCCTCAACCAGCCTCCTCTCTTCTTAACCCACTACCTGTCAGTCCATCCCGTTACTCCCCTTACCCACCCCTCATCCCCCTTTCGCTCCTCCCTTTCTTTGCACAACTCTTTCACCGGCCTTACATACTCCCTCACCCAGCCCCCTCTCGTCATAACCCCCATACCCACCCTTACATACCCTCTTCATTCAGCCTTCTCTCTTCATAACCCATGCTTATCACTCCACCCTCCCTCACACCCACTCTTACCTTCCCCCTCAACCACAACCTTCTATAACCCCATACGTGTCACTCCACCCTCCTTGCCCCCTTACATACCCCCACCACTTCACAGCCTCCACCCTCTCACTACCCCCCTACGTATTACTCTCTCAACCAGCATCCTCTCTTCATAACCTCCATCCCCGTCACTGCACCCCCCTATACCCACCCTTACATCCCCCATCAACCAGGCCCCTCTTTTCATAACCCCCTACCTGTATGTCCACCCTCCCTATCCCCCTTATATATTCCTTCTTCATCCAGCCCAACCCTACTCCCTTCATCCAGCCCTTACACACTTGGTTCTCCTCCCGCCCTCCTCTTTATCCCTTTCCTCTCTTCCCCCCTCCATTCTCTCTCTCTCTCTCTCTCTCTCTCTCTCTCTCTCTCTCTCTCTCTCTCTCTCTCCTTTCTCATCTTCTTCTCTCTCTGCCTCCATTTCTCTTTTCTTCCTTTCTCTTCTCTTGTCCTTTCTTCCCCTCTCTTCCGATTCCGTTTTAACTCTCTTCCTCCTATCCTCTCATCCTTTTATCCTTTTCTTTCCCCCTTCCCTTTCTCCCCTTATACCTCTTCTCTTTACATTCTTTTTCTTCGTATACCTTTCTTGTTACCCCTGTCTCTCCCCCTTCACTTGCCATCTCTTCTCCCCTTCTCTTGGCCCTCTCTTTCCGCCTTCCATTTCCTCTCTTTTCCCTCCCTTCCCCCGCCCCCTTCTCGTGCCCCTCCTCCCCTTACCTTTCCCGTCTCTTCATCCCTCTTACCCCTTTCTCCCATCCTCTTCACTGTCTCCTCTATTCTCTCTTCTTCTCTTCTTCCTAATCCTTGGCACCCTTCTTCATCTCCTTGATCTCCAAAATCTTCCCTTTCCCCTTCGCCCCCTCTTGCAGCCTACCCTTCTTTCTTTCCTTCCCCCAGCCTCCCCCTCCTCTTCTCCCCCTCCCCCTTCCCCCTCCTATTCCTACAGCCTCCCCTTCCCCCTTCCATTCCCTCAGCCTCCCCTTCCCCCTCCCCTTCCCCCAGCCTCCCCTTCCCCCTCCCCTTCCCCCAGCCTCCCCTTCCCCCAACCTCACCTTCTCCCAGCCTCCCCTTCCCCTATCCCGTCCTCCTCCCACTTCTCAGAGTGTATGCCGAGGGTGGGTGAGTCGAGAAGGTTCCACACTGTACTCGAAGGCATGAGGGGAGGGGGGGATAGGGGGAGGAGTCAAGTAATTCAAGCAGCTTTTTATATAGCTATTGCCGAGTTTCATGTTATTATTATTATTATTAGTAGTAGCGGTAGTTGTATTGTTATTATTATTATTATTTTTATTATTATTATTATTATTATTATTACCTCCGCCAAGGAGGTTATGTTTTTGCCTGCATTGGTTTGTTTGTCTGTTTGTTAGCAGGATTTAAAAAAAGTTATGAACGCCTTTTGCTGAAATTTTTTGGAGGGGTAGGGCATGGCTCAAGGAACAATCCATTAGATTTTGGTGGTGATCCGGATCATCATCCGGATCCAGGAATGTTTTAAAGGATTCTCTACCATTGCGGGATAGTGGGATTTTCAACATTTTGGCTTCTAACTCGATACAATGCTTGCACAAAAATTTCCAGACATTTCCATAAGATCTACCACACACTCCCCCAGTCCGTCTTGGCGGAGGTTTGCAATCCCGGATTACTCTTGTGTTGTTTCTGTTGCTGTTGTTATTTTTGTTATATGCCTCCTTATCATCATCATCATCATCCTCGTCAGCACCCCTTTTTTTTTTTGTTGTTATGAATGGCGTGGGTATGATTCCAAAACAGTTAAATTAAATAACACAAATAAGGAGTTCTGTGGTGTTACTGTGTCCGTCCAGGTGCTTCCAGTGTGTGGATGATTTAGCCTCTTCACCATGATGCTTTTTTTTATTTTTTTTATTATTCTTGCTTATATCAGGAGATTTTATTAAGCTCGTGAGACACCTCGTGGTGTCAACACCTTTTTGTCATCCAAGCTCGTTTGACTCATGTAGCTGAATATAATCGCGTACCGTTGGCTGGAATAAAAGACTAAAATTATCCAGGTCATGAGAGGTTAAAGGTGACATTATTAACACTCTCAGGCTCCCGTATCTCGCCCTCTGCTGAATAAAATTCGTCTGATGTTAACTGGAAAATAACATGGAAAAGACCCGACCATGAGAGAGTTAAGTACGATGATGTCATTACTACTACTGTTAGTAGTAGTAGTAGTAGTAATAGTTGTAGTAGTAGCAGTAGTAGTAGTAGTAGTTGCATCATCGTCATCCTAGTAGTATGGTAGTAGTAGTAGTATCATCATCATCATAGTAGCATAGTGGCAGTAGTAGTAGTAGTAGTAGTAGTATCATGATTATCATAGTAGTATGGTAGTAGCAGTAGTAGTAGTAGTAGTAGTTGTTGTTGTTGATGTTGTAGTAGTGGTAGCAATAGTAGTAGTAGTCGTCGTAGTAGTTGTAGTAGTACTGTCACCATAGTGGTAGTAGTTGTAGTAGTAGCTGTAATTGTAGCAATAGTAGTAGTAGTAGTTGTGCTAGTAATAGTAGTAATAGTGGTAGTAGCAGTAGTAGTATCATCATAATAGTGGTAGTAGTAGCAGTAGTAGTGGTGGTGGCAGTGGTAATATATTCTTGCTTCTGTGTTTTGATGTACCACTGAGGAGATGTCTTTTTAGAGTTTTTCTTGCTATTTCCTGACAGCTCTAACTAGCATAGGATAGATATTTGCTTAATTAACCCCTTCGGTGCGAGGCTATTCTTAAATCTGAATTAAATCGTCTGGTAGCAGGATGGATATGCTGACAGGGACATCACCTGGACTCAAGGAATTAACAGTGTAGCAAAATGAATGAAAGGAAGAGCTGCACACACGTATATTCCTGCAGCATCATTCTGTATTTAATGGAGAGAGAGAGAGAGAGAGAAGGGGGGGATCAGTTTTGGGATGACCTACTTACTAAAAGGGTGAGCATCTTCACTCCGATGACGTTCTTTTATCAGTTCTATCTTCAGACGATAATTTTGTTCTAACTTTGGAAGCGCCTTAGTTATGAAGGGGTTTATGAAGTCAAAGCTAAACCCTCCAATTCGAAAAACCCTCCCTACAGTGAATAAAATCGTTTGTAAGTAGGGAAAATGAGTCAGTGAAATGTGTTATGGACAAGAAAGGGTTAAATGATATTCCTTCATATTTTCTTCTTACGCACGCCGAGGACGTGGCCTTAACCTTAACCCCTTCGGTGTGAGAACGTCCTTTCACTTTATTCTAGCCTTCTTCGGCCAGGAGGGATTTTTCGGACTGGAGGGGGGGTTAATATAGCCTTCATTAGTCCCCTAACTACTAGAGTGCCATCCTTAGCTGTAAAAATCGTCTAGTGGCAGCAGAAATAAAATGAAAAGAATATTCTCTGATTCAGTGAGTTGCAATTGTTGTTGTTGTTGTTGTTGTTGTTGCTGATGATGATGATGATGAATATGACGATGACGATGATGTCTTATGAAAAGTAAATTCAGTGAACTAAAAGATTACGTAGCCTTCCTTCTACAGTCCACCTTTCTCCTTTCAGGGGTTAGGGAACTACTTGTGGAACGTTTGTATAGCAGGCAGTGGATCCGTCCGGCTGCATCGATGCCATCACGGAGAGACGTCCCTCTCCAGAGCCTGAAGGGTTTACATCGAGGTTATTATTGGCTGATTCTAAGCTCACGCATTTGTCTCGTGATCGTTAACCCCCTCCCGCCCCCTTTTTTTTTTCTTTGTCACGTTTTATGTCTATATCATTAACTCGTTCCCTCCTGCAGTTTCGGGTATATCATAGATGGAGGATATATGCAGCGAGGAAACAGGATTTTCTTTCTTTTCCTAAAATCACGTCTTTGCCCTGTGATCCGTACCTTCATTCATTCATTCATTTGTTTTTGTGTTTTTTTTTGGTGGTGGTGTTTTGGACTCAATATCGTATGCTCTGTACTTCATGAATTTTTATGCTATAACCAACTTTTTTCAGGCTTATTTTCTCCTTTCCTAAGCTCACTTATTCGCCGTGTAATCATATAGCTTTCATTTTCACATGCTGATCCTGTGATCTTGTAGCCTGCATTTCTTCTCAGTTACTTCTCCACCTCTTCCAGCTTTAATATTAGGATATATATATATTAGGGATACTAGTGGCGTTCATTGAAGCTATTTCTTTTGCACATTTTAAGTTCACAGTAGTTTCTCTGTGTTGCTGTAGCCTGAATCGATTGTTGCTATCTTGGAGGGATTAACATTAACTTTTCATATCGCTTATATTGTCACATAGATTAAGTACACAGCCGACACTTATCACGTGAGGTTATGCTATGCTCATTTAAGCTCACGTATTTGCCCCTTGATCCTATAGCCTTCGCTTTTATTTTTTTTTCTTCATTTCTTTTCTTTTTGGGGGGGAGGGGAACTCACTTTTCGGAAAGGATATTTTAAGCTCTCCCTCTCACGCATTTCCATACTGCATAAATTAACCACTTCAGCCCAGGTACATGATTTTCATATAATTTTTTCTACTACCAGACGTGACTCGCCTGTTCGCTTAGCTGAAGAGTAGACTACCCGTGTGCGTTGATGACCCAGCTAGAGGGAGAGTCTTTATACTGGAGAGACATCGAACGGCAGGGAAATGATAGGACCAACATTAACCCACTCGCTTACAGAAGCTCTTCCAAAGTAAATGATATGCAATCATCATAGTGAACGTGTTAACTCCTATTTGTTGTTGGTGTTGTTCTATCCTTTTGAAACGCGAACCCAGTGTACTGCAGGATAAAGTTACCATTTTCCGGTTCATTATGAGAGACGTTTGTGTAACCAGGCGAAGGAGCCACCTGTTTGTATTGGCGCCACCACATGAAGGAGTCCCTCTTCAGCATCCCTTTCTACTTGCTACTACCGGACGATTATTTCTATTACTACTACACAGTTTTATCTACTTTTGAGAGAGACATTTTGAACTGGGGAGGTTAGATATAACATTCACAATACCGTTCACTACAAAAGATCTCTCTTCAAGTTGAAGATCGTCTGGCGTTAGCTAGACTGAAATACCAGCCAGTATAGTAATGAGGGAGTTAAGCATACAGCAAACATTCAGTATGGTTATTCTGTGCTCACTTTAACCATTTCACTACGATTATGTTTTTTTTTTTTTTTCGCTATACCCCGCTACCGACAGATGATTTTAGTCAACTGACGGATCTCTAACAGTGAATAATTTTATGAAGACTGTATCTGACCCCTCAGATACAAAAAGTCTATTATAAATTGAATACACGAAGGAACGTTCCTAGCGTATAACACCAGCAGCCTACACATGGGCAGAAGGACTAATACCCTTCTTCCTTTGCCCTGTGACCTTGACCTACCACCGACTGTTCTCCAGATCAGATTATTGCATCCTTTGCTGATTCTGAAAAGTTTCAAGTTTGATCCAGATCGGAATAAAACTGTTTGAGGTGACCTTGCCTTGTGATCTTTTGATCTCAAAATCGAATTTTTTCATCCTCTACTGACCCCCTTCCCTTTCACCAGATTTGCTCCAAATCGAATAAAAACTTTCATCTATAAAATCGAACATTTGACCTTGACCTGTGATTTTGACCTTTGACTGATTGTTCTCAAAATAGAACATTTTCGTCCTTATATTACCCTGAACCGTTCTACTTAGTTTGGTCTAAATTGGATCAGAACCATTTAAGATAACCTTACCATGTTACCTTGACCTTTGACATGTTTTCACATAAGCAATAGGTTAATCCTTGGCTGACCTTCAACTGTTCCATCAAATGTGGACCAAATCAAATTAAAGCTGTTTTTGTTTCCACACAGACAAACAAATGTCGAACTTTGATCTTACTTTGTGGCCTTGACCTTTGAGTAACAAAATCGAATCCCTTTTTTTTTTTTTTTTTTTGGGGGGGGGTTCTACCTTCAGCTTTTCCACAAAGTTTGCTCTAAATCAATTCAGAATTGTTTTAGCGATAAGCTTGAGTATTTGACCTTGACTTCCGACCTTCACTTTTGACTGGGTACTCTCAAAATCGAATCGCTTCATCCTTGTCTCACCCTCGACTGTTCCGCCACATCTGAGATACTGAATATAGGATCAAAGATCAGAACTTTTAGGTTAACCTAGCCATCTCACCTTGACCTTTGACCTGTTGGTCTGAAAAACAATACCTGTAGGTACACATCACCTCTGACTCTCAATATTTCCACAACGTTTGGTTCAAAAGCTGTTTTAGTTTTATTGTTTCCACAGACACACGTGGGTAGGACGTGATCTTGCCCTGTGCAAATTGTTCTAAAAACCGACTCCTTTCGTTCTTGTCCTACCGTCAAGTGTTACTCCAGTTGACGTCTTAGGTGTGCCTAAATTGTTTTAAGTTCACCACGCTGTGTTATCTAAATCGATAATCTCTTCACTGACCCTCAACTTTCGACCAAGTTTGGTTACAGTCGTATCAGAGCTGCTTAAGTTTTGGCGTTAAAACACACACACACACACACACACACACACACACACACACACACACACACACACACACACACACACACACACACACACACACACACACACACACACACACACACACACACACACACACACACACACACACCGGGCAAAGCATTACATCCACCACGTTGTTCAACACATACAGATGTAATTACATCGTCGGTCGTACTCTGCTCGCTGGAGCTTGGTATTAGCCTAGAATACGGTGCAAGTCATGGAGAAGTGCTATGGATAGGATGTAGAAGCGTAGTATTGTCATATTCTGCCACTGAGCTACGGGAAGTAACAAGCAAAAGAGCGAAAACCTCAGTCTAGTTTGCTTGCAGGTTCCTGTGATCCACTGTTAGCAGAATAATAATCGTCCCGTATTAGCTGGAATAGTATACTAGAGTTATCCCAACCATGAGAAGGTTAACTGTGAAATTATTAACACTCTCTGGCCCTTATACTCACTCTCAACTGAAAGAAATCGCCTGTCGATGGTTGAAATAAAGTATTCGAGTTGTCCCATCCACGAGTGGGTTCACGTAAAGAGTCCATAGTCAGTGTAGATACCTTCGCCCTTGGGATGTGGTGTCGATGAACTGAATGGAATGTGATAGATTCAGTATTAGGTAGTCTGATGTTAAGTTTCTTTTGTTTTTCCTGTTTCTGCATCCTACCCACCATACTCAGAGTCCTCTAGTGTTCTGTTGCAGGTGGCGCCAGACGATTTGTACACCCAGGAGCAAGTCACGGGAACCTGAGAATGATAATACTGTTGTCATTAATTCGTGTTTGAGATGACTTTATTATAACTCACCATACCAGTGGTGAGTTACATTGTTCTTGTCAATAATATTCTTCCTATTATTATTATTATTATTATTATAACTCACGAAACCAGTGGTGAGTTATAATATCATTATTAAGACTCAACACACCAGGGGGGAGTTATAATATTCTTGTCAGCATTAGTAGCAGAAGTAGCAGCAGTAGTCACCACACTACTGGTAAGTTATATTATTTTTATTGTGGGGGTACTCACCATCCATTCACTTGACGTAGTGCTGCTCTCGGGTGTCTGCACTTTCCTTTCCTACATCCTTCTTTCCTTCCATCCTCTTCTGTCTTTCTTTCTTTCACTCTTTCCCCATCCTTTTTTCTATGGATGACTTTACACTTCCTCTTCTGTCTTTCTTTCCTTCATCCTTTCCTCTTCCTTCTGCCTGTGGGTGACTCTACACTGAGTGACAAGCCAAATGGTTTTCTGTACACCAGGAAACCATTTGCTACGCTAGGTGGTAACCATATAACCAAATTATGGCGCCTGATGGTTTAGTGGGTAATTATGGCTCTCCAATCGGATTGAGCCGGTGAAGGTTTATATCCAAGAGATGGTTGGGGTTTATTGCTAACTTAATGACACTCAGGGATGAGTGAGGCTGGTCACTCTCATCTTACATGTCAGGACCACCTTGCCTAGCCCCAGGCTCCTACGCTTCTCATGGGGCAACGTAGGATTGGATGATGGATGAATGGATTATTATCATTAATAATAATAATAATAATAATAATAATAAATAATAATAATAATAATAATAATAATAATATTATTATTATTATTATTATTATTATTATTATTATTATTATTATTATAATTATTGTGTCACCACACCAGTGATGAGTTATACTGTTCTTATCATCATTATTATTATTATTATTATTATTATTAGGAAGACGTAAATTGCTCGTATTCGCTCAATTTCAAGGCTACGGCCATCATATTTGGCCATTTAAGCCCCCCCCTCACAGCTGGTGGCTTCAAATAACCCAGGAACATCCAGTTTCCAGTACTGGTTTTCCAATGACATCCCAAAACCTATAACAATAGTGTATTCGCGGGTTCTCAGAAACCGTTAAAGGTACAGACTTGACATTTTTGTGGGACGTAACTAAGGCCGGACGGCAGGTTTGGAATGACTATGGGTTCATTTGGGCCAGTAGATTCTGAGATCGCCCAGAGGTCAGTGGCAAGTAGTTTGGTGTCACTGACAGCCCAGTTTTAAAAACCAAGACAGATTTGAGCTACTGTGACCAAACTTGACACATTTATAGAACTTGATATGCTATGCATGGCCACCAACTATGAATGACCTTGACCCAAAACTGAAGGTCACAGCCAAGGTCAGAGTTCAAATTTTGCTTATTTTTTTTGTACTGAGGTCACATGCACAAGATGGATGACCTTGTCATGTGGTAAGTTATTGAAATTACTAACGTTAATTTCCGTTTTGTTGTTGTTATTATTATTATTATTATTATTATTATTATTATTATTATTATTATTGTTGTTGTTGTTGTTGTTGTTCCTGTCGTCTCCAGTTAACTTTATGCAGCTCTTGTAGTGAAAGAGTTAGTGCAAGTTATAGTTAACTTCTAACCTGAATATAATCATCGATAAAGTAGGAATAAGCTAGAAATCACAGCCTCAGGCTGAAGGAGAGATGTCAGTCTTAATATCTGGCTGGATTTGTTGATCCTTCAGCAGCACTCTTGTGGGAACCTCTTGATCTGCGTGTGCGTAAGCCTCTGTACCCATGCAGCGTTGGTGATAACGGAGAGGTGTAGGCACTAAGATGTATTGTAGAAAGCCTCGTTGTTTCTCTTCCTCGGCGATTTATTTTGTATATTGATCCTCTTTATACTCTTCTTTGTTACCGAGACGAACTATGTCTGTACTAAAATTTAAGTAAATACATAGGATACATTATATATATATATATATATATATATATATATATATATATATATATATATATATATATACAGTATATATACAGTATATATATATATATATATATATATATATATATATATATATATATATATATATACAGTATATATACAGTATATATATATATATATATATATATATATATATATATATATATATATATATATTTATATACACTGATAGATAGATATAGATATACTGTAATCATAATTATGCACTCCAGTGGAGTAGCGGTGGCAGACTGGGGAAAGCAGTTTCATTCACTCACATTCAGTCTCTCAGTTGTTGTCTGTAATGGTGTACACGAATCAGTTTGAACCCTTTCTGTCTGGTGACACATTTTGATACTGTCTTCGTACGACTTCATCTAATTAACGGGAGACTTGGAAATGGAGAAGTTCAATATAACCTAAGTAAACTGATTCACAGTGTCTGATTTTTTGTAAGTTGAGTGAAATCGTGTGGAGACAGGAAAATGAATTGAAACATAACGTCAACGGCATGAAAAAGTTAAATCATCCACAACCAGGCCCGCTGATGTATACGGTTTACCCCAGTCGCTTCTGTTCTTACATGTTCCAGTTTGTTGTATTACGTATACACTTTTCACCCTCCATTTTTTTTTTTCGTAGTTTCTTCCAGCTTATTCTTGACCTCTTCCTTCCTCTCACATTCCTATATCTGATTTATATACTGTCATCACCTCTTTTCTGCCATACCACTCTAACTCACAGAAGTTTGCCATTGTCATTACATCACGTCTGCTTGTACAAGGTGCGCATTTCTCACCCTTTCAAACCATGTCGCTCCACCTGTACTATATAATTTAGAATATCATGTTGTAAGGTGAGTAATAAATCGCCATAATAAATGCGTTACGAATCCTTCAATGTCAGTGAGAATACAAACCATTTTCCTTAAAAAAAAAAAAAAAAAAAAAAAATGCATGGGTGCGAGGTGTTGTGATCTCGGGGTGAAGTCCTAAGGACAGACCATATAAGACATTGCGAGGCATGAATCAAGAGATTAAATTTTAAATCCATAATCACCAAGGTTGTACTTTTTTTTTTTTCCTCTGACGTTCGGAACAATTTTATTGTTTTGCTGCAGTTAACGCTGGACTTTTGTATTCCGAGAATGGGTATAGAAGCCTGACTGTTATTAGTCATCACTAACCTTCTCATGGTTGAAACACCTCGAATATTCTATTCCAGCAAACGCCAGACGTCTTTGTTCAGCTTAATACGAATCATTAGAACCTTAAAATTTAATACCGTCGCTATTAACCCTCTCATGGTTGGAACAAACTCCTGGATTTAGTTCTGTCTAATGTCGACCATTTTACTCAGGTTAGATGTGGAGGGATATGTGGCTGTGGACAGTCTGCAGCCGCCGTTTCAGCAGTTTTAATTGGTGTGCATGAAATCTATCGCCAGATTGCCTGCTTCCCTACCGTGAGCCATTTCAGAACCACGGGCAAAATTTTCTCTTCCTAAATGATCACTTTAATTATTGAAAGCTGAACCTACCTAATCTACCAATATAACATAACATAATCCTAACAGACTGTTTTAAACTTATCTGACCCAACCGAATCTTGTCTTACCTAATCCATCCCAGCTCTAACAGACTGGCCTAACCTAACCCCGACCCTTTTGAAAAAGAGAAAAAAAAAATCCATTTCGACTACAATACGGAAAGACGCTGAACCGGACCTCCCCGCTGAAGCAGGCAGATGGCTGTAATTAACTGATCCTCAAGCTGGCAAAGTACAAATCTGTTAGGCGTGTCTATAATAGAGAGTAATGCATGTTTTCTTTTTTCCAACTCAGGGCACATACTTGATGGCCCGTTCCCTACGTGTCCAACACCTTTACATGTCACCACTTCGGCATGAAAACCCAGTCTGTACGGAATACATACTAGGGCTGTGTCTGGTGTGATGATATTAGCGGAGGCGTTTGAAGAAGGAAGTATTTGTGTGTCAGCTTGTATAGACCATCGGCAGAAGTCAACAGGGTGTCAGCAAATAGCCCAGTGACTCCACCTTAACCCTCATAGTTTCCTAGTACTCACTCTCAGTTGAATAAAGTCGCCTGACGTTACTTGGAATCGAATACTACAGTTGTCCCCACGATGAGGGAGTTACTGGTGATGGTATTAACACTCAGGCTCCTACGAATGACTCGCAGCTGCATAAAAACGTCTGAGCGGGCTAACTTGGCTGGGATTTTCGTCTTTATAGCAGCTATTTCCCGTAGCTCAGTGGCAGAAGAAGACAATACTACGGTTTTAAATCTTTCCATAGCATTTTTTTCGTGACTAGCACCATATTCTAGTCTCTCGTTACGGCTCAACTTTCAAGATGAAGAGATGGCAGTTCTCGGCCAAGTTACAGTGAATAGAGTATACAATGAAAAAGGATATAAAGCCAACACCCACTTAATTCCTTCACTGCTATGGCCAGTCTCCATTATACTTGTACCCCTGCTCCCACCAGACGGATTAATTCAGCTGAAGATCGACCTCGTGTAGTGAAAGAAGTTAATCGCTCTCATGATATTTTATATTTTATTTTTCTACCTTCAGACTTTTTTTCTTTTTTTTGCTTGATGAAGATTCCTTGTATTACAGGGGTAAACTGGGGTTATATCTGAACCATTTAGTTTGAAAATTCTCTGATAAGCCAAATGTAATCGCCTGAAGGGTGGCAGAAATGAAATACAAACTACGATATCGGGGTGAAGGGACTAATGACGCTTCTCTATATCCTTTTCAGGCCAGACATCTCCCCTAAGCTGGATAATACTGCTGGGTCGTAGCAAGGATAAAAAAAAAGTCACCGTACAGAAGGGGTTTAATGTCTGCCGTGATAGAACCCAAACAACGGTGCACACAGAGTCAAGCACGAAACCACTGAACCACCTTGACCTCTGCTCTTAACCACTACAGTCCAGTGACTTTTTTTTTTTTTTGCTACTTCAGACGATTTCACTCATCCTAAGAAAGACCTCTCACATTGGAGGGGGTTATTGAAGGTTGAAACAGTTTATCATAAAATGTGTATAATATGTCTAGATACTCGTATATCAGTAATAAGACATAAAATATACGTCATTCGATGGATGGAGTTAGCCTGTTTAGCCCTGGAGTGCCTTTCCACGTTGTTCTTTCTCTCTCCAAATAATTTTACTGTCCAGAAGAACATTTTCGATTATACTGTCTAGGAGAACATTATCGAACTGGAAGGATTAGATGTATCCTTTGTTAACCCCTTCAAAACGAGAAATCCTTCCAAGGCTGAATAAAATCGTCTGGTGGCGGTAAGAATGACCTAAACTAACGCGGCCTCATGGAGACGGAGCGCTAACAGGAAGACTCCACGTCATCCTGCCACAAGTGTTTATGTGTTGGCAACGATATGTTTATTTTGTAAGCACTGTTGGCATTACTTTAAGACCAACACATTTTCCTGTTTCTCAACCCTGGGTGTGTAGGGATCGTGACGTGCACAAGCTAATTTTTCCTCCTTGGCGTTTGTAGAGGATGACGAAGGAGAATCCACATTTTTCTTTATTCACTCCTTAAGCTTTATTACCTTGGAGTTCTTTTATGCAGAAAAGAAAGAAAAAAACTTAAGCTGAGTGACTGCAAAAGTTGTCCTGTCCAGGGAAAGCTGAACAATAGGAAGCAACATTCAAGATCCGTCCTTACCGATATATCTGGGCACATTGCATTTAAAAGACTGGAGGTCATAAGCAGAGGAAAATAAAAACTGAGGAAGACAGTTGACCATTTGCTTATAGGCTGTGAAGGACTGCGAGTATCGGTTACTTCCTGTATTTGAGAGTAGGAGAGAAAAGGGGTGAGACTGCTTTGCTAAATGGGTGTTGTTATGGTGGAGGGATGCAAGCAGGCAGTTCAGAGGAGCAGCGATCACTGAAATAACGATAGTAACACTGCAACGAAGAGGAAGAGGTGTGTTCTTACCTTTCAGTTTGGTTAGTCTCTTCAGAACGATGACATTTTTACCACTGCTATTTTTTCCTCCAGGCAGTATTTTTTCAGCTACCACTTCAGTCCTGTGACATATTTTTTTTTCCTACCTTCTGATGATTTTCTTCAGCTTAAGATCGACTTTCTGACGCCTCCCGATGACTTTAATTATCAGTTTAGGAGAGACTTCTCGAAGTAGAGAGGTTACATAATAGCCTTTATTAACCCCATCCCCACGAGGACGTTCTTCTTGGTTTAATAAAATCGTTTGTTAAAAAAGAAGTACATAAAAAAATACGTCCTCGAACTGGAGAATTAAAACAATCATTATTTTCTTAGCCACAAACTTTCCCCACAACACGGCCTACAACCGTCGAATTTACCTTCAGGTCTTCAGAAGTAGTAGTAGTAGTAAAAAAAAGTAGTTAGTAATAGTAGCAGTAGTTAGAAGTAGTAGTAGATGGAGGAGAAGAAGTAGGAGGAGGAGGAGGTTCATCTAAATGTGAACCCAGTGGACTGCAGTCTGAAGTTGCCCCTCTCCTGCTGTCCACCATCCTCTTTGCAGGGGATAGGGAAGGAAGTGAGGGACGTCTGTATAACAGGGACGATCCATCGCCTATCTTTATCAGCGCCACCTAGCGAGAGAGAGAGAAAGTAATCGATGAACCCAAATTCTAAACATGAGAGAGAGAGGGGGGGGGAGAGGGAGCGACTGACTGATTAACTGACTGACTGACAGTGTCATGGAAAAGGTAGTTGTTTCCGCATTGCTTCTGTGCTTAATAGGTATCCTTCCCACCATTTTCATTCATTCCGACCCATACCTACCCTTCCTAGAACACCCTACCCACACCCCTCCCCCTCTAGCCCTGAATCTCTTCCCCTTTCCCCCTTTCCCCACCATTCTCCCTCCCTCCCAGTTGTCCTACCCTCCCCCTCCCGTGTTGTCCTCCCCTCACCCTCCTCCATTCCCACACCCTCGCTCACCCATTCAGACCTACCCTCTCCCTGCCTATCTCAGCATCCCTCCTCCTCGTCCCCACACTCATCCCCATCACCCTTCTCCCCTCCACCCACACCGCTCCCCAACTCCCCACCCATCGCCCCTCATCCTTCCTAACACTTCCACATCCCTCCTCCTCTTCCCCTCACCCATCCCCACCATCCTCCGCCCTCCAGCCCCACAACTTCTCAACGCCCCACAACTTCTCAACGCCCCACACCCTCCCCTACCCATTACCCCCTCACTTGTCGCCATCCCCTACCCTACCCCTAACCAATTTCCTACCCACTCCCCCTCCTCCCTCCCGTTCCTCCCTTACCCCTACCCCTACCCCTCCTCCCTTCCCTACCCAACCCCCCCCCCTCACCACCATCACTTTGTCACTGCCCGGATTCTCTCGCCTGTCGAACTTTTAGGTTCAGTCTACAGTATTTCCCTGTTGTCCTTGTTTTCCCGGGAATACTGTGGAAGATCTGGATATAATTTAGGTTATTATGAATCGTGTTCATGGGGAAACCTTGGACTTAGCAGAACTAGATTGTCTACCTTAACCCTTTTAATGGTGCTGGAGAGGGACGCCTTCACGTGGTGGCACTGACATGACTGGGTGACTCCCATGCGTGATAGTACAAACGTCCCTCGGTTCCCTACCTGTCCCAAACGGGTGGATGCTGGACCGAAGGAGAAGGGTAACTTCAGCCTGCAATCCACTGTGTTCACGTTCGGATGAGCTTCGGCTTATAAGTACTACAAAAACAACAACAACAACAACAACTACTACTACTACTACTACTACTACTACTGCTACTACTGCTACTACTACTAGCCCTTTTAATTACGTGCCTTTTTTTAACTTCACATTACTACCTCCAGACGTTTTCATGTAGCTCAGGGAAGACGTCTTGTATAGGAAATGTTAACAAAGGCTACTTAACCCTCCAGCTCGAACAATCTATCTTAAGCTAGAAAACATTTTCTAGAGATCACAAAAATAAAGAACAGATGTCCATGGCTACGAAGGTTAATTGCAGCCAACAGGCATGAAACTAAGCCGCGATGATCTTCTTTGTCTTCTCCTTTTCCTCCTCCTCCTTTCAGGCAGTGTTGGCAACCAATGTCTGAATGAAATATTGCATCTCTTCAGTACCAAGGCGTCATTTTTACTGTTTTCTGGCGACCGTTTAGGGTTGAACTCGGGTAATTGATACGAGTGTTCTTTGCCTGCGTCGCGTTATGTCAGGTATATGAGAGTGGTGCATGCTCTCAGGTCACTGGTTGACTGATTTACCTTGGCCTGAACATAATCGTCTTGTTACTTCCTCCAATAGGTTGGAAGAGTTTATGTATTTATCTGCTTTTCTGTTTGTCTCTCCACACAGTATCTCCAAAAGTTCTCAGTGATTTGCAATGAAATTTTGTGGAAAGGGGGGCCATGGGCTAAGGAAGAATTGATTTAATTTTGGGGTGGATCCGGATCCGGATCCGGATCCTACCGCACAATGTCTCCAAAAGTACTCAGTGAATTTCAATGAAACTTTGTGGAAGGGTGGGCCATGGGTCAAGGAACAATATATTAAATTTGGGTGCGAATGTGGATCCTATGTATTTCACACAATATCTCTACGGATCCGGATCCAGATCCTTATTTAATGGCAATGGCATTGGCGGAGGTACTTGCTCTCTGGGAGCTTTCTAGTTTTGAAAATGCTTCTCTCGTAGGGAAAGGCGCAGTTGTCGGTTTGTTTTCACCTGACCTAACTGGGCCACTCACAGCTTTCATACTGAATCCTTGTTGCAAGACACTCGTTGAACCTAGCTTTGAGGTAGGAGTGAACTACACTGGCCATCAACTGAGCTGAATGGAGTTGTAGATCAGCAGGAGGTAGATGGTTGCGCTTCCTTCTGGCCAGCGGGTGTATACCACCGTCAGGAAGGTGGGGGAGGGGGGAGGGGATGAAGGACCCAGCCTGACAACCCCTCACGTCCTGCAGTGGTGGGGGATGGGTACAAAATGTTGTAGGGGAGTCCACTGACCCGCTAAACATTTTTGTGAACATTCGTGCTGTCCGGTCAATCAGTGCATGTATGTAGTGTACTTGTATGTACGTATGTAAGTATGTATGTATGTATGTTTTGTCTCTTGCAAAGAAGGAAGAGTGATTTGCAAACATGTAATACATAGATATATGAACACACTAAATACTGAATGATTATACTCTACGTACACAGAACATTAATAAATAATTACAAAAATAATGCATCCGGCTCAGTGTCTGGTTGCAGGCCGTGGGTGTTTTTCCTATGATGGGAAAGAGGAAAGAAAGGAAGCCGGATGGTTCGTTCTGTCTCCGTCCAGCCTAAGTTTGGTCAGACTGTGTGGTACATGAGTAATAGAGTTGGTCATGATGTAACTGCAGTTATTTGTTGTAGTATCAATAACATTATAGTACACCAGATATTTATATCGTAGTACTCCCATCCTGATATACCAATGAATTTCACTGTAGGGTTACTAGCATCGTGGTGTACCTTTTTTCATATGTGGGGCTTTCCATTATCTGGCCTGACCTGTAATTTGTGTTCAGCGGATGCTCTCCGTATCATCCTACCCCGTCCACTTTACATATACTGCCCGTAATGAAGTGGGGGGGGAGAGTGCTAGTAAGGGGGGAGTGTGCTAGCAAGGGGGGAGTGTGCTAGTAAGGGGGAAGAGTGCTAGTAAGGGGGGAGAGTGCTACTAAGGGGGGTGCTAGGAAGGGGGAGTGCTAGTAAGGAGTGAGCGTGCTAATAAATGGGGAGAGTTCTAGTAAGCGGGGAGACCGTTAGTAACAGGGGGATGATCTAATTAATAATCAAGGACTTCCATATACAGTACACACTCTCACTCACACACACACACACACATATATATATATATATATATATATATATATATATATATATATATATATATACAGAGACAGAGAGAGGGGAGGGAATAACAAAGGCAGAAGAAGGTAAAAGAGGACGTAGAACAATACGGATGAGCACGAGAACAAACAGAAAAGAATGACCGAAGCCCAGCCCACAAAGTGAGAATGGAGTCTACGCACGTGGAGTGATATGTGAAAGTTTAGATGGACCACGGATTACACACACACACACACACACACACACACACACACACACACACACACACACACACACGTGAAGATGCAGCATTTAGACACTGAAAACAAAACGGAGAGTTTTTCGGAAGTAATTATATTATGGAGTTGCTGCTTCATGTTCTGTATATATATATATATAAAATCACATTGTGATACAAGTTAATATTATCATCATGTTTATTTTTCCTTTCCTTATCCCTCACCCATAACTCTCACACCCTCACACCCACCACATTCATCCACAAGCCTATCCCTTCTCCACCCCACCCCCACCCCTGCCCCGACACACACATATACACCCCAGGCGGCCTGGTACCTCCACTGCTCTAACAATCAACCAGTTATGGAGTGAGTCACTTCCTGGAGGTGGGTGTGGGTGTGGGTGTGGGTGCGAGTGTGGGTGGCAGTGGTCACGTGTGTGTGGGGGGGGGAGCAGTGGTCATGAGTGTCAATATGGGTGTTAATATATAGATGGGTGTGGGTGTACTGTGTCGGGTATGAGTCGGAATGGTCATGCAGATGTGAGTATCGTTGTGTATGTGGGTGTGAATGATCATGGAAGTATGGCGTGGGTGTCAGTACCTAGGAGACAGTGGGTGTGGGTATGAATCTGGATGTGGGTGTGGGTGCTGGGGTGAGAAATAATGGTGTGCAGGCTCAGTAAACCCTCTCAGGATATGTGTATATTGTCTTAGCGTAAGTAATGGCAGACAGTTTTATTCAGCTTAAAGGTGGCTTCCCGTCCACTAAGCAAAGTGAAGTTCCTGCATGGTCTAGTTAGTGAGATGTTCAGGCTCAGTGGTTGCAGGTGTGTGTGTGTGTGTGTGTGTGTGTGTGTGTGTGTGTGTGTGTGTGTGTGTGTGTGTGTGTGTGTGTGTGTGTGTGTGTGTGTGTGTGTGAGTGACTGAATGACTGAGAGAGAGAGACAGACAGACAGACAGACAGACGGCTTTTTTTTTTTTTTTTAGTGGTTCTGTTCCGATGAACAAGCAATTTAATATTCATATCAGTATATTGTGTAGTGGGTGGCCTTGGTGTAATAATCAGTGAGTTTTTTGAGGGTGGTGGTGCTGTGAGTCAGTAGGGGGGAAAGAAGAGTGAGGTGGGTGAGGTGTGGGGTGTGGATTGTAGGCGTGGGTGTGGCTGTGGGTGTGGGGGAGGTGATAGGTCTGTGGATGCGGATATGTGTAAAGTAAGTATGTAAGATGTCCCAGTGAGTATGTAAGATGTGTCAGTGAGATGTTTATTAAGGAATGACATGTAAGGGTGTGTCGAATAAGAATATGAGGGTGTGAGCTGTGTGTGCAAAGTGATGTATGTGAGGCAAGATGTGAGGGTTGAGGTGTCAGGTATAAGTTTTCAGGTTGCAGATACGTGTGTGAGGGTGTCATGGAGTAAGATGTGTGTAAGGTGAGAAAGGATGTGAAATGTGAGAGTGTGAATGTGAATGAGCGAGGGTATGAATTTATGCGTGAGGCTCTTGATGGAATGAGTTATTTATCAGTGTGTGTGTGTGTGTGTGTGTGTGTGTGTGTGTGTGTGTGTGTGTGTGTGTGTGTGTGTGTGTGTGTGTGTGTGTGTGTGTGGAGGTAATGATGAGTAAAAATGTGAATAATAATGAGTGTGTGAAGCGTGACGAAGAAGATGAATAAGAGTGTCAGGCATAAACGTGGAGCGAATATGAATAAGTTTGGATGTGGAAATGAGTAATACAGTAGTATGAGTTGTAAGGATGGAGTGACGTGAAGACGAGGGTGAACATGAGTAATGGTGTGAGAGTTCGAATGAGACAAGCATGTGTATGAGGTGTGAATGAAGGTGATAAAGTGTTTGGGTTGTGATGGTGTAAGTAGATCTGGGTAAGTGTGTGAGGAGTAAGGTTGTGAGTGATAATGAATAACTGGGTGAGTTGTAATAGTGTGAGTGAAACTGGATGTATTTTCTGTGTGTGAGTGAGGGTGGAGATGAATGATATTGTAAGGTGGTAGGATGTTGGTGAAAACGAGAGGTGAGTGTGTGAGATGTTAGGCTGTAGGTGGAAATGGATAAGTGTGTTAGGTGTGATATGACATTGAACAAAAGGTGTGAAGTTACAATGAATGTTAGTATAGGATATGAGGATGAGATAATGTGTAAGGTGTTGAGATGAAACTGAACAGGTGTGAGGTGTAGGTAAAACGATAAGTAATCAAGCGAAACATGAGGGTGAGGTGAGTGTGAGCTGACGGTGTGAAGATGAATCAGTTTGTAAGGTGTAATGTGAGCGAATACGAAATAGTGTGAAGTGTGTAGGTGAAAGTGAACGATTGTATAATGTGTGAGGATGAAATGAATATGATGTAGGGATGAAAGTATATAAATGTGAGAAGGAATGTGGATGAATAACAACAACACTGGAGTTTGGAGTGAGGTGTGAGATGTGGGTAAAATTAAATTAGTATGTGTGGTGTGAGGATGTGCCAGAATATGAGTAAGTGTGAGGTGTGGAGGTGAAGATGAGCAATAGTGTGAGGATGTGGGGCGAAAATGAATAATTAAGAGGATGAGAAGTGATATGAGTAAGTGTGAGATATGAGGGTGAAGATGAGCAATACTGCGAGGGTGTGGGAAGAAAATGAATAATTAGGTAGATGAGAAGTGATATGAGTAAATAAGTGTGAGATGTGGGGGTGAAGATGAGTAATATTCTGAGTGTTTGGTGAAAAAAATGAATAATAAGTGTGTGGGTGTGAGGCTGAGTAATAGAGTGGGGCATAAGGGTGGAGTGAGGCAGTGTGACGTATATAATGGCATCCCCAGCATCCTTCCTCATTTGGCAGGTCAGGTCTTACGCCACCAGTTGGCTTGTGTCATTGGGTATTCATTAAGTTTTCACTCTTTACTTTTTTTACTCTAGCTTGACCTCAGTGTAATGATGCGAAAGTTGAAGCATAATGCAAACTGATGCTACAGCAAACCGCTCTCCAGTAAATTCAAATATTCGCCTGCTTGGTCAAGTGGGACATCCTACTAGCGGCCTCCCTCCTCCTTCTACCATTAATCAAAATTTAGGGAGTATATCATATTTCGTTGGAATTCCAATGTTTTACCAGGTTAGAGTTTACAAACTATCGCAATAATGACATAATTTACCTTAATATGTCTGAACATGAGGGGAAAAAATCAATGTACTCGTAAAGTTTTACCTGGGCGTGTTTTGATTTGTACCGAGAATTCAAAATTTCACACATATCTAGACCATCTGATAAACTTTGCAATTCCTCGTTTTTTATATTAATCAATGCAAATAACTATATATAATATTTTCTTTGAGCAATCTTATCGTCAAACCGTTGTTGTAACCCTTGTAATAAAAATAATTCAAAATGCATCGTTAATTATGAATGCACTCGTACAACCAATCAGCTGCCAGCATGCAAAAGCTTAAGGCCCGTCTCTTGTCAGATCAGACAGAATAAGCTATAGTGAAAAGTAACAGAGAGGACGCATAGTAATTACCGTAGTGAAAGGTAACTGTGACGAAACCAAATTAACCAAAATTAACAGGAATGCAACCATAAAGGTTGCGAAATTATTAGTGACAGGTAACAGTAAGGAAACCAAATTAGTGAGATGTAACAGAAAGGTAACAATAAGTAGCGAAATTATCAGTGAAGGGTAGCGTGCAATATTAACAGAGGGGTACCCATGAAGTAATCAAATTAGTGAACGGCAGCAAAAAAGGTAACAAAAGCGTAAAGCGCAATAATCAGTAAAAGGTAATGAATGGTAACAGTAAGATAACCAAATCAGTGAAAGGTAGCAAAAAGGTATAAAGAAGGTAAGGCGCAACAAGAGAGTCGGTGCGTCAACACGACCATTGGTAGGGTGGATGGAGTGACAGACAGCCCACATACTGCTCTCAGCCTCTGCAAACCCTCCACACTACGCCCACCCAACTTCTACAATCTTCCAAGACGATTTTATTCGACTCTAGGTAGACTTTTCCAACAAGTGGTGTTGACTACAGCCTTCGTCATCCCTTTCACTACTTAGGGACTCATCTGAACTGAAGAAAATTGTCTCACAGGAACAAAGACAGAATCGAGATAGCAGGTACGTCCTTGAGATGAAGGGATGAAGCAGTTAGCCTCTTCCTGGCGATTACGTGTTTGTAGTTCATTCTTGATGTCACCATACGAGTATATTCACTTAGGAGCGCCGCTTTAAAGAGAAGAGGTCATGCAGGAAATATCTGTGTTCTCGAGTTTGAAGAGCCTACCCCAAGCTATTAAAAAAAAAAAAAAAAAAAAAAAAGATCTTCTTGGGACAGCCGAAATTCATTTTAAATAAATCGTTTATTGAAGAAGTTAATAGCGAGTAGGGAGGGATATTCCTCAGTCTTTTTCACAAAGACAATGGAACTCCGGCCCTTCAAGTAACGCTGTCACTACCAAAGTGAAACTGTAATAGGTCCCGTCCTCAGCAAATGCTTGCTGGCATGGGGAAGAGTTCTCGCCCGCACCCGCCCGCGTCCTATGGGGTCGCTTCTGTTAAGTAATACAACACTCCTGCCCGCACCAGCAAGCATTTGATGTGGACGCGACCATAGAATGACCTTAGGAGACTGCCCTGTACTTCTTCCTTTGTTTATTTGACCACGTGGCAGCTGAACCACTTCACGCCGATGGCGTATTTTATATCTTGTTATTGCTGCCACCAGATGATTTTTTTTCAACTCTGGACAGACTTTTCGAACTTGACGAGTTACATATACCTTTCAGTGACTTTTCAATAAAACTAGCCATTCCTAACATGAGTAAAATCGGTTGGAAAGTAGCAAGAATAAATATACAGTTTTCACCTTAACTTGGCCCAGATTTTCGTCCTTTTGCAGCTATTTACCGAAACTTTTGGCAGAAAGACAGTGCGACTCCTCTACATCCTTCCCCACGCATTTTTTTTGTTTTTTTCGTGACTAACATCATATTTTGGTGTTATCTATTGTCACAGCTCAGTATGCAAGACGGAGAAATGACAGTTTTAGGCCAAGTTAAAGTGAAAAGAGTAAAACAACAGACGTCACAGGGATCTAGGAGTCAGTTATTCTCCTGTGCTCTCTGTGGAAGCTGTGTTGGATTTGGATAGGAAAATAACGTGTAGATGGACGTTATTTTTATCTCATTCTTCCTGTTGTTAGACGATTTTTTTTTTTTCAAGTTAGGAGAGTGGATGAGATAATGAAAAAAGAGTACCTAACACCTTCAGTTCGAAAGTCTCTCCTGAGCTGAAGAAAAAGAAAAAAAAAAGTCAGGGAAGAGCAGAATTGAGTGAAAAGGCGCCATTGTAGTGAAGATTTAAGGCTGAGAAATGGGTGGTTGGCAGTCTCCTAAGTCCACGAGAATAGGTGCGTGGGAATTTTTCGTAATATGTGCTAGGGAGTCTCGTAATACGTCTTAGGAAGTCGAGTAATATGTGCTAGGAAGTCTTGCAATATGCGCTAGGGAGTTTCTTAATAAATCATATGCTAGGATCTCGTAATATGTACCAAAGAATCTAGTAATGTGTGCCAGGGAGTTTCGTAAAATGTGCTAGGAAATCTCGTAATATGTGCTGGGGAGTCTCGTAATATGTGCTAGGAAGTCTCGTAATATGTGCTAGGAAGTCTCGTAATATGTGCTAGGAAGTCTCGTAATATGTGCTGGGGAGTCTCGTAATATGTGCTAGGGAGTCTCGTAATATGTGCTAGGGAGTCAGTCTCATAAATTCACGGGAATAAATGCTAGGGAGTCTCCTAAATCCACGAGAATAGATGCTAGGGAGTCTACTGAGTGGTGTGACCTATTATTTACTCTTGCACATTCCTGACGACCTTATTCACGTCAGGAGAGACTTCGAACTGGGGAGGGGATTATATAGTCGTGCGTTGACCTATTCCTTACTAGAGGCTCGTTCTAAGCTGAGTAAAGTATTTTCGTAGTAGCAAGAACATATATGCTTCATCAGATTGAAGTCTTTAGCCCTTACAACATTGCGCACATCCTGCCTACCCTAGAAATAAAAGTCGTATAGCTTCAGAATTTAAGGAACGACACATGCCCGAATTGAAGAGGTTAAATCCAGGTGCTGAAAAAAAGAGAAACAATGTGTATTTAGCCAAGAATTGTTTGCCTTCAGTTAGCAAGGTTACGGATTTGGAAACTCAAAAATCACCTGCCTCCAGAATCATCATTATCATTGTCATCATCATCATCATCATCATCATCATCATCATTATCAATCATCAATTATTATCAAACTTCCTCCTCCTCCTCCTCCTCCTCATCATCATCATCATCATTATCATCATCATCCCCTCCTCCTCCTCCTTCTCCTCCTCCTCCTCCTCGTCCTCCTCCTCCTCCTCCTCCTCCTCCTCCTCCTCCTAACACTTGCCTAAATCTATAGTCAGCACATATTTAACTTTGCGGAACTGAACCACGCCCACATCTTATATGCTGAGCTGGGTGAACCTCAAAGACCTGTTTGGGAAAAAAAAAAAAAAAAGCACACTCATATCCGAGTAATGTATTTTTTCTCTCTCATGTGAGGGTATATAAGTTTATTAAATTAAAAGTGTGTGTAGGAACCTGAGTGTGTTAATATTAAAACTTTTAATGATCATGGTCAGGACGATTCTCGCATTTTATTGCAGCTAACACCAGAGGCTTGCATTTAGCTGAGTAAGTTTAAGTGGCCTAAATTAATTACTTTTAGTTTTCCAATGATGTTTTTACCATTGTCATTGCAACTTTTATTTCTAGTACCATGAGACATTATATTGATTGTGAGTGGTGCTGTGAGGTGATTTAGTGCCTCAGAAAGCTAAGTATAATTAAATATAATGAAAAGAGGGAGGAGCGGAGTCATTAATTCTTTTGCATTTACATCAACCAGTCGGTAGTAAGGGATGGCAGGCAACATCTCGTGGCAACTCAAGGTGCATTCTAGGCAAGTCTGGTTTCCTGTGTTGAGTATAAGAGCGGAAACACTGACTCACGCACTGCACTGTGTACTGTACGCCTTGTTAATAAAGCAGATTCCATGTACTGTATTCCCTCAATATTTTTCTGTTACGGAGAAAGCTTAGCGTTACAAGAATTGACACAATGAAACGCTTTCCCCATGAGAGGTCTCTGTTAAACTGAATAATCCATTAAATTAAATTATCTCGTGTGATAGTGACTCACAGAAACTGTTATGAAAATAAATATATAAATAAAAAATTAGTGAATGAATAATCAGACATACCGGTATATATATTTTAATTTATTCATTGGCAGAAGTGCTCTTTGAGGTGAATAAAATTGTCTTGTTATAAAAATACAAAATATAAGAAAAAAAAAAAAAAGTCCCGGGGCTCATCAGTTTTTTCTAAGCCCTCCACGTGGAACACTGTCCTAGTGCTGACCTCTTCAGTATAGTAACGTAACTCTCATCTTAATCAAACAAACTCCTGACCATTTTATTGTATTTCCATATATTTTCAAACAGCCTGGGAAGGATCTGTAGTTATAAGGGACTTAAAGCAATTATCTAACATCTATGATTCAATTAATATCTCTGCAGCAAACTAGATTCGTCTGTAACCAAAACAGACCACTGGATCGAAAGAGTTAAAGCGTCAGGCTGTTTTTTTTTTTTTTTTCCCTGCCTATCGACCATTGGGGCCGAAGCCCCGGGTCATTAAGGGACACACACACACACACACACACACACACACACACACACACACACACACACACACACACACACACACACACACACACACACACACACACACACACACACACACACACACACACACAGGCAACAGAAAACATCAGTATACAATAAATCTAAATACTGAAGCTCGGATGGCAAATGGTTCTAAATCCTTCCTTAACGAGAGGTCTGTAAATAATTTAAAAAGTTGTCTGTCAGCAGCGAAAGTAATGAAAGGGCACTATCAACGCACTCAGCGAGGTAATGGAGAATGTATGTAACCCTTCCCTGGCAGGAGTCTTCTCAGAGCTGAAAAACGTCATATGGGGACAGCAAAAAGAGAATAATTAAGACATTGTACTGAACTGGTTAACATATATAGATAAGTCTCTCTTGATCTTTCTATCACAGAGAGAGAGAGAGAGAGAGAGAGAGAGAGAGAGAGAGAGAGAGAGAGAGAGAAGGGAGAGGGCGGGGGAGGGAGAGGAGAGGGACAAGTTAAGAGAGAGAGAGAGAGAGAGAGAGAGAGAGAGAGAGAGAGAGAGAAGGGAGGGGGAGCGGGAGGGAGAGGTGAGGGACAGGTTTAGAGAGAGAGAGAGAGAGAGAGAGAGAGAGATTTTTCTGGCACACACGCGCTTATCACTGTTTTTAGATTAGGTTTCCTTTTACACACACACACACACACACACACACACACACACACACACACACACACACACACACACACACACACACACACACACACACACACACACAGGAAGGGAAATTTTTCTGGTACACACGCGCTTATCACTATCTTTAAATTAGTTCTCCTTTTACACACACACACACACACACACACACAGCACGTCCCCTTCATTAACGTGCAGCTAATGACATCCTAATGGTGATTAATGGAAGTCAGTCCCACTACCCATTCTTCACAGATTCACGACAAGGCTTTTCCCCTTTTGTCTCTATAGGTGTTGTGCTTCAAACTAACGCTGGGAAAGGCAAAACAAGCCCTTAATATCTGAAGACATTTATAAAGCTCCGGTGGTTATTAGATCAGATCACTCTTCCTCCCTCGTGTCGGAGTGCAGTCAGCAGCGATATAAATGGCCAAATGCGTTTTATGTCGAAGGAGAGATCACAGAATTTCCCCTCCTCAGATTTAAAGCCTATAGTGGTTATTTGCCTTTGTGACCTTTGTGCTGTCGCTGTCTTGAATTCGTTGTATTCCTTAAAATCGGGTGACTCATTCTTCAGTTTATTCCTGCTACCTCTAGACGATTTAATCTAGCTTAAAGAGAGGCCTTTCGAACTGTAGAAGTTATATATAGCGTCTATTAACCCCCTCAGTACCACAGACCTTTCTTATGTTAAATAAAATAGCCTGATGACAGCAAGAATAGGATGAGAAAATACGTCATAGGAAAAGTTAGAGTAGGTTAGATTAGATTACGTTAGGGTATGCAATGGTACGGTTTGTTAAGGTATGTTACGTCAAGGTACGTTACGGTACTTAAGGCTAGATTACGTTAAATAAGATTAGAGTAGACTAAATCGACTTAGATTAGGGTAGGCATGGTTAGATTAGACTATGTCAGATTAGGCTGGATTAGGTGAGGCTAGGTGAGGTGGCATAAGAGCCCAGGTAACATATGGGCATTTCACTCAGTCGTTGGGTTAGGCTGCACTGGGGTAAACCAAATTTTATTATATCACGTTAGGTTGCAGCAGGTTGGGTGGCGTCAAAGGAGCGGTAGTCAGTGTACCCACACGTCGGGCGCAGCGGAGGTCAAGCCAGAATTAATTAACATTTTCTCGGCAGGCTCCCGTTTTTTTGTAGTGGTTTTCAAGGATGTGACACGTTTGTACGTCACTGTGACGCCAGAGGCAAGTTTTTTATGCAGGATGAGTGATGAGATGAACTATTATACTTTCACCGATTCCGAGAGTTGTTTATTTACCGAATGTGTGGGCAGAGACAGGGTAGGATGTGTCGCTCCTGTCTTATCATAACATTCATATAAACACACATGCGCGAGCGCGCGCACACACACACACACACACACACACACACACACACACACACACACACACACACACACACACACACACACACACACACACACACATCACGGTAAGATATCAAAGCTGCTATGTCATCCTTCACACATTACATCTTTCCGGCTGGCTGCCCCCAACCTCCAAATGTAGTGTTGTGGTCAATAGTTTCTTTACACAGTCTCCAAACCATGTCAGAACGTTATGTTAAATTACTATTGTCCTTTTACCTTAACTTGGCACAGATTTTTGTTTTGTTGGAGCATATTTCACGTAGCAAAGCGAAAAAATAAGTCATAACTACAACTCCCCATGCCTTCCACAGCACTTCTTGTCCAGCATCATATTCTGGTTTCAATAGCTTGCTACCATATAGACTTCAAGATGGAGAGATGATAATTTTAGGGCAAGTTAGCGTAAGAAGTTAGTGTTAAAAGGGTATTGTATAAAATAACTATTCAGATGAGCTGGAATCTGGCTTCATTCGATACTTTGCACCTTTCGTTTGGACTTAAATCCTTCAGCCCGGAATCTTCATATTTATTTCAGTCTTGCTCTCCCCTTGCTATTTTATTAAACTTAAGGTAAATATTTTCGAGTTGGAGTGGTAGATAAAACTTCATTAATCCATTCTATACAAGGGTCTTGTCTGAAGTGTAATCTAATTGTCTGTAAGAAACAAAACAAAGAGAGGGAAGAGAAGACCGAGGATGAGATGGAGGGATGGAATAGAGAGGTATCCTGTATGTGAGAGGGGGTGTAAGTTGGGGGGAAGGCAGCGAAATGGAGGGGACAGAGTGACATGGAGGCGATTTGGCTGGGGGCACCTCTCACGGGATTAAAGCGTCTGGCTATAGATAGATGGATAGATAGATAGATATAAGAAACAAGAGCAGCATAACAAATACGCCATTGGACACAAGGGGTTAAGAAGGTATAACTAAACTAACCCGAAATACTTGAATAGGTTGACTGAATTTTCCTTTCATTGGTTCGGAAGTCAAATTTTTAAACGAATTACTGACGTAGGTGTTATTCTTAGTGACTCTGAAAGTTTCGTGACCCTTTCTCCTTCGCGACTTATTTTGCACATTTCACCTCAGTATCCTGCTTATATTATTGATTCATCCTCTGTTTATGTTAAAAAGACATAAATAAAACAAGGATGTTAACATGTAAAATGCAAAATAAATCGCCATGGAAGAGGGGCTACGAAGCCTGGTACATCACCTTGAATTCGGCGTTAAATAGTCCATTAAAAACATATGGGACAACCTACGCCATTATGGATGCGTTTGTTATCCTTTAAGTCATTGTGAATACCTGATTCTTATGATTCACAGTGTTGGAAATCTTATACTTTGTTTACTTTCCATAGGCTGGCCTTGAATACTAAGCTGTAACAAGAGGAAAATACTAGAATATGAGGATACAGTGGATTTAATTACCTGAGAGAATGGGCTGCTCCTACAACCTGTATACCAACATTTGCATGGATTTCAAGGAGCTTTAGTCCTGAGGAAAGAATGAGTATCCTTGGTTACTAATCAAATCGCCCTGCAATTCTGGCTACGCTTGGGCACAAACTGGCCTGAAAAGGATTAGATGCGCTGTACAGTAGTTAGATTAAACTACTATAGAAAGGATGTACAGCTGTAATATCGCCTTCTGTTAACCCAAGGGAAGTAAGCTGCAATAGGACGAAAATCTCTGCCCGGTTAAGGAGGACGAACTATAGTGTCTCGTCCTCTCTATCTACATATACGCTTCATCCTTGATGCAGGAATAAATAGCCAGATTATAAGAACCCGTAAAAGTTGCCTCTTCCATTAAAGCGTCAAACAAGGAAAACCCAATCAGCATCCATTCATTTCGAAATGCCTGGACACACTGCATTTGAAAGACCTGAGGTCAGGAGGCAAGTGGAAAGAGACAGAGGAAAACCGGTCATGAATTGAGGATCTGCGCAGAGCGAAAAAGAAAAATGATTAAGACTTGTCGACAGCGCGGAGTTCATTAAGGTAGACAATCAGTTTTTGTTAAGGCTCTGTGCCCTTGTAGAATTCGTCCCGTAGTAATCGCTCTTACATGCTTGGTGAATAGAGACAAAGGGGAAATAAACTTTATTCAAGAGTCTGACCGACACATACAATCTTGGACTATAGTTTCTGCTTACTTGCTAATCCTACCTTGATTTGTTTTTCCAAGAAGAACTAGCGACACGGAAAAATCTCTACTCTCCTTTCCCTGTCCTTTCTGGTAAAGCAAATATATTTTCGTGTTTATTTTCCTCTCATAACCCTTTGGTTTTGTGGGGGACAAGTAACAAGGATCGACTTTATTCTCTGCTTGTCCCGTCCTTTTTGGTAAAGAAATCATAACTACGACAGGAAACCGATTGTATATATCTTCGAGAATCACCCTAATATGTATGGCAATGAACGAAGGCATGTCCAAGTGTGGTATTCTTGAACATATTTACGATCGATTCCCAGTCGTGGCCATGATTTGTAAGGGACAAGGAAAGGTGAGTGGTCTGTCTTCCCATGTCTCCTGTTCCTCCTATAAAAAACAAGCCTTAGTTATGAGAGGAAAATTATCTTAGGTATAACTGTTTTCTGCAGGAGGATCAAGGACAGCAGAGTGTAGAATGTTTCAGTGTCTTTACCTGCTGTACTCCTGCACAAGTAAATCAGTTACGTGAGAGATTCGATCGTAAATACTCGTATGCTTGATAATTCCACCCTAGGACTGAGATGGTCATTCCAAGCTTTGTTAAGCTGTACGATGACTTGTGCATTTCAGACAAGCTTTGAACTTCAAATAGCAGAGAAACTGTTCAGCCGGGGATGGGGGTAGAGATTACGTAGCGCCCCTTCTTAAGCAATTTACTTTGCACATTACTCTCCAGTGTCCGCATGCATGTTATTGGTGTAAAATGTGTCGGTATTAAAATGATTTTAATAACATGCAAAGGATTGTAAGGTGCTATAAGCAAAATAAGTAGCTAAGGAAGAGATGTCATGAAGCTTCCAATGCTACCTTGAATACGATTGAAAGTCCTGTAAGTTATTGACGCTAGGTATATCGAAAATGTAAACTATATAAATTCCATACAAGAGGATGTTAAGGTGCGATGTGAAAAATGAATCACCTTGGAAGAGATGTTACGAAGCCTCCCGTGCCATGAGTGTACAGAGGCGTAATTGTGGGTGTGAGAGGCGGCAGGGAAGGAGTGGGAGTGGGGTGACGCGAGCTGTGGCGGACGAAGGGATTAGAGGTGACCGCAGGGCAGGTGACTCAGGACCACACAATACCAGACCTGGGGATGTGACGCGACCCACTCATCTCCAGCACGCCCACTCACACACCTGTCACGCCAACTTACCCACCCTGTCACTCCCACTTACCTACCCTGTCACACCCACTCACACACCTGTCACGCCCACTCACACACCTGTCACGCCCACTTACCTGCCCTGTCACGTCCACTTACCCACCCTGTCACGCCCACCTACCCAGCAAGTCATGCCCACTCACCCACCCTGTCACGCACATTCACCCATTTGTCATGCTCACTCTCCCACCCTGTCATGTCCACTCACACACCTGTCACACCCAGTCACCTATTCAGTCACGCCCGCTCACGCACTTTTCACGTTCAGTCACCCACCCTTTCACGCACACTCACCCACACTATCATGCCCACTCACCCACCTGTCACTCCCACTCATTCTGTCACGTCCACTCTTCTGCCAGTATATGCCGCCTCACACCAAAAGCTACGCTACGGATGTGTGCTTCTTATCTTTGATCTGTTGCGTTTTGTTACATCATGAACTGAACTACAGCGTCATAAGCTACATGGCATAAACTCTTCCAGCCAGCGATAATCTCCAGCAGTTCAGTAATCATGTATTTTCTCCAATTTCCCACTCTACGTAACCACTGCCAGGGATGTCATCATACCATCTCGTCTTATCACACTGTATATGAGGGGGAGGCCAAGGATGAGATGGAGGGATGGAGTGGTGAGGTATATGAGAGAGCGGTGTGAGCTGGGAGCAGGGCAGTGAAATGGCGGGGGACAGAGCGACATGGAAGCGATTTGTTTGTGGCCATCCCTTACGGGATTAAGGCGTCTGGCAATAGAGATAGAGAGAAAGAGAGAGAGGGAGGGAGAGAGAGTTAATTATATATCTTTATCGTATACATATAATGTGTGTGTATGTGTCGTTGCTGAGTTTGTGTGTGTGTGTGTGTGTGTGTGTGTGTGTGTGTGTGTGTGTGTGTGTGTGTGTGTGTGTGTGTGTGTGTGTGTGTGTGTGTGTGTGTGTGTGTGTGTGTGTGTGTGTGTGAGAGAGAGAGAGAGAGAGAGGCCTTTGGTAATATTATCGGTAGCCTCAGTAGGTGTTCATCCTCATAATCTTCTTGCTGAACATTAGTGCTGGAGACTACATAGGCCATATCTTATAACATGCCTCCACTTGAAAGAGCAACACAGTGCCCAGAGTGTGTACAAACAAACACAGTTGGCTATTGGTGAGAGGTGTCCTTAATGACGGCCAGTCATTGTATGCTTCATGTGTAGCGAAGTAGCAAAAAGAAGAATGCTTTTTAAAAACCCTTATTTCCTAAAGGAAGTTAAATATTTGTAGAATATTACTCATTTCTTTTCTCTTCTCTCGACGTCTTTGAATGCACATTTGTCAACACTTTTTGAAGCTTGATTTCGAAAAGGTTAAGGAAGAAAGGCAATGGAGGTGAAAAAGTAGGATAAAGTTTGAGTATAAGTGTAGCCTCTATTATTCAAATTGAGAGCCTGACGATGTGCACCAACCCCAGATTTTTTACGTTCATTTATGCATCTACTGTAATTGCCAGGTGTGTATCAGCCTGTATCCCACAATACAGTGTGTAGTCACCAACGATACAGAAAGGTAAGACAGGTTCTGTTATCATCACATGTTTCAGAAATCATCGTAAAAAAACTGAGGGCCTGTCCATACCTTTGCACTCTCAATTTTTATAATACGCGTAGGGTCTTGGGTTGGTTTGTAGCACCTTCCACAATCCTCCCTCCACTCTACACCCCTCCCCTCATTATCTCCCCTCCCCCCAGCACACACTTCGATCGTCTCATTAGTCTATCTGTGGTTGTGACGGTCCAGTGATCATCTCTCCCGTCTCCCCACTCCCCATTACTCCTTTCTTTCTGCTCTTCTCTCCCTCCTTCTCCCTTTTTATCCCTTCCTGTCCTTCCAGTATCTTGTCTGCCACTATTTTCTTCATCTCCTTTCCCTCTACCTCTCCCTCTCCCTCTCCCTTTCCCTCTCCCTCTCCCTTTCTCTTCCCCTAACCTCATCCCTCCCTCTCTCTTCCCCTAACCTCATCCCTCCCTCTCTCTTCCCCTAACCTCATCCCTCCCTCTCTCTTCCCCTAACCTCATCCCTCCCTCTCTCTTCCCCTAACCTCATCCCTCCCTCTCTCTTCCCCTAACCTCATCCCTCCCTCTCTCTTCCCCTAACCTCATCCCTCCCTCTCTCTTCCCCTATCCTCACCTCTCCCTCTCCTCTCTCATCTCATCCTTCCTCCACCTCTCTTCTTTCGTCTCCTCCATTTCGAGCGTAGTAATGATGACGATGATGTTACTGACGATGGTGACCACGATAATAATTGTGAAGATGTTGACAGTGTTACCAACTTCAATAATTCTGACAACAATGATGGAAGAGAAAATAGCGACGCTACTGCTGCTGCTGCTGATTGATGATTGATGATGATGGGTGATGATACTGATGGATGATGATAATGAATGATGAATGATGATGATGGTGAATGATGAGAGTGATGATGATGATGATGATGATGATGATGATGGTGATGTCTGGTAACTGATGATGATATCTGATGACTGATGATGATGACTGATGATTGATGATGATGACTGATGATTGATGATGATGATAAGAACAACAACAACAGCAACAATAGTAATAATAATAATAATAATAATAATAAAGGCAAACACACAGCGAAGGTGGGTTGGCACAGCGGAAGACCTTGATACCTTAGGAGTGACCCCTGACATTCGCCCGTATCTTATTGACAGCCACAAATGAGCTGTTTCATGGAGATTAATTGGACGCTTTATCATGAAGCCACACTGTACAGGGACGATGATACCTGGCCCACGTGTCCTCTCACCCTGGGATGAATGAGGAATGGGTGAATGGATGAATGAGTGAAGAGTGAATGGATGTACTCGTATCTGTGAGCGGATGGATGAATATGGAAAGAACAAATGAATGAATGAATGATCGACTGTAAGAACGAATGGACAAATAAATAAATGAATGAATGATTGATTGATTGATTGAGTGAATGGAAAAATGAATGAATGAATTATTGAATGAAAGAATAAATGAATGAATGAATGATCGAATGTAAGAATGAATTAATGAATGAATGACCGAATGAAAGAATTAATGAACAAATAAGTAAATGAATGATAGAAAGTAAGAATGAATGGAGGAACGAATGAATGATCCAGTGTACGAATGAATGGACGTATGAATGAATACATGGATGATCAAATGAAAGAATGAACGAATGCTATACACTTTGTTCTTACTACGATCAGGCATTTTAGCTCAACCTTAGAGAGACATTTGGAACTGGAGAGGGCAAATAGAGCCTTCATTGACCTCTTCGCTAAAATAGGTATCACCCTAAGCTAAATAAAATCGTCAGGAAATAATAAGAATTACATCACCGGACTGAACAGGGTAAGAAATACTCGAGATGACTGGGAAGGAAATTTGGGAGAGAGACGAATCGTGCTGCTCTCGGGGGCAAAAGTTCTCAAACTAATTTACTGAGTTTACTTCACATCTAGGACATACCTGACGCCTTACAGACATTTATGAATAGAGATACATATCAAGCCTCTATCAGCTTAAAGTGATTAGACAGCAGAGGAAAGTGGGAATAGAAAAAAGCAGTATAATATTAGACGACCCGCTGACCCCAGTGTGTGAAATTCGGTGAACCTTAGTTTAAAATCGCCCCTCCAGTCTGACCAAACGTTTGATCAATCGAGCTGGAAAAGGTTAGGGATCTTCATCAAGTTCGAACAAATGCCTTGGGTGCGTCCATCACAGTGAATGGGGTTACCTAGGTATATCTAGCTAATTACTGCTGTGATTTCCTTTAGCTGAAGAAAACCGTCTGAGTAAGATATCGTACATAAAGCAGTGAAATACTCACTGGGAGGTGTGAACCATCTCTACATAGAAGAAAACAAATCTTGCTGTTAACCTTTTAGCTGCGGTTGGTGCACTTGTGTGTTTTATTCAGGCTAACACCAGGCGATTTAGTTCAGTTGAGAGAAATTCTACCTTTCAGATGCTTACAAGATATCTCTAGTAACCTTCTCTCTGCTCTTTGTACTCCTAGGAATTTCATTTAGGAAAACACCAGAAAATTTCGCTCAGTCGAGAAAAATATTATTTGAAATGTTAAAACCTGCTCGCCAAAAGCAGCGAAAGGGGTTAAGAAAAATTACGCTTTGGAAGAGAGGGAAAACAACGAGTGACAGGAAGATTTCATTTGGAGAAGAGAAAGTGGATGACTGGACTTAACCTGTCTTGCGTGGGCCGGGTCATGAGCAGCTTTCAGCGCGACAGCCAAGTGTATGTAAATACTAAACTGTCATCATCATCGTCATCATCATCATCATCATCATCATCATCATCTACAACAACAACAACAACAACGACAGCATCAGTACCAACAACATCAGCATCAATAACAACAACAAGGACAACAACTCTTTTTACCCTTGTTAGAACAGTGCAGTACAAAGGCCTCTCCAGTCTGCTTCATTCTGACATGTACAGAAAATGTGAGTAAACCAGCGACTGCTCTGTCAGAATGATTAAACTGTACTTCGTAACTGATTAACGCAAATTATCTTTAAGATCAGTCTGACGATCACTCATTACCATTGCACCAGTGGATTGCGGGTCTGCACGACGGAAGGGTATGTGAGTTCCCTTGAGCTATAGTCATTTGTGGTCATTAGGGACGGCATTCCTTGTCGTCAGCTAATGGTGGTCTGGCAGGGGCACGGTATGAAGCTGCCAGGTTATGCAACAACAAGGCAGGTAGTGACTGAGGAGCAGTGGGCTGGGAAATGGGGGGTCGTGGAGTCTTCTCTCTTGCACGAAACAGTTTGAGAATTTTACTGTCGCTGACACTCTTTTCAGTCTTAAAGTTGAGCCGGGATTTTCAAAATCTTGACAGGCACGTAAAAAGAGGCTTTTACATATTTTCTTTGGTCATTACCTTCATTATTCTCTTAATGTTGTGATCTTCCAATTTTGTTTATCATACCCACCCCATTTATGACAGTCACGATAGTGTTGTCATGAAAATGTATGATGACCTAACGAGTAACACTGCACCTCGGTAAAGAACCACCCACACGTCACTAAACTCCTTTAATAGCAACACACCAGCTTTGAATGTAACACCCTTAGCATATGAAGGGTCATCGGAAGGTCGAGAGTTTGGTTCGATGTATGGGTCACTGGCTGATTTCAGGAAGGGCACTGGGCCGCAAAGTGTTACACGTATCAGCAATATTCTTCTAAATAATGGTGGTACCTCAGCTCCTCACCAAGAGGGAAGTGCATAGCGTAAAAACCTGCGTCTCACTTGTTGTGTGGTTTGGTTACGACTGGACTCTGGGAGGTCTTTACCATTACTAGAGCTCCTGGTGATGGTGCCTTGGTGCGCCTGTCTGTAGGTGAAGATGACAGTAACGGAGAGTGCTGCTGCCTCATGTTGTCAGCAGCGCGGCCCCCCTGCGATTTGCTAGTGTGTGGCAGAGGCGAACATTGGTGCTTGTCACGCTGATGGATCTTACTCACGTTTCTCAACCTTTTTTGGCCTTCTCCTGGCCGACCACCTGACACGGCCTGACCTTTACCTGTGTAGCCACCCCGCCTTAATGGATTTGGCCGAGTGTTGGACTCCCACGCACTCCCGACCCTCTCACTCTCTCTCTGTTCTACAAAATGAATTAGCTGTACCCATGGGCGTACTGAACGAAGAGGGAGTGAGTACAAATTCGGGCAAATGGCCTCTGCAATTTGACAAAATGGGATATAGCTTGAACAGCACTATTTGCGATTGACTAGATATGCACCCAGACTTTTCCCACCCTGGCCACTCGATCTTCATTGTTTCTGCTCACTCTCTATTCCTGCCTGGCTGAAAGGAAGTTATCACCAGTGCTTCACACAAACGAAGGCATATTGCTGGTGTTTTTTTAAACTTCTCTAGAATGCTGGAATAATAGTGTCATCGCGAAATACAACCGTAACTTTTGGTGTGAAACTCTGTATACGACTTCTCTTTAGTGAGGACTAGGTTTAAAGAATGAGCAGAAACCGTAGGTGTACCTACTTACTGTCATGTGCACAAGAACTACAGGAAGAGATTTGTCCAAAGGTCTCTAATGGGGGGTGGAATCATATCCTGATTTTGTCATTTCGAGCTGAGCGTGCTACCACTTCACCGCCACTACCACAATAGGTAGAAGTTTTTGTGTCATTGACGAGGAAAGAATAAAAAAAAAATACAGTATGGCTTGTCTCCACGGCGAAGGGAAGGAGTAGAACAGAGGAAAAATTAGTTGGTAAGGAAATGAATTTCAGGAAGAGGAACAAGTGTTGGAGCTTTACCCAACGTGCACATATGTGAGTATAGGACGATCACAGACGCATAGAAGCGTCACTGGTGAACATTCACCAAACTAAAACACACAACCATTGCTTCATAATCACGGTACCTGTTTTAATCGGACTACGAGCTTATTTGGATAAGGATGACATTATCCAAAAGCTCCGTGGTCGGCTTAGGAATCGAAATAGGAAACTCTCAGTTGCTGAATACTGTACAGTACGTAGTTATGATACTGAAGAGATGCATTGTATAATGTGGCTGAACATACAATATCCTCGCAAACTGCAGACAAAATCAGGATTATTCTAATCTCAGTGTTAAGAAAACAGCACAAATTCATCAGTTACATTATCTAGACTTGAACATTGTCGTGTATGTTCCAGAATTAATTCGGTGCCGTTCGATAACGGCCTGAATTCTCGTTGCTCCAGGAGATTTCATATCACCTCTTCTTAACACTTTACACTGTATATTACACTTGATGTTCTGTTGTATATTACACATACAGACCTAGTCTGCTTCAGTAACAAACAAGTGAATAAGTCTCCTGTGCCTGTTACAATCCGGCTCAGTCAATACGCTGTGCCTACATATGTTTGGAATTAAGTTGGTTTTTCATTCCGTTGCTAAATTTTACAAGTACTTGGCTGTACTTAATCTTTTCACCACGAGGGGTCTCTGCAACTGTAGATATAATCGATTGATGGCTGCAAAAATATGATAGTCATCGTACTGAATGTGGAAGGAGATAGTCTGTACCCCCTTGACTAGGAGGAGCCTTTCCTAAGCTGAATAATACTGTATGTTATGGGAAAACGAAATATAAAAACCGAACTGATGGTGTTCAGAGATCGTTTTTTAACCCTTGCACAATGACGGATCTCTCCTAAGACGAGCGAAAATGTCTAACGATCGCCAACAGGTCGTCCATCTGACACTTCGGGACCAAGGGCGACTCGATCCATATACTCCTTCTGCAGTATCCCGGCACCAGGATTTAGTCGTTGCCGCTGCCTCCAGCTCCCTCCTTTGCCACCGGGGTATGCAGCTGAAGATCCCTGCGTGAAGCATCCTGACACCCTAATAGACTACCCCGTCGGACACACTGCATCTGTGGAGGATGCTCAAAGAACAAAGGAACGCCACTTCATGACGTTTGAAGTTAACCTTTGCATGATCATGAACCTCAACTAATATCCTTTCACATTTGATCGATATACGCCAAAATCAAACCACCTCTTCCTAGACTAATACACAATGTATGTGTAAATTTTGATAAAAATTTGACCCGGCATTAAAGAGATATTTTTTAGTGTAAAATACTTAATACATTCCTGCGTACTGTATTTAGATTTACATATTGAAAATGACTCGATCATGCGACGCTTTCATTGTCACCAACTAAACAACTCCTCTCCCATTTCCCCATGGCCCGCCACACTGCTGGGTATACGTCCATACTCTCCGGCTTCCCCAGGGCCATACACCATAGCTAACTAAACACACACACACACATTCACCACTAAGACACACACATACACACACACACACACACACACACACACACATATATATATATATATATATATATATATATATATATATATATATATATATATATATATATATATATATATATATATATATATATATATATATATATATATATATATATCATCATCATCATCAGCCGTTTGAGTATCCACTGCAAGACCGGCCTATCCCGACCGAAGTCGGGACGATACAGCCAGTGTATCTCTACCAAGTGGCTTAGGCTGTCTGGTAGAGATTGTATGTAGGGTGAGTAGTGCTTGTAAGTGTACTAGTAGTGGCTTTGGATTTGTGTGTAGTCTGTGAACCAAGTGTAGTCGGCCCTCGCAAGCCGACTGGGTGCGAGCATACTTCATAGTAAGCGACACTGATTCAACCACAGCACCCCTTGTGTCCGCCAAAGTAGTACGTGGCTGGGTGAACACTCTCAAAGTTTATTATCCTGGCGGGGCGCGAACCCTGGCTCATCCGTGTACGAAACGCACACTCTACCACTGTAGAACAGAGGCACCATATCTATCTATTTATCTATCTATCTATCTATCTATCTATCTATATATATATATATATATATATATATATATATATATATATATATATATATATATATATATATATATATAATAATAATGACACTAGTAACCTCCTGATTTCTCTCTGAGTATTTTTAATGTAGTGCCTCATATCCTTGTAAACACGATACATTTGTACAAATTAATCTATACTTGTGCTTCTCCAGTGTCTGTAAACCCAGCATACAAAATCAAAATTACGTCTGTTTCTTACCTGCCACTTGTGATTAGAATTTCACTGCATTGTGGTTTCTGATTGTGATTCTGATAATAACTGTTCCTTTAAAACTGACTGCCCATCTTCTCACAGTGCCTTTCAGTGCTGATTGCAATTTTGTCATTTCTAACTGTGCTTCTTTCGACTGAAGGACCGTGCAGTTTCTGATTATAACTGAAACTTTTGATTGTGATTCAGACTGTGCTTTTTTAATTGTCCCTTTTCTGATTATGACTTCTGATTATGCATTGTGGCTGTATCCGTGACTGTACCTCTTACTGACTGTATCTTTTCTGCCTACAGGTACGTAGCAGCGAGGAGGCTCCCCCAGAGGACAGAGCAGGAGGCGGACCCACACACAGCCCCCTGCCCCCCACCTCCCCGACACTCACCCAGGTACCGTCTACCTTTTTTTTTCTCTCCCTCTCTAACTCACTTTCTCCGTTTCCTTATCTGCTCTCTCTCTCTCTCTCTCTCTCTCTCTCTCTCTCTCTCTCTCTCTCTCTCTCTCTCTCTCTCTCCCCTGCAGTATTTTCACTGTTGTAATCCGCAGCACAACACCAACGAATAACTCAGAATGACGGGAACAAAAGTGTGTCTGCAAATGATAGACTGATCTAAACTTGACGTCTGTTATCCTCTGTAATGCCTCTTCCTTGGGAAAATATTTTGTATATAGTGTGTGTGTGTGTGCTGTTAGTAATTTTCCTGTACACATTAATTTTCCTTTACACATTCGGCCTTTTTGCTACGTTTAGTAGCACATACAATTATTGCAGTATCATAGGTTGTGGCAAGGTATATTGACTGTATAAAGAAGTGAGCTGATCTTAATTGCACTAGGGTATCGGCAACAAAAAACTTGTTACCTCTGCAGTATCTCTTTCTCCCATGAGCTTTAATATAATCATTTTGGTGAATCTGTAGCAACTGACACTGCTGACACTTTGATCTGTGGCCACATACAGTCATCAGCGTCACTTCCTGCTGATTCACGGAAATTATTATTTTTATTTTATTTATTTATTTTTTTTTATATCGTGGAGAGAAGAAGGAAAGGCGATAACACTTTCGTTGCTGATGATACCTTGTGTTTTCACCCGACACACTTCGTAATGATGTTGTTTTGTACTGTCACGTTAAAAGTGCCTTTGACAAGTTTGGTGTTTACTACATAACGTAGTACTCTTTTAAGCTAGCTTTCATCAGTCACTTCTTTTTGTGGCTATCGCTTTTAGAATGGAAACGTTTCTTCCAATCTCGTTCCGTATACTCATTTTCCATAAATGCGAACACACAGTACCCGCTACCTACACATTCACATCTTGCCGTCCAAGTCTCCAAAGCAAGAGTTAAATGGCATTCGCAGCCTTTCATGTGCACGACTGGTTAGTTTGGGGACAGTCTTTCTCAATTTGTCTTTACCCTGTCTGCTACCATCAGCCTTCAAACCGCAACGCTTTAAACAGTTGGAAACGAACGGCTTTTAGACTTCGATCCTCTCATGTAAGTCCCCCCAGTTGGAACCATTATTATTAACCTCCAGACATAATTCACTCGTACTCCATAAAACAGTGAAGGAAAATAATTGTCCTACTGAATTTTACTCATCAGTTAAGCGAGCTCTCGAAAAGTTTTGATGCGACTGCGAACCATTGCAAAGGAACATTTTAGCCGAACTATATTGGTCACCGTAGATTGCAGTTCTTATTCTCGTTGGTATGGGAGACCTTGTAGCCTCTTCCTTAGCGATTGTCCTGAATATTGCTCCTGGATATTCTCTTGTATGATTTCCTCTATATATTTTTAAAGAACGAAACTATATTGTCAACATAGCACAGGATATTTAACTGAAGCAGCCGGGAATAAATTGTTGAGGAAGAGATCTTGGGAAATCTCCCAAGCCAACCAGAAAACAGTCTCAGGTATGAAGACAGTCGTTGCTTGTGTCAGGCGTTTTTTTTTTTTTTTTTTTTTTTTTTTTAATGCGAGGAAGAAGGAACCAAAGGCCATGGCCCGCAGTAACAGTTCCCTCCAAGAGAAAAACAAAATACAAGAGAGAGCCAAATTCAAGATCCGATCATTTTGAGATGCCTGGACACACTGCGTTTGAAAGACTGGAGATCATAGGCAGCAGGAAATACAGACAGAGGGAGACAGTTCCAGAGCTGACCTGTTGCATAAATGAAAGACTGGGAGTAACGGTTAACTCTTGCATTAGAGAGTTGGACAGAAAAGGGATGAGAGTTTGCTGCCAGACGGGTGCTACGCGCCCGTGGTAGAGGTGGAGGAATGCAAGCAGACAGTTCAGCGGAGCAGTGACCATTAAAGTAGCGATAGAAAAGAGATAAAGATGCAACAGTGCGGCGAAGAGACAGAGGTTGAAGGGAGTCAGTAAGAGGAGGAGAGTTAATGAGACGAAAAGCCTTTGACTCCACCCTATTGAGAAGAGCTGCATGTGGGGAGCCTCCCCACACATGAGAGTTGTACTCCACACAGGGGCGGATAAAACCTCTGTATAGAGTCAACAATTGTGCAGGGGTAAAGAAAGAGCGGAGTCGGCTTAGCACACCCAATCTCTTGGAAGCAGATTTTACAAGAGATGTAATATGGTCTTTCCAAGATAAGTCCCGAGTAAATGAAACCCCAAGCATGTTCAAGGATGATGCAGGATTAAGCTGAATATTATTAAACATTAATGGGTATACCTGTGGAAGATTTTGTCGGGTTGATAGGTGTAAGAACCGAGTCTTAGATGCATTAAAGACAACCATATTATTTTTACCCCAGTCAGTGATACGAGCCAAGTCAGACATTAGGTGTGCCATAGCCTCATCCCTTGTTTGTTGAAGTAACTGTTGAGATGGGCGTTGCGGGAACCGAATGGAAAGGTGAAGGGTGGAGTCATCAGCGTATGAGTGGATAGGGTTAGATGTACAGCTTAGAAGATCATTGATGAATAAAAGGAAGAGAGTTGGTGATAGGACAGAGCCCTGAGGAACACCACTGTTGATAGATCTAGGAGAAGAACGATGGCCGTCTACAACAGCGGCTATAGAACGACCAGAAAGGAAGCTAGCGATGAAGGCACAGATAGAAGGATAGAAACCGTAGGAGGGCAGTTTGGAAATTAAAGATTTATGCCAGACTCGATCGAAAGCCTTTGAGATGTCAAGTGCAATGGCAAAGCTTTCGCCAAAGTCCCGAAAGGAGGATGACCAGGAGTCTGAAAGGTAGGTGAGAAGATCGCCAGTGGAGCGTCCCTGACGGAACCCATACTGACGATCGGAAAGAAGGTTGTGATAGGAAAGATGCCTTAAAATTTTTCTATTAAGAATTGACTCGAAAACTTTTGAAATACAGGACGTTAAAGCAATTGGACGATAGTTGGAGGGTTGGGAGTGGTCACCCTTCTTTGGGACTGGCTGAATGAGAGCAAACTTCCAGCAAGAAGGAAAGGTACAAGTTGACAGACAAAGGCGAAAGAGTTTGCCTAGGCAGGGTGTAAGCACAGAAGCACAGTTTTTGAGAACAACAGGAGGGACCCCATCAGGCCCATATGCCTTGTTAGTGCTGAGGCCAGTGATGGCAGAAAATACATCAACTGAAGAAATTTTAATGTCAGCCATGAGGAAGTCAGAGGGGAGAAGTGATGGAGGAACAGCACCGGAATCGTCCAAGGTGGAATTGGAGGAGAAAGTCTGTGCAAAGAGATCTGCTTTATCAGTAGAAGAAATAGCTACAGAACCATCAGAGTAGAAAAGAGGAGGGAAGGATGATGAGGTAAAGTTGTTAGAAAGATTTTTGGCAAGGTGCCAGAAGGAGCGGGAAGAATTCGAGTTGGAGAGTTGAGAGCATTTAGTATGGATGAAATTATTTTTAGTAGAGAGAAGAACAGACTTAGCACGATTCCGGGCAGAAACGTAAAGATGATGTGATTCAGGGGTGGGTTGGCTCCGGTACCTTTTGTAGGCCTTCTCCTTGTTGCGGACAACATTAGAACAAGCGTGATTAAACCAAGGCTTTCTTGCGTTAGTCAAAGGATATGAGAAAGGAATGTATGCTTCCATGCCCGAGAGAATAACCTCCGTAATGCGCAAGGCACACTGAGATGGCTCACGGCCATGGAAGCAATAATCATTCCAGGGAAAATCAAAGAAGTACTGCCTGAGGGCCTCCCAGTTCGCGGCTCCAAAATGCCACAGACGACGTTTCCCTGGAGGGTCCACAGGCCGTACCGGAGTGATAGGACAGGTTAAGGTAATAAGGTTGTGATCGGAGGAGCCCAACGGAGAGAAAAGATTAACAGAGTAAGCAGAAGGATTAGTTGTGAGGAAGAGGTCAAGTATGTTGGAGCTCTCTCCAAGGCGGTCAGGGATACGGGTAGGGTGCTGTACAAGCTGCTCTAGGTCATTAAGGATAGAAAAGATGTAGGCTTGTTCACCAGGTGGATCCGTGAAAGGAGAGGAGAGCCAAAGGTGGTGGTGAACATTGAAATCTCCAAGAATGGAGATTTCAGAGAAAGGAGAAATGGACAGAATGTGTTCCATCGTAGAAGTAAGATAGTCGAAGAATTTTTGATAGTCAGTAGAATTAGGGGATAAGTAAACAGCACAGATATATTTAGTCAGAGAATGACAGGAAAGCCGAAGCCAGAGTGAGGAGAATTCAGAAGAATCAAGTTCAGGAACACGAGAGCAAGATAAGTCGTTGCGTATGTATACACAACAGCCACCTTTGGCTTTGAAATGAGTATAGAGAAAGTAGGAGGATACAGAAAAGGGTTTGCTGTCGGTTGCCTCAGACAGCTGAGTCTCCGTCAGAAAAAGGTGAGGTTTAGAGGAGGAGAGGTGGTGCTCAACAGAGCGAAAGTTAGATGAAAGGCCGCGAATGTTGCAGAAATGAAGAAGAAGAGAGTCAGACAGTGGTTCCAGGCACCTCGAGTCGTCACCGGGAGAGGGGCAGATGGCGGGGGCATTTATGGTCCCCCCCCCTGGGGACTCCGAGGCTTGATTAGTAGACGCCATTTTTGTTGATTTTTGAATAGGAAGTGTAGTGTGTACTGTGCATGTAGTTTGTTGAAGATAGTTAGAGAAATTTGTACTGGAGAGCATGCTGGCCTACTCTCTGTGTAACTGAGACACTGAAAAAGTTCAGCAAAGGGGGATGGTCAGGAACTAGTCCTGAGGGCTGATGAAACGGGAGCTCCAGCTCTCCCTGTCATCAGCTTTCCATCCACCTCGGGAGTACTGCCCTGCAAATGTGGTGGCAATGGCATGTGTGGGGGACAGGTGTGGGATACGGTGTGGGGGAAGGGTATGGAGGTAGGTGGAAGGGACTGGTGTGGAGAAAGGGGTGGGTGACGTGTGGGACAGATGTGGGGGACAGATGTGGGACAAATATGGGGGACAGGTGTGGGGAAGGTGTGAGGGGCAGGTATGGGGGACAGGTGTAGTGGTAGATGTGAGGGGCAGGTGTGGGGGACAGGTTTAGGGGCAGGTTGAGGGGCAGGTGTGAAGGTAGGTCTGAGGGCAGGTATGAGGGACAGATGTGAGAGCAGTTGCTGGGGGACACGTATGGGGGACAAGTGTGGGGGCAGCTGTGGATACAGGTGTGGAGAGTTGCGTAGGTAAGGATGAGGAACAGCTAGACAGGTGTGTGGGACGGATGTGGAAACAGGTATGGAGACAGATGTGGGAACAGGTGTGGGGAAAAAGTGAGGACAGGTGTGGGGAAAAAGTGAGGACAGGTGTGCAGGTAAAGGTGAAGACAGGTGTGGGGGAGGGTTTGGGAGTAAGTAGCAGTCAAGTGGTAGAGGAGTTAACTGTTAGTCTTGGGAGTACAAAATCGATCCTGACGAAGACAGGGAATAGTTTGAAAACTGAAATTTGTTAAATTACTCCTCATGAATCTGTAAGGCCCAGCAACTATCATTCTGTTCAGCACAGAGAATACCATACCAGTCAAGAGGTTTCATTGTGGAGAGGGGGGGGGGTTGATACTTTCCTCTCTGAGGCACTGTGAAACACTGACCTACTTACACATTTTGTATCACGGAATTTTATAGAGATGTTATATTCTTGCTTCTGGTAGGCAATTTTGCTCAGCTGAACGAAAGACAAACTAAAGGGTTTGTCGTGGTTTATAGGCTCTAATGCTTCGTTTCCTGCGATTTTGTTCAGCTGAGAGTCTCAACAACCAGAAGGTTTGGTATGTGGAGTGCAGTGTCAGATAGCTTACTTTCCTTCCTGTGACATTTGAAACATTTACCTACTTTCTCATTCGTGGTAAGTGTCAGACCTCCTTGTCGCCTTTTTGTCTCTGACCTTAGGCTTTCCCCAGTCTTTTCCGGCCCAGTGGATCATTGCTGTTATGCTACACCTGCATGCTTTCTCGTCACCTTGAAAGGCTTTCATGTACTTTTTGCATGCACTTGTTGCTTATATCTTGATTTTTGAAGCAAGTATTTGCTATTCTGTTGTATGTTATTTGAATTTTTCCAATATCAAAACAGGCATAAAGTTCACAAAAGAGAATATTAGCATGCCAAAAACGGAATTGAACTGTCAAGTAAGAGGTGAGTAGGTTTCCTAATATTACGAGAATACCGCCCTTGGGTCAGTGTCGTGAATCGTTCAGGAGGGGGGGAGGGGGATTTTACCACATGCTGAGTTATCTGTCCATGCGTCAGTCCATTCATCAACCAGTCCTATACTGTCCCTGAAATAAAGAGCGTAAGGGCTCGAGGCTAAGCTATTCAAGACAAGAGTGACCAATCACTTATCGATGTGTGGCATTAATGCGAGCAATACATCCCAGACATACCGTTGATTTCTAACCCGTATAGACCATATCCGGTTGTGCGACTTAACTTGCTATAGCACCAGGCATCAGTTTACTGGTTACATTATAAAATTTGATATGTAGTGTACAGTGCAAAGTGTAAATGTGAACAAAAGCAGTGTGACAAGATGAGGTAATGGCACTGGCATGTTTGTACTGTACAGGAAACATTCACTGTGGTGTAAGAATGGCTTGGAGAAATATGACCACAATAGCCAGCACTTAATGATGTGGTTCGATCTCCGACACACCACAGGATAACATCAGCCTCAGGGCGTATCCACCTGGCCCAGAATCCCAATCCCCCTACCCATCCTTCCCAGCGAGTATTAGGCAATCACCCCATGTGGCATGATAGGATCGAAAAACCTCCTCTCGCCTTTTGCAGATTCGAATCGCTGTGCACACTTCGTGACCGTCATTCTGAATGGTGCTGTATACCGTGGCTCAGTGGCAGTATATGACATGACAGCGGTTCTGTATCCTTCCCATAGCACGTCTTCGTGACTAGCATCACGTTTTCGTATTAATCTCTTGTGACAGCTCAGCAGTCAAGATAAAGAGATGGCAGTATTAAGCCAAGTTAAAGTGAACAGAATATAGTACTTGTTCATATCATGGTAAATTTTCCCTCATCTCCAGTCAGTCTTTTATCATTTTTCACCATAGTGTCCTTTTCTCATGACCTGTCTGTTTTTATTGACAGACGCTGCATCCTGTGAGGGGCAGCCTCCATAACAGGGCTTCCTGGCATTTTTGTTCCTACTCATCCAGACGGCATCAGAAGTACTGCTTCCGATCTCCCCCCCTTCTCTCTCTCTCTCTGGACTTTGAAAATCAGTGTGGTAAATCCTCAGCAACAGTGATCAGTAGTCATCATTGTCAGTTGCTGCGAACATACCACACTGATGTTCAAATTCCATGGAAAGAAAAAAGGAATGGCGACAGGACTTGTGATGTCCACTGTACTGTACCTACCCTTCATGCCACCACACACCACTCTCCACAACATAATCTCTCATAACAATGCTAGGATTTGTCTCACTGGAGTCTGAATTAATTGCTCTATAATGCGTCCACGGCTGGAAAATCTAGGGAAATCTTTTAACCATGTTGCACTCTGATGACGTATTTATATTTCTCAAAGGGAAAATTCCAAAAGAGAAAATGTTTTGTTTTTTCTTTGTTCTTGACGTGTTGGTGGTGCTGTCGTTCTGACCAACGCTCACTGCCACGGCCTCACGCATATATGTCTGGACTGATTGGTCTGAAAATATCAGTACTTTTACTTGGATCTTGTATCTTGACACACATATCTCAGATTTTCGGTATGGCCTTTAAAATTAGTTGATAACCCTATGAGTGTAAAAAGACGGGCAAATAAATTACGGGTGCATAACACCAGATACCAAAACAACCTTTCCAGTACAGGCACGTGGCCTGCTCTAATTCGAATGTGGTAACAGTACGGAGCAAGTTGACTTTGAATGGGCCCTCTAGCCTGGTATTTCCTGTGATTCATTTGCTTCATATGAATAACAAGCTAAGATGTGTTTTTACATATCGTCACCCTCGTAAAGAAATTGCCGGTCATTTTTCGGCGATTTCTGGATTTTTGCCTAAATCATTTCTTCATCACGTGGCGCACCTGTTGGTACAGCTGCCTTTGCCAGGTCTAGGGTGTGAGTGGTCTAAAATGCGCCTGAAGTTTCTGCCTAAGTCATATAAGAGTTGAGAAAATGACAGGTTTTTCTCGATTTCCCGAAAAGTAGAAAAAATGACTCAGGCAGTTTCTTAACGAGGTACGTGACGATATACAGATTTCAGGAAAAGTCACGCATTTAGTCACATATGTTGCCTTTCAAGCTTTTCCTCTGGATCTTCTTGGATTTATTATTCTCTTTTTTACCAGCCCTTGTTTCCACGTCCTGAACACACTGTTTCTCCTCCAACTGTCCTGGATATTACAATGTATGTACAGTTGGCTACTTGAGCCTATTTTCTCAGGAAACCTTTTACAAATTATTCATTTAAGGTATTACAATGAGTTCGTAGCCCAAAAAGTGTAAAAACACGGGCGCGGAACCACCAGACACCCAAACAACCACCTCTGCAGTGGCTGTGTGTAGGATGTTATACAGTACGGGGTGAGTTCTGTTAGAATATCATGTGAGTCAGAAGAAGCAAATACACTGACTCAAGCATCAGACAGACTTCGGGAACTGTCACAATGTATTTCCTAGCAAATGTTGCCTGTCTATTGTAGTCCTCCCTCCCTGTGTGTGTGTGTGTGTGTGTGTGTGTGTGTGTGTGTGTGTGTGTGTGTGTGTGTGTGTGTGTGTGTGTGTGTGTGTGTGTGTGTGTGTGTGTGTGTGTGTGTGTGTGTGTGTGTGTGTGTGTGCGTGTGTGTGTGTGTGTGTGTGTGTGTGTGTGTGTGTGTGTGTGTGTGTGCGTGCGTGCGTGCGTGCGCGCGCGCGCGCTTTCGGGCAAAATTCACGTAGTGAAAGGGCTAATGAAGGATATGTTTATTTCCCTTAGCTCGAAGGTTCTTTCCTAAGCTGAATAAAATTCTAGCGGGGTGTCAAGAATACGAATATGCCTAATGGTGGGTATCCACTTGTTGCGTATCCGCCTATCTTATCATGGCTGCGTATCAGTGTGGATGGGCAAACGTTGCACCGCTGCATGTCAAAATGTGATACAAAGACATGCAGCGGGCTTGATCAGCCTTTTGTCGGTTTTTCGCCTGACATCAAAGGGATGATACGGCACTCAGTCAGCGTGATACGGATATGCAGTGATGATACGGGGGAGTGATTAGGACACTGTTGCACCGTATCGTATCATTAGGTGATACGCAACGATAATACGATACCCGGATACGCAGCAAATGAATACTCACCTGAAGAAAGGTGTCGTTTGATTCAAGGGGCTAACCCAGTGACTGCGTTGGTATTCTCTGCCTAAACAAAATCGAATCGTGTAAGCTGAACTGCTTGACCACGGGTGTTCATATCAGAGAAAGGGCTGATTGTACTTCTTCCCTTCCACACACATACACATGATTTCCTCCCTAAAACACACACACACACACACACACACACACACACACACACACACACACACACACACACACACACACACACACACACATTATCAAGAGTCCCGTGGCTAGGCTTCCGCAGTCCAGTGCCTTTAAGGGTAGACGACTATCCTGCTTCCCCTGGTGGCACTGCATTTACGAGAGACCGTCACTTAGTTTAGGGCGTTCTTACCATTAGACCTGCAGCTGCCCTTCGTCGAATTACTGAGAGAGAGAGAGAGAGAGAGAGAGAGAGAGAGAGAGAGAGAGAGAGAGAGAGAGAGAGTGGGGGGAGGGAATCTGATCCTGTTTTGCTTCATCAGGAGCGGAAGGATGGGTGGGTAAGTAATAATATACAAGTTAAGAAGCAAATAAATAAATAAATATTTTTCCATGTACCCGTTGTCAGCTTCCTTCCTTTTGAATTTTTCTTTCGTTTCCTTTTCCTTCCGATGGTCACACACACACACACACACACACACACACACACACACACACACACACACACACACACACACACACACACACACACACACACACATCTTTCTTTCTGAAATTTTCCACTTATTCGTGTCTTCGTGTAATGTATAGTGTTTGTAATCCTTTCACTACGAAGAATCTCAAATAACATCGATTGCCCGTAACCGAATTAGAATTGCGGTTCAGAAGACGATGATGGGTAAGTTTTCCGTATTTTCTATCACTTAGGTTCATGGCCATTCTACTGCTCAGTATTTTTTAATATATATATAATTACAAGCAGGCTCGTACCTCTGACTGCACAGGAGGAAGTGGGTTGTACCGTCAAGGACAAATTTTCGTATACTGCCTTTTTTTTTTTATAGGGTGGTTAATGCTAATAGATTTGGTCAAGACGCAACAGGAAATAAAACAGAAAACAGTCATGGAGTATACAGGTGTGTGTAGGGTACGTGGTGTGGGTGTTAGCGTTGCGGTGGAGTGAGTGTTTTTCTATGATGTTGGTGACGTTGATGACAGTAATGATGATGTTGGTGGTGATGATTAAGTCAACATATAATGTTTGTATTAATAATGAAGTGTTGAGGGTAGAGTGTCTCGTGTGTGTGTGTGTGTGTGTGTGTGTGTGTGTGTGTGTGTGTGTGTGTGTGTGTGTGTGTGTGTGTGTGTGTGTGTGTGTGTGTGTGTGTGTGTGTGTGTGAGAGAGAGAGAGAGAGAGAGAGAGAGAGAGAGAGAGAGAGAGAGACAGAGACAGAGAGAGCAGTGCTGATCAGTAATTGTCTTACGTCAGCAATCAAACAGCTGACGATCGTAGCAGCAGCTGGGAAGGAGAGAGGGAGGGGGGCTAAGTGTTTACCAAGAATCCTAAGCCCGTCTTGTGGGTGGCATTGGAGGCTTCGTAGCACCAATTCCATTGCGATTTATTTTGCATTTTACGTCTAACTTACTCTCTATGCTACAGTATTTAAGTCGTCTAGATACTGAGATAGTTTCCTTGAAGAGCATTAAACGATGATACTGAGGTGTAACGTACAGAATAAGCTGCTCAGGAGGATATGTTACGAAATCTCCAAGACAATTTAGATTACGACCTTAAGACCCTTGAATGTGATGACGTATTTTTTATATTTTATTCTCGCTATATTCAGACGATTTTCTTCGGCTTAGGAAGGCTGAAGGCTTCATTACTCACTCCCAGCTGGCTACAACTGCTTGACGAGAACTGAACAGAATATTAAAGATGTCCTCACCTTTGGAGGGTTCATGAAATCCACAACATAACTCTCGGCTTCCACTTCACCAGGTGATTTTTTGTGTGTTGCGAGGACGGCCCAGGCAGCGATATCAACCTCTGTCCTGCATCATTTTAATCATTTCCCACTCTCACTCCCACACTCACGCCCAAAGCAGCAGACTCTGCCATCCTCGCAACACATTAGATATTGCCAGGTGAGTTTTTAATGGAGTGTTATTTACAGGCTCGCTTGTACAGTATAACCCGTCATGTTGGAAAGGTCGTCTGGAGATAGCAGGAAGGAAATATAGACTATGTTATCTGAGTACGGGGTTAATTACGTACCACGATAATTTCTGCAGAACAGTTTTGTATCGTATCAGAAATAATTTTATATTTTGTAGTTTTTTTTTAGCACTAAATTTCATTAAAGTTTGATTATGAAGTCCATGGTGGTGGTGGTAGCAGTAGTAGTAGTAGTTGTTGTTGTTGTTGTACCCTCACATTCATTTGAAATGTGAACCCATTGGACTGCAGACTGAAGTTCCCCTCCTCCTGCAGTCTACTGTCTTCACTGGGGGATAAATAGGGAATTGAGGGATGTTTGTTCAACTGGGCAGTAGAGCCGCACAGTTATAGCGGTGCCACCACGTGAAGGCGTCCATCTACATTACCATTTGTGTGAGTGAAGACGACTGTATAAGCAAGAAATCGTATACACAGCTTAACCTTTTCAGTCCCTGACGTAATTTTATTCGTTTGTTCTTGCGGCCACCAGACGGTTTTATTCACCTACTGACTAGCTTCTGGTACTGAATAAGGTAATGAAGGCTGCGTCTAACCTTTTCAATTGGAAGAGTGTCTCTTAAACTGAATACAATAGTCTGAGGGGAAGTGATTGAGCTCAGGAAAGCTTGTATATAAGAAACCACCTATTCCTCGTGGGCATGGGAGGATCACTGATTTTTTCTTGCTAGTTGACGTTATTTATGTACCCATTTTTGCTTGTGTCTATTTGCCACAAAATATCTCACAAAGTTATCGATGGATTTCTGTTAATTTTTGTGGATATGTGGATCTAGGGCACAGGAAGAGGTGATTGAATTTTAGTGGCCATCTGAGTTGTCTGGTATATCCGTTGGCGGAGGTATGCACTCTCTGACTGCTGTATTCTTGTTCTTGCTACATCCAGACGATTTTATTCATCTCTGGGGAGCCCTTGTGTACGGGAGATGTATATCTAGTCCCCCTAGTTCCGAAAAGTCTGTCCCAAACCAAATCGTCCGGAGGCAGTAAAAACGTGATGAACAATGCGCCATCGGTTTGAAGAGGTTAGTGGTATTAATAGGAGAGCTACTGGCACATCTACCTCTATTTTTTTTTTTTTTGGGGGGGGGATGACACGTTTATTCTCTTTTTATTAACTCCATCTCAACCGTCCTTTATTTTATTGTATTTTTTCTTTGGTTTTCAGACGATTTTATTCAGCATAGAGGAGATTCCCGTGGTGAAGGGTTAATGGGACTGTTTCCAAACCTTCATTATGAGGGTGTCTTTCTCAAGCAGAAGGAAATCGTCTGGGAGAATCAAGGATAAACAAGAATGACACAACAGTGAGAGAGTTAATAATAAAGGAGCCTCTCTAACACCTCCTCCTTCTCAGTTTATTTTGGATCGAGTTCATTGATATTCTCTGCATATGTGTAAACCATGTCAATATTACTGATACAGGAGGCTCCTTAGCACATCGTCCTTGCCAGTTTACTGTATATACGCATATTGCATGCTGAATCTCCTGCATCATCATCATCATTATCCTATCTCTCTATCTATCATCCAATTCTATGTTGCCCCATGAGGAGCGTAGGAGCCATACCTCTTAAATATACAGGAGACTCCCCAGCACCTCTTCTTTACTGATTTCCTTTTGCATAAGGCATGATAATGGTCTTGTATATTATATCATTGCAAATTGGGTACGATATGCAAATAACACACGCGAAATTGTAAAGGTGTGATATGCAGAAAATACAAAGTTCCTCGTGCATGGACTGGTTAATAGTTTATGTGTTTTGATGAGAATTGGCGCCATGATATCTTACTAGCGAAGGCTGCTACGTAAGCGTAAAAGTACAAATCATTGCGCACCATGATATAACTGGTATCACCTGACTCACTGTTGTTGATATTCACTTACATTTACTGTCATCACACCTAATTTTAGGCCTTGAACTATGAGTAGGCTGGGATGGTGCAGAGTGAGGCATGTTGACGCGAGATGTGGGCCCGCTCACATGATTGGCCTTATTGACACCCTGCGAGCAGTGGTTTTGTGTGTGTGTGTGTGTGTGTGTGTGTGTGTGTGTAACATACTCAGCCTAACATCTTACAGTAACGATAAGCAAGAAAATATTAATCACATGGATTACATTACATATATTCCTATTGTTTAACATCACTAGTATCAATGAACGCCAGCCGACTGTCAATGAACATTCACAATATGACGTAATATACTTTAGACTAGCGCTTGCCAGTGGTTGGCTTCAGCAGACGGAACTATGATGTCATCGCTCAGACCCCTCCCCCTTCGCGACGTCACGGAAGGGGTGGAGTTCATAAGATAGCACATGATGCCAGGTGTCTTTATATTCCACATTTTTAAAGATTAGTTTATATTGTCATTGAGATTTCAGGTAATTTGCATACGGTTTTACCATAAAGTTACGCAATTTGTGTTATGCTTATCCGTTGTCTATAGCTGTCATTGTGCTTTTGCTGTTATGAAAATGTTTGAAGGCTGAGGCATGAAAAGGCTGAGTCATAGCATTCGTAACGTTCACATTGCATGGTCGAGTTTCCCACTTACATTAGTTCATCCGGACTTGGCTGAAACAAACACAGTTTTTTAAAAATTGGTTTATTTTTTCCCCCCAAATAATAGAAAGCATAAAGAAACTGAGATAAGGACGCTGATAAGATTAATGCCTACCTTGGCAACCTGTACGAGGGTTGGGACGACTGTGAGTACCCAATACCCACCGCGGGACGGGATCATGTCGTTCAGTGCGCTGGCGGCAGTGTTCTGGGAAGGTTATAGTGAATCATTCTTCCGGGTGTGTCATGCTTAACCTGCAGGCATCCAACCGAAGCCCATGTGGTGTACCGCAGACCGTGAGGAAGACCGGACACAGTGAGTGCAGTCTGGTGGTGTTCGCGACCGAGGAAGATCATTGAAAGTGCTGTGCTGATGTTTGGTCTTGAGTGAATGAGAGTAAATGAAAAGATTATTAGATCTCGTATTACTTTTTGCCGAGACGAGTTATGTTCCTTGAAACTAGTTATATTAACATGTGAAAACGCGGTGCTATCTTGTAACTGACTGTCACACATGAAGAACCAGTGTTAATGCACAAAAAAATAGTAGTAAATATATGGTAGTGGGACAAGGAAGGGCGGTAGTTCTCGCATGGTGCGCCAGAGGGCCGTGCTGGTGATGCCGTCGCAGGGGTTATCACAATTCGGAGGAGTTATGGTCGGGAAGGTGAGTGTGCCTTAACTTCAGCTTCATTATTAAGCGTATTTATCAAGAACGTGTAGTATATTTGATAGTTTCCCTGTGTGCAAAATTACAAAAGTTCTAAACCACTCCAAAGGTTCCTGTGACTCTTTCCAAACTGTCAACTCCAGTAGGCTATCACGTGAAATGTACAATGATTCCAAGAGATATAAACTCATCCTTAGTGGAAAAATATATCACTGGGTACGACTTAAACACCTGTTTGAGGCGAGAAAGTCGTGAAATCCCGTCCCTTCTGGCGGTAAACACAGAAAAACTTGTTCATAACACAAAAAAATGTTGAGTTCCGTGAGAGCGAACGGCGACCCCGACCTGAAGAATGTCATGAATGGGAGGCAGTGGTGATGTGGTAGTTGTGGTGCTGTGGCATTGATGGTGGTGGTGGTTGGTGTGATAGTGGTGTTGGTGATATAATACTCCGATAGTGTTGTAGTTTGGTGCTGGTGGTGGTGATCAGACTTTTATTGGTAGTTGTGGTGTTGATGTGGTGGTGGCGTTAAAGGTGAGATACTGTAGTGGTTTGCAGTGGTGGTGGTGTTGCCATAATATGTGGTGGTTTGGGAGTTGTGGTGTGGTGCTTATGGTGGTGGTGGTGATGGTGGTGTGGTTGTGACTGTAGTGGTGTGGCAGCGATAGTGGTAGTGTGGTAGTTGTCGTGTAATAATGGTGGTGGTAATGATGTGGGATTGATTGTAGTGGTTTGGTGCAGTAGATGTGGTGGCATGTTACTGATGGTAATGACAGTGTTGAAGTACTGTGGTGATTGTGGTGTGAGTGATGATGGTAGTGTGGTAGTTGGAGTGTTGTACTGATGGTGGCACTTACGGTGGGTGGTATGGTAGTTATGGTGCGATACTGGTGGTGATTGTGGTTTGATATTTGTTATGGTGGTGTGGTAGTCATGGTTATGTAGTGGTGGTTGTGGTGTGATAGTGGTAGGTCGGTGGTGGTGTAGTATTGATGTTTTGGTAGTTGTGGTGGTGGTCGTCGCGATGTAGATAGCTGGCGTGGCAAATGGTAGTGTGGTGCTGATGTCTTGATAGTTGTGGCGTTAGTTGTGGCGGTGTGGCAGTGTTGTTGTGACAGTGGAAGGCTAGTGGTGATGTGGTATTGGTGCTGGATAGTGGTTGTGTGATATTGGTGTTGGTTGAAAAGTGGTGATGTAGAGGTAGCCTAGAAATGCTAGGCTATATGATTATATGGTGGTGTAGTCGTGGTAGGCCAGCAGCGATGAAGTAGCTATTGTTTGTGTGGTGGTAGTGGTGGTGTCGAGGATTAGCTGTGGTGTGACAGTGGTACGCGATGTGATAGGCCTGGTGGTTGTCGTGTTCGTATTAAGGAATTGATGCTTGTATTATGACAGTGGTAAAGGTTATGGGTGTGTTTGTAGTAGTGGAGGGATATTGTGTGGTGGTATGATGATGTGGTAGTGGTGGTGGTGGTGTGAGGTGGTGTTACTGTTTTATTTTGTGGTAGTTGAGTATTGGTGATGCGGCAGTGGTGTTATAATCACATGTGGTATAGTAGTCGTTTAATTATATAATAAAAGTATTGTATTGGTGGAAGAGGAGTTCATGTGGTGGTTGTAGTGTGACAGGTACCGTAATGGTGGCGCAATTGTGATGGTGTATATGATGGTCTGGTAGTGGTTGTGGTGGTGTAATAGTGGCAGAGGTGTTATCGTATAGTGAATTAAGATGTTTTAGCAGTGTTATTGGTGGTCTGACTGATGGTAATGTGGCAGTGATAGCAATAATATTTTTCCTACGGATAGTTTTACAAGAAGAATTTACTGATATTTCTAGACCAGTTCAGCCTACTTGGCCTAATACTTACATCCCTCAGTCTGCACACGAGATTAACGGTAGATTAGCCTGTGGTGCAAGCCACAAAGAAATACCATGGATAGGGATGTGCTGCCATAGTAGTCATACTCCTCCACAGAGCTGCGGGAAATTTGCCACAAAAAGACAAAGCTTTTTCTTGCAAGTTGAGGTGGACGAACTGTTTCTGCAGTGATACATAGAGAGGCTACTCCTAACCAGAACAGAAGCGTCTAGAGGTACCTGAAATAAATATAGTTCATGCCTATTAGCGGAAGAGCGTTGGTGGATTTTGCATTTTTATTTTTTTTTTTAGCTCGTCGACGTATAATTCCACGAGAATGATTTTTTTTTTTTTTTTTTTTTTTTAGTTCAAAAAGTACCGTACACCGTATATTATAACGCATATTTCTGCAGTTCACCTGTATATGTTACAGTATATGCATAATATGGAATCTCCTTAGAAAACATATGTAAGTAACGCATAAGTGAATATTTGAGTATCTGTTTGCCCCATGCAAAAACTACATTGCATAGGAAAAGATGCCAGAAAGCATACTAAGTTTACGAGAATATGGGCTGGAGGAGTGTTGGGGTAAATTTCACCTTTATTTCCTGTGTATAGCAGTGAGGGGCGTAGTTTGATGACAGGAATAAACAGTTGTCTCCAGTGATGAGAGGTCCAAGAAGTTTAGCTTGTTCTCCAAAGCTTTTCACAGTTATGGAAAGTCCCAGTAGACAGCAATAACAGTTGGACGTTCCTTCACTGTAAACTGTTCATCTTTGTATAGCCATACAAATGCCTTTTGTTCCATCTTGAACACTGAGCTCTAGCTAATATGTGTTTAATCCTGGAATATGATGCTAGTCACGAAGGAGTGCTATGGAAAGAATGTAGAGCCGTTGTATTGTAATATTCTGCCAGTGATGAATTAGAAATAAGCTGCAAAATAACGAAAATCTTTGCATATATATATATATATATATATATATATATATATATATAGGCTGTTGACTGCACAAACTTTGCCTAGTAAACCATACGGTAGTATTAATGATAATAATAATAATAATAATAATAATAACAACAACGACAGTGGTGATGATGGTAATAATAATAATAATAATAATAATAATAATAATAATAACAACAACAAGTGGTAATAATAATAATAATAATAATAATAGTAATAAATTATATTTATTATTTTTATATTTTATTATTATTGTTATTATAATGTACCGGGTACGGTAGTTCACCATAATCAACAGTAGCTAGAACCGGTAAGATAACTTTACTGAGTGGCATGAATGGCCGATTTTTTTTTTTTTTTTTTCTACCATCCATACCCGTCAGAACTCCAGTAGCCTAAATATCAGTACCGGGTATAGCGGTATGACTTGTGGAGGGTATCATCGAAAAATAGGTACAGAGACCCTATTTTTTTTTTTTCCCATCCATGCCTACACAGAACAGAATCAGCCCGAGGACAGTTTTTATTTCATTCAAGCCAAGCTATCTCCAGATTATTTTATTCAGCATTGGAGACACCGTACTGAGGGAGTTAATGGAGGGTATCACTATTTTTATCTGTCCATTTATTTATCTATCTATCAGTCTATAGCCGCTCCACTTCGAAATGTTGCAAGTTTTGAAAATAATAACAGATTACCGTAGCTGGAAGGAAGAATTGGTCTTGGAGTGAAGGAGTGTGTCAAATAGCTTGTGCCAAAACTTGTTTTCATTTGCAAGGAGCCTCAAGTAGTTTGGGTGAACGATGAAAAAATATCGACGAAAATGACATCACAACCTTATTTTACGTTATATGACCCCTTGAATCCGACGACATTTATTTTCTTGCGATTTCCAGACGATTATACAGTATTATGTATAGGAGATCCTCCTATGGGACAGGAAGTTAACGGATGCTTTAGCTAATCCCCTCCAGTTTGACAAGTCCCCGAGGTGAATATATTCGTCTGATGTTTGCAAGAAGAAAAACACGTTATCAGGGTGAAGAGGTTGGTATTGTCTACTGGAGGCGTCTTGCAGCAAAACCATACGACGTTAATTTCTTCGATACGGTGACCCCTTTTTTTTCTTCCTGTCTCCAACGATTTTATTCATAGCTGGAGAGACTTTTCGAACTGGAGGTTTAATTGTAGCCTGTGGCATATATTAATATCTTTACTAGTACGGTGCATTGTCCCGGTAAATCGTCAGGTAGCAGCAGGATTAAAATAAGTGACGTCCTGAGGGGGAAGAGGTTTAAAGGGCCGTCCATACCGTATTCTTTACTATAATCGACAACGTACAATAAGAACATGGTAACACAAACGTCAAGCACGTTGCAGTAGGAGAAACATTTTCGAAGTAGCTACTCTACCTGGTGAAATGGACCACACATTCATCCACTCATCGTTGAAGCAACATAAAACTACATAAAAGATCAGATAGCTAGTAGCATTTACCACACTGAGTTAACTCCGATGACATTTTTATTTCATTTAATGTAGCAAGAAAAAACTTCAGATGTCACCGGATTCAGTAACTTAATAATAAAAACTGAAGTAATACAACCCACCGCACTAAGATCAAGTATTACCAATAAGAAAATATAATGGAGCGCTCATGTTTCACTGTCGAGGGCTTGAGGACGCGACTGCACACACCAACCACCGTTTTCTTTCATGTCTCCTTTGTTTATTTACCATACTCATTTTTTATGGTTTTACCTTTGAAGTGAGGGTATAAGGGATGTTTGTATGTCGTGTGAGAAGGAGATCGTTATAGAGTGTGAGAAATGTCTAGAGGTCTTTATATATTATCATCCTCACTGGATACGGCGTAGAACATTGATGACGACAGCAGTTGTTACCTCTTCAGTCCGATGACATCTTGATTATTTTATTCTCGGTCCAGTGTCCTTAGACGATTTTATTTAGCGTAGGAGAGACACGCCTAACAGGAGAGATCAGGTAGGCTACCGTACCGTGTAGCCTTCATTAACCACCTGACTACAAAAGATTTTGCTCTAAACTAAACAAAATCGACTGGGTTGAAGGAGTTAATGTGTTAAGAGGCGGAGTCTCTTATGATCCCATTTTTGTACCTAAGTTTTAGACAGTCTAACATACATAGATAAGCTAGAGTAAAATAAAATAATTGGTGTCAGTTTTGTGGATAGCCTGCAGCGGTTTCCTTCCAACCAAATGACGGTCCATGGTGACATGAAAAGTACCGTAACTCTTTAATGATAAGACAGACCAGCGTGAAAACGAAATTTTTTGTGGATGTCCCGTACAATACCTCTTTGATAAATTCTTTGCTGTCAGCTGTTAGAAGAATAAAATCGTATTTGACTAGCCAGAATAAAGGAAACTGTCTAAGCGGACAGGCGGGTCCAGATTAGGTTATGAATGAATTGTAGATGTTGATTTGCTAACGCCTGATACGGGGTTTTAATTATATGATACCTTATGTGTCTTAGCTACATGAAGATCAGCTATATAGCTATACCGGTACTCCATTTCACCGAGTCTGGCACCATCAGTGATGTCCTCAACTCCCTCAGTACTGGATATACCTTTTTGTATTTCTTTTATATTGGTTCTCAAGGTATTAAATAGAGGTTCACCTAGTGCAGAGGATTGACATCAGCACTACAGGCGTTGAGGACATCACTGATGGTGCCAGACTTGGTGAAATGGAGTCTAGGTACCATGGAAAGTCCCAATATAATAATGAAAAGTACTGTATATGGCCTACCGTATGTATCTTTGTGAAATATCGCCTGTTGCCTGTTTCACATGATAAGCTGTAAACGTTCTTCTCATCACACGCTACTGCATACCGTAATAATTCCGTAGCAACCGGTAACAGATACCTTGCATCCGTGAGGTTAGTGGACCTGGGTGAGGAGCGAAGATGCCCGGTATTGCAGTTCTAGACGTTTAGTAAATACAGATTGGACAACATGTCTCCTTGTGGTTCGTCTATCGCGCGCCTGTCCATGATGAGCATACCACTAAAATAATAATGCTGATAACACAAGTCATAATATTGGCGCAACGTGGAAGTTATTATTGGGATGCAGTTTATTACCGGTATATGTTTCGATATTCTAACCGGTACAGTTTCATACGGTACCGGTACTTCACGGACATGCCATAAAAACACTCTTGTATTTTCCAGTACGCCGTACCGTACCATACTGTATGGGTTTGCAATACCCAGCCTGTTGTCAAGGAGAGCGTGCCATGAAAATTGTAACCCATCAGTCCGTCCAGAGTTGGTTAGATTACATAGAAAACCAATAACGTCAGCTAACAGAAACGCTTTATAAATATGGAAAAAAGTGACACCTTTATGTATATATATTACTGCTTGTATTGTATGGCCGTCCAGCACAATCCTGTCATTGCGAGCAGGTCTCCCTGTAGACGTTCAGGCCGAGTTGTAGGGTACCGTAAAGACAGCTGGTCCGTAATGTCAAGGGACACCTCTCTCAGTCACTGGAGAAATCACGCACCCCCACCCAGTGCTTCCGCCCAGGTGTGGAAGACTTTTGGAGTTAGGGTGAAAGGTGCATGTGTAAATTGACCAGTACTGTGATGTGATACTGCGACGAGAGAAGGCGGTATCGAGAATAGGCTATACAGTAATGCAGCACGTCAGCGTACGGAAGGTTTTAATGAACATTACCTCTAACTTAAAGTACCGGGTAACTTAGCCTGTATCGACTTGCTTTGCCAGGTTTAATAATCATTTCATTCGGATGACATTTTACGATTATAATTATTTCTGCCTCGGGATGATTTTGTTCTGCTTAAGGGTCTTCGACCTGAAGAGCATAGATACATCCTTCATTTACCTCTTCATTTCAGGAGGTCTCTCAAAAGCTGAGTAAACCTGTCTTGTCAGCTAGAAATTACCAATAAAATAATTCGCTCACTTGAAGGGGCTGAATTGTCTGGCGTTAGCAGTGATACTGGTAGTTTAGAAAGATGTAGCCTAGCAATATAGCACTGAGGGGGCCAAACATTGCAAATTGGAATTGTTCGAGTATCTCTTAGTATTATACAAGTGCTCGTGGCCCATCGGGCCCCTCGCACTTGCTGCTGCGGAGGGCTCTCGAGCTGCTGTACCGGTAGTTCATTTTGGTTATACCTATGGGCAAAAAATTCTATGGAGATCTTATGCCGGGCACCTGGAGCGGCGTTTTTTTGGTCAGAATGTGATCGCTCATTAAATACAGTACCGGTAAAAGTTTTTCAATCGTGATGGGACCAAGTTTTTTCACATCAGCGAATTTTTTGCTATTTTTGTGCCAATTTTGGTGCGATTTGAATGTGTAGTTTCCGCTGCCCAAAACACACACACACACACACACACACACACACACACACACACACACACACACACACACACACACACACACACACACGGCTAGTGCTATAGTGTATTAGATTGGGCCGGGCAGCTGCTTCATAACAAAAGCAGTAGAGACGCGCTTTGAAATGTGGGGAAAAGAAATGTCGGTGTTACTTGGTGAGGTTCATAACAGTGGTGCACTTCTGACTTAAGCAGGTAAAATAGTCATCATCATCACCATCATCGTCGTCTTCGTCTTCATTTCACCCTGTTTCTGTTGTACTTGAATGGTTAAGATCTAGAAACAAGGAAAACCAGAACCAGAAACTAGTTACTGGTACTGTATCAACAGAGTGCTTAGTGATAGTAGCATATCCATTCACTCATTCAGTTTCCTCGAAATCTTCAGGCCGTCCCACAGGATGTCATTCGCATGTAGCTTAAAGCACTTCAGTTTACGTATCATTTAACCCATTCAGACAGGGGTAGTACAAGTATTAATGAAGTGTACTAACCAGTCTAAAGGACAAACAAGTCTCCTTAACAGTTGACAGTTATTATAAACAGATGGTTTGTTTTTCATATTTGTTCATTTTATATTCAACCTAATTTGGTTGTGAAGTGTCAAGTGTGTAGGCTATATAGGCAACATGCGTGAAGATAGACACATAAACAAACAATATTATATACAACGCAGTCTTGGGAGAGTTGATAAGTACAGGGCCTAATAGCGTTTTTGTAGTATAGGCCTGTTGTTTGCTATCTCCAGACGATTTTACTCAGCTGATTAAGTACGGTATACACTAGGAGGTAGAGAATGTTAATGCTGTTCCCGTATTATTACCTCGCACAGTATCAGGACAAACTCTAGTATATATTATGTTCCGGGCAGCGATAGGCAGGGTATATTCAGCTGTGAGTTAGCTTAGGTACCTGAGTGTTAATATTGGTACCACTATTTTGTGTGCTCGGGACAACAGTAGTATATTCTCCAAGTTAACGCCATGCGACCTCAGTGTTAACGCATTCTTTTCCAGCTAACGCATGATAATGTTTAACTGACTGAGTCATAGTCTGCTTGTGTAAACGAACCTATACATATATTGTACGTTCAGTGGGCTGCTTCTTGTATTACGGTATAGTGATGTTGTGTTAGTGTTTATATATATATATATATATATATATATATATATATATATATATATATATATATATATATATATATATATATTCTTGTGTGTGTGTGTGTGTGTGTTACATATTTAGTTATAATGTAACATAAAGGTGGCGTAATATGCAAAGTAATTAAAAAAAGGTGGTAAGTCCATGAATACGGACCCATGACACCTGTAACCCACAGCTGTAGTTAAAAGTAGGAGGTTCGGAGTTGGGAGTTTAGAGGAAAACAAAGGCAATAACAGTTTTGTACATTTATCGTTAGATGAACGTATAGGAGTCACGAGCTGTACAATGCTATACTCTTTTCATCTTACGTTGGCCTAGGTTTTTGTCCTTTTGCAGCTTATTTCACAGGCCAGTGACAGAAAAAGACAGTGCTATCGCTCTACATCCTTTCCATAGTACTACTTCGAGACTAGTAGCATATTCTAGCTTTAATCTGTTGTTAAAACTCAACATTCAAGATGGAGAAGTCAGTTTTATGCCAGATTCGAGTAAAAACAGTATAAGCCAGGCTACACGAATGAAGGAAGAGACCAACGCAGCACCAGAGCACATCAGCACAGGGTTCTGGAGTGAAGGCCACGGGTGGAAGGGGCCCGAGGGTAAAGGGGTATGGGCGGAGTGAAGATCAGTGTTTTATTTAACTGTTTATTTATTTATTTACTTATTTGTTCTTGTCAGCAGGTGCCACTAAAGAAACAGGATTAAAAACTCGTTGGCCATTTAACTTCGTCTTTCCTTTATGCAGGACCAAGCTGTACATAGCTACCTGAAGCTGACTTAAAAGGCATCCGTGGTGTAAAGTACGGGAGGTTAGGCCTAGGTGTTGGTGGGTTATATCGCCTGAACTGCCAGTCTTAGAATTAGTATTGTGAGCTAGACCTAAACATGTCTTCCTCAGCGATTTATTTTGTTACACATTGAGTTCTTTTGTGGACCTGTTGTTTGTTTCTGTGTAACAGAATATTGTTTGTATAATCCGCACAGGGTGTTAGGAAATGTTTATATGCCATATGCAAAAACATCTTATTTTTGGTCGGGGATACCTGGCGTAAAACCAAATTATTTTATTTATATTTTTATAGGAAGAGGAGTCAGGTAGCCCGTATCTTTTTTAGAGTGGCAGTTTGCATAAACAACTTAGGCCTACACAAGTATTTTAGTGTGTCATAGGCTAGACTGCAGAATAACTGGTACTGGTGCCATACCGTATTGTAAGGAAGAGATGCTGGATAATTTCATAGATGTAGACTATTTTTTTAATAGCAATTATAGACCAGCGTAGTGCAACTTAAATTGGTACAGGGCAGTATCCGACACAGTACTAGAGAAACATTAGCCTATTATCCTTCTCATGGACGGGACATAGGCTTTATAATATTCCGTCTAAGCTATACCGTATAGGCTACTAACTTAAGATTTATGTAGCCAGGTGAGTATAGGTACCGTAGGTGGGTGAGAGTCCCAATCATCCACTCACTCGATGTAGTGCCGCTTTCAGGTGACTACACTGAGTGACAAGCCAAATGGAATCCTGTAACCCAGGAAGCCATTCATTGCGCTGGGTGGTACCATATGACCTAATGACGCCCGGTGGTCTAGTCGGTTGCGGCGATCCAACTGGCGGATGAATCCTTTAGGGGTTTCCTCCTGAGGGGTTATGGGGATTATTGCCCCCATAATGCCATTCGTGGCCGAGTAAGGCTAGTCACCCGCGCCTTCAGTGTCGGGACTGGGAGCCTAGCCCAGGACTCCTACGTTCCTGATGGGACAAAAAGCCATTGAGTGACGATGGATGAGTGTTTATGCAGCCAACGAGATATAGCCCTGATGGTATGTACTCAGCCGAGAGTGAGTGTGAGAGCCTGAAATTGTTATTGCTGTCACCATCAACACCCATGGGCGGGACAGCTCGGGTATTCTGTTCCAGCTAACGCTAAACGATTTTGTTCAGGTGAATGTGAATCATAGGATCTTGAGAAGTTGAGAGTGTTACGGTAACATTCTATGTACTGTGCGAATGCGGTACGCAGTTTATTATGGTTTCTGTTAAATTAACTAGTAAACAAGTACGGTAGAGACTCCGACTTTAAGGTGATTTCCAGTGAGCTTTTTTTCTGGCAGCTTTTCCCTAGCAACTCTGTCCCGGTGATATTCTTTTCATAAGTTTTGAAGAAACAGTATCACATGGACCTTTTCGGTCAAAATCGTCAGGAGTTGTTGCCAGCTACCCCGAAGAAGTCACCGCCATGGTCGAATTGCCTAGTAAATATTGCCAGGAGAACCGCTTATGTGACGCCGCAGTTTAGCCTATCCACAAGAACACGGCCTCGATTCACGAGCTTGATACCGTAGCCGTAGCTACTCGTTGGGCTACACTTTAACAAGACCTGAAACTGACATATCGCCACCTTGCATTGTGAAATAAAACAAGAGTTGTACACTAGAATATAATGCTAGTCATGGAAAAGGGGTATGGAAATGATGGAAAGACGTACCGGTTGCGGAGTATTTGTACCGTACTGACTTATTCTGCCATTGACCTTGGCTTCGTGAAATAAACTGCAAAAAAACGAACATCGCCAAGATAGTGTCAGTGAACTTTTCCAGTGCCGTATATTCCTTGTGCGTTATATTGGTGGGTCAGAGTCAGCGCACTGGTGGCCTCTACTGTGCTGACAACTTGTCATGCAGACGAGTTTTTCTGCCGTGCGTTCCCAGGTGACTGATGTATAGTGGATTATTTGGTCATGCAGTACAAGGAAAAACCATGCAGACAGTATTTAATCATGAGTATGGTGCAGGCGAGTTTATAGATACAGAGGAGTATTTGGTCATGGAAGATGGTGTATGAAAAATTAATTGGTCATGATGGATAATGGAAATATATTTCGTCAAGTTGGATTATGCATGAGCGAATATTTTAATATGTTGGTTGGTGGATAAGAATACTTGGTCATGCAGTACCACATGCTTAAGCCCTTGAGGGATCCATGGTCATGAGATTTATTTCCTTACTTATGCAGGATAAATCTTAATGTTAAGTTAGTTAGTAATGCAGAGTGATGTATAAGGATGTTTTGGTCATGCAGAATTGGTGTACGAGTATACTATTCGCTTTTACTCCAGCTTGGCCTAAAATTGCCATCTCTCCACATAGAATACCGAATTCCAACAAAAAATTAACGCTAGAGGACGATGTTAGTCACGCAGAAGTGCTATGAAAAGGTTGTAGAGCCATTGCATTGTGTTTGCATGTCATTCAGGTACGTACATGAAATAAGCTGCAAAAGGACGAAACTCTGGGCCAGGTTAAGGTAAATAGGTTATAGCCGATGAGAGAAAATATTACTGATATTTTGTTAGGCTGTGCAGTGTGACAAGCTATACGAGAAAATATATGGTAATGTTGTGTGATGTAAGAGAAAAATGTTTGGTTGTATTGGATGGTATTTACGAAAGAGCTTGTGTAGTTCATAGCTTGCTGCTGTTTGGTCATGCAGGATGGCTTAGGTCTGTTCTGGGGTATTCGGCCACGCATTCAGACTTTCTGAACCACAAGGAATGGAAAGGAGAGTGACAGGTTGGCAATGAGTGTACTGAAGGGAAGTTAGCCCTTTGACAGCGACACTCCCTTCACTGTAATAGGTACAATCGTCTCGTTAGACCGAATGAAATACCTTTACGAATTCATAGTATGGTACCAGAATGAAAGGGATCGGCCGAAGCTAATCAAGAGAGGCTTATTTTTAACCCTGTTCTGCTAAAATTATATACCCTAAGTTGAACGAAAATATCATTTACCCTGAATGGAATTTGGTGTCCAGGCTCGACCTTTGCAATCAGAGGGTTGGAGGGGAAATAAGAAGAGGACACCAAGAAATGACGTAGAAAGATAAAAGTGATGAGGAAAACTAATATAAAGCGAAAGAAGAACTTGAATGAGTGGCCTGGGTGCGTATGTGTGGGAGGGCGGCATGGACTGGAGGCAAGGAGTAGTGATAATGGAGTACCGGTACCCTGCCGTTGATTTTTGTCGTGGCTTCTCTAGGTGAACTCTGGGATTGGGTGTCTGGAATTAGATACAGTAACCATACTGGTACCAGTCTGTTGTAGCAGCCTGTCTGTTTTGGTTCGTATAAGTAGCCTGATAGTGGAACAGAAGATGATGATGCTGATGATGGTGGTGGTGATGTTAAGAAAGAAACATTACTGTTAACGGTATTATGATGATGATGATGATGATGATGATGATGATGATGATTATTATTGCTACCGGTATTATTATTATTATTATTATTATTATTATTATTGTTGTTGTTGTTGTTGTTGTCGTTGTCGTTATTATACTTTTTTGGTTATAGTAGTAGTAGTAGTAGTAGTAGTAGTAGTATCCGGTAGTAGTAATTGCAGTTGTAGCAGTAGAGCCCGGTAATAAAAGTTGTACCGTACTCCTAGTAGTGTTACTATTCGTAGTGGCAGTACAGTATTGGGTTGTAGCAGCAGCAGTAGTAGTATTAATAGTAGCAGTAGCTAGAGGTAGTAGTGATGGTGGTGGTGGTGGTGGTGTTGGTGTTAGTAGTTTAGTGGTAGTAATAGTAGTAGCCGGTAGTAGTAATAGTAGCAGTACAACTAGCTAATAATAATGGTAATAATAATCTCACTTGCAGTATTGGGTGGTATAGTCTCACAACATACATACCGGTGTTATCTAGTGTCCGTGTGCGTAGGTGTGAGAGAGGTGGGGCCAAGGAGTTCCCGTCCACAACACAGCACATAACTAGCATGATAAGATTACTAAAGGTTCACCTGATAATATCGTACCTGGCACCGTATGCTTTGTTCCCTGCCACTTCATTGTTCCAGAAGATTGCGGTATTTGCACACGGCACGCCTGGCGGTGTGTGGTAGGGTACTTGAGTCTGTCATACGTACAGCGGTTCAAGGCTCCTAGAGGTGGCTGGTGGCACAAGGTTATATTTACTTTATTTTATTTTATATTATGTAGAGGTATAAAATGCTGCCAGAGACGTAGGTTGGTCTCCGAGCCACAAATGTGAAGCCTGTCCTCAGGACCCTGTTCTCCGAAATAGGTTAGGCCTCTGGGATTGGCTGTTAATCTTTTCCATATTACGAGTTTTCTTTATTATTTCATTTTGGTATTGTCTGACGATTTTGTTTAGCACAGTAAAGCCTTTTGTTTTGGAGGGATTGGAGACAATCGTCCTTAACTTTTCCATTTGGATGACTTTTGTATTTTGTTGTGGCTGCCGCCTGACGATTTTATTCAGCTAAAGACAGATTTACTCGTATTGTAGTGTTGGCGTTAATATTCCCTTCAGCATCATTTCCTTTTCTCGCGGTACTTGTGAGGTGTTCTTATACAGTGAAATATGATCCACCGGCGATGCAGTGCAGAGGCGATTTTTTTTTTTTTTTTTTTTTTTTTTTTTTTTTTTTAAAATCTGAGTTTGGTTGTCTCACGGTTAAAATTCCCCAGTCCTAGTTTCAGCCTTGCATTGGTTTGATCCGCAAGAGATGACTCTAAGTTCCTTTTATTATGGAACGCCAGCAAGGGAAATTCTGTAGACTGGTCATCTACCTTAATTGTATTAAACCAAGGTGTCCTAGACGCTGGCCCCTACACCTGGAAGGGAATGATAAAGGATAAGCTATAACGTTTTTATTTTGGCGTCGGGTAGGAAGCTCATTCCCGAGATCCATTAACTCACCCGAGACACATCAACAAAGGGCAGAAAACCTGTAACACATGTCACTCACTGTAGAACTTGATCACTTATATCCACCATCTCTCTAACGAGGATTCTTCAGAATGTATTCGTAAGCTGTAAACGACTCATGTCAGTGCTCATAAGCTGGACTGTGGTCCTTAGGACTTTCCTTTAACGTTAACGATTTCTGGCATCAAATAGCTAAGAATCACATGGTGCAAACCTGAATGAAACGCAAATGGATGTGCACCAGCGAAAGGGTAACCAGATCGAGTTAACCATTTGATAATTATCTGTTGCTGTCCACAATAATTCACTGTATTTAGGCCTCACTGCGTCATTAACTGTGAGAGGATTAACCTAGGCTGACAAAATTTTAAATCGCAGTCTCAGTAGCAGTGGGTACTATCTATCTATCTATCTATCTATTGCCAGACGCCTCAATCCCGTAAGGGGTAGCCACAAACAGATCGCCTCCATGTCGCCTTGTCCCCCGCCATTTAACTAACTTCCCCTTAGCTCACACCCCCCCTCTCTCATATACCTCTCCCCTCCATCCCTCCATCTCCTCTTCGGCCTTCTCCTCCCTCTCCCCCCCTCCACCTCACTCACATACACTCTCCTTGTTAGTCTCTTGCTTCTCATCCTCTCCACAGGGCCAAACCACCTTTCTGTCATATCCACACACACACCACAACGTTCCCTCACTTCATCATTTGTCAGTCTGTCTCTCCATGTAACTCCACGTGCTTCTGTCAAATAACTCATTTCCGTTGCCCTCATTCTTGACTTGTGTCCTTCCAACAAGGTCCAAGCTTCATTTCCATACGTTAGAGTTGGTATCACAATACATGCGGCGACATTTTTACTTCCATGCACACTTCCCTGTTTATTATCACTGCTGTCAAAGAACGAGCAACCTTTCTTCTTTGTTGTACCCTTTCAAGCACCTCTTCTTCCATACTGTACTTCCATGCTTACTCATCACATTACCCAAGTACTTAAATGCACTGACATTTTCCATTTCCTCGTCATCCAACCTCACTATACACTAAGTGGCTTCATTCCTCACGAAGACCATAACATGACTCTTCTCTACATTCACCTTTAGATTCCGTTTCTTACACACTTTCCCAAACACAGTCACAAAGCCTTTCATTTCCCTTTCATCTTCACTTAAAAATACAGTATCATCTGAAAACCACAATACAGTTAACTAATTTCCAAATGCTGCCCCCTCTCATTAGGCCCACTCCAACATCCACTGCTCTACCTTGTATCTCCTTTATAACCCCATTCATACACAATTTGAACAACCATGGAGGCATGGCACATCCCTTATTCAGTCGAACTGTCAGATAGAAAAATGCACTCAGTTTACTATATCCACACGCACTGCAGCCTTACCATCCTCATACATACTCTCCACAGCATTCAACAACTTCCATTTACTCCATAATTATATTGTTAATATTCTCCACATTCCTTGTCTATCCACTCTGTTGTATTCTTTCTCCATTTCTATGAAGACAGCATACAACTTCTTTCCCTTCTCTAGAAACTTTCCACTAAAGACCTATGGATTCATATCTGATCAACACAACCTCTTCCCTTTCTAAAACCTCCCCGTTCTTCTCCTACTAATTCCTTTGTTATTTCCTTTACCGGTACTCTGTCAATAAATATCCTACCGTATACTTTTCGTGTTACACTAAGAAGACAAATGCCCGTATGATTACCATTTACTTCCTTTTCCCCCTTTCCTTTGTACAAGGGAAGAATTATACCTGACTTCCAATCCTCCAGGACTCTACCTTCCTCCCAGGCCAATCTGCACATCTTCCGTATCCATTCTAATACTATCTCTCCCTCATGCTTCAGCACTTCACCACACACTCCGTCAGTTCGTGAAGCATTCCTTATTTTGACTTTCTTCATTGCTTCCACCATTTCTATCTTACTGATCTCTTCCTCCCGTCTCGCTATCCTCCTTCTCCCAGCCATTCCCTAGCCACTTATACTCGCATTACTTTCATTCTTTATGTATACCAGTTCCATATAGCTAGTGTCCTTTCCATCTGCTCACTTTTTCTCCCTTCTCCACAGTCAGTCTACCATTTTTATAATTCACTCCCCTGCTAACTTCTTTATCATCCTGTCTGACTCCCTTTACCTCCTACAACATTTTGTACATTCCCTCTGCTTTACACTCAAATTCCTTCCAAATTCCTCATCTACTCTCTCCATACTTTCTCATACTAATCTATTCATCTCTCTCTTCCTTTCTTCATAAAGCTCTCTCTTCCGTCTCTCAACTTCCTCCATGCCTCTGCTTCCAATCCCCTCACTAAATGTTTTCTCCTTTTGCGCCACAGCTTGTCTCACGTCTTCATTCCACCTTGCTGTTCCATGCACCCCCTTTCGTTTTCTCACCCCACACACCACCTCACATGCTGCACAGATTCCTCCTGTGAAAATCATGCATAGCTACACCGACCACCTCTCGAATTTGCTGCATATATTTACCCCATCGCACCTGCACTTCTTTCTTATATTCTGCCTTTTTTCCATTCTCTTGCAGTCTCTCTACCCCCCCCCCCCGTATGGACTACTTCCTTCTGTCCTGCGGTCCTTTTATTTCTCCATTGCACTTGAACCTTGACTTTCACCACCGCCAAGTGGTGGTCAGAAAGTCCACTCCCCCAACCTCTGTATGTTCTTGCATCTAATACATACAGTATCTTCTCATTCTGTCATCCACACACACAAAAGCAGTCATTTCCTTCCGTTCATTCAGTTCACTACCCACCCTTCTCATGACTCGCCGCTCACGCCTGTGGATCGTCTTTTGCCTAAAGAGGGTATTGGCCATCACCAACCCTCTCCCTGCACTAATGTCCACTAGAGCACTTCTGCAAGCACATCCCACTCACCAGCAACTCCATCGACCTTCACATTCCTTGTTTTTCCATTCATATCTTCAAATAAAAAACACTCACTCATTCCTCTCAAAAATTTCCTTGCACGCTTCCACATTTGCCCAGACATCTTTCACTCTGCATGCATACCCTTGCGTTAACGCCTACACATACACAATTGCCGACGTTTGTATTCCCACTTTCGATCTTACCCACACAATCTTTGACCCAACTGATCCATACTCTCTTATATTCTCCTTTCGTCTCTTGCACACAACAGTACACACACCCTCTTTTGCCCTCTCTTTCTTGCCTACTGCTTTGTATATACCCCATCTATACTCCCATTCTCTCACAGTCTCACCTCACCATTTAAACTCAGTTAAACCACACTTGTGCACTTTTGCACCCTCAGGCATCTGGACAATCTCTCTCTCTTTCACCTCATCATTCGCACCCCGTACATTCCATGTTGCAATCCGTATCATGACCTTTATCCTGTCCTTGGTCATCACCTATTGGTCAATCCTAATCCGAGGCTTCTTGTTTGTAGTTTATTAGTTGTTTTATGGGGAGGGGCACTAACCCTGAGCCAACCCACTTGTTGACTCGTAAGGAACACGTGTTGGTTGGTTGTAAGGTTACCACCCAGCTTATTAAATGACTTTCCTGGTTTACAGGAAATCATTTGGCTTGTCACTCAGTGTAGAGTTACCTAAAGTGAGAACCACTATACTGAGTGAATGGATGATGGGCGCCCCCGCCGACCATTAGGATAATTACCTGATATTGATCCAATGTTGCTCACAGTACATCCAATACTTACAAAGATTGGTTTGAAATATAGGTCTGGTTTCTTTACAGTCACATGCCATTTACCAGAGTACCGGTAACTACATGTGTGTGGCAGTATCAGCGAAAGCAGTGGGCCAGTTAGATCTCGGTGGGAAACCCCCCACAGAATTGTCACTGTACTATACCCTGAGTTTAAGCGTAAATTCCGTAGCAACGCTTGACATCATTCATTACATATACCCGTGGGATTTATTTTTCAAGAATTCACATCCTTCTGGCCGGGAGCTGCACGGTCATATCCTCGTGGAGTACGGGAGGACTTCTGTGATATCTTTTCGTGGTGATAGACGTTACATGTGACATTTTAGTATTTTCTTCTAGCCAAGGCCTGTTTGTTCTAACGGTGCCTTTTCTTCGTAGTAATTTTTACATATTGCACATTACTATTTCCGCATAAGCCTGTTGTGTCTATTACTATGTTTTTTTAGTGATAGCATTTACATACTGTAGGAAGCAAAGTCTGTTGTCCTTTAATACTGTATTTTCTAACAGGTCTGGTGTTTCTTGGATCTCCTTTCGTAGTTAAAGGTACATATTTACGTAGTACACCAGCGCATTCGTATAACTAGGCCTGTTGTGTGTAGGATTTTCTTTTGGTGATAAATATTACATAAGGTATATAGCTAATACATCTTAGTATTTTCTTCTAGGCCTCTTGGTTATAGTTTATGTTCTGAATGTGGATATATTTTTACATGAATTATATGGAAGAGAATTTTAATCCCTTCAGTACAACGGCGTCATTTTGTAGATTTTCTTGCAGCCAGCAGACGATTTTTCACAGCTGATCGGAATGCCGTGGTGGAGAATGGGTTACTGAAAGGTATCCATTCCCTTCATTTCGAAGTCTCTCCTAGCCTAAGCTGAATAAAATCGTCATGAGATAGTGGGAATATAATACAGATTACGTCCTTGGGCTGAAGGAATGAACGACATGCGGTTAAATACCCGGTAACAGCAAGTTCCGCTTTACTGCTTTCTAGGTGTTTGGGCTTGAGACCAGGCAGTTGTATTCCATTGCATATACAGTAGATCATCATTACATCGACTTTGATCAGTAAGTAGCCAGTATACAAAAGAATATTAACAAGCTACATGCAGAAATATACCGATAAGGAAGAAGTGATAGGGGACCTCCTGTAACCGAAAAGAATACAGGCTGGGGTTGTGGAAGTGGAGGTAGTGGTGGTGGTGGTGGTTTGTTTGGTTTCTCTGTAGGATATCCTGGGGCTGAGTGAGTTTCGCGGCTTCCAGGATGCACTAAGCTGGGTTAACTTCCACCATTGTGGTGCGTTCCATCCCATTGTAAACAATATTCACCCCTTCAATCCGGTGATGTATTTTTCCACTATATTTAGGGTACCTACAGATCATTTTAGTCCTCATAGGAAATAATTTACGAAATGAAGGAATTAGGAAGCTATGCCCTCAATTAGGCTGAATCTTTTACTTCAGGCGCACTCACTTGAAGTAAATAATATCGCCTAAAGGTACCAAAGCAGATTTAAAAAAAAAAAGTTATCGCATTAACAGTTGACTTGTGCATCAAACTGGCCATAAAAAGAGACAATAACTACATTGGCTTGGCAGGTAAGAAAAAGAGCACAGAGGCAGTTATCCCACATTTGTTAACTATACTCTGAGTAGTGGATGCCTCACCCACCACAGTAATGCTCCTACGCGTGCGGGCGAAGGACGCTTTGTAGCACCTCTTTCTAAGCAGTTACGTTTTATCTTTCCCTTGTAATTCGTTCATATCTTCCTAATATCACTGCAGATCGCATAAAATAATATACAACCACAGAAACTTACTGTGTGGTGAAACAAGCACGTGTTTTGAAGGAAGAAGTGCCATTGAGCCTCCCAAGCCGACGAGAATATTGCCCGGAAACACTAGCGGAAGGCACACGCATCATCATCATCATCATCATCATCATCATCAGCAGCAGCAGCAACAACAACAACAACAACAACAACAACAACAACAACAACAACAACAACAACGACGTCTTAGTTGTTTCACTGCAGGATCCTCACACCCTCCAGGATCCTGCCACCACAAGAGCACTGCACCTGTTGGCCGCGTCGCACATCACGCACAGGAAACCAACTGCCACATGATGTTTCTTTATCCCACAGCTCCTTCACGACGATGACTGTTATTTCGGTCGTGTCAGACCTATATTTAGTTTGAGAGAAACTCTTTGCAGTGGAGAGGTTAAACATTGAGTAGTTTAGCTTAGTTTTTTTTTTTTTTTTTTTTTAATGTACGAAAAATTTGTATTGTTGGTATATAATTTAGTTAATTGCAGAATGAATCTGATATTTTTTAAGCAGATCTAAACTACGCTTCTTGCTGATGTAGGACCTAGTGGTAGGATAGAGAACTTTGTCGGATAGACTTTGTCTTACGTGCAACGATTTTAATCCAGGAGGTGACTGGGGCTTCTGCTACCAGCCATAGTGCTGCCAAGGGTGTCGGTTGCACGGTCATTTTACCCCTTCATTAAGGTGACCTATTTTCACAGTTTATTCTTGCATCCAACAGGTGATTATTTTCAGCTTCGGGAGGACCTCTCGTAGGTAAGTGCTAAATGAAGTTTACCGTATATCTAACCTCTCCAGTTCGAAAAGTCTCCTCAACCTTATACCCTCGAAGGGTGTATGAGATTGGCAGTTCCTGTTATTTGACAAGAAGGCTTAGCTTAAATAAGTACACGTACGTTACGTTACACAAACTCAGCATAGAAGAGTCCGTTGAAGAGGCAGAACCTTTAGTAAATTGCGCCAGTGTACTTTTGACGATAAATTGATGCCAAACCAGCATTGGGAGGTGTAGGTGGTGTTCATGTCATGGTGGTGGTGCTTTGGTGGCGATATTATTGTGGCAGTGTTATAGTGTGGTAATGGTGGTGATCGTGTGGTAAGTTTACACTGTCCCGGTAGTGGTGGTATTGGTGGTGTTCTTGCTGTGGAGGTAGTGTTTTGTTAAGCTAGTTATGTGGTAGTATTGTTGTGGTAGTGGTACAGAATTTCCTTTGGTGGTACCCGGTAGTGGTTTGGTAGTGATTACAGAGTTGTGCGGGCATTAGTGACAGTGTTGATGATGCCTCTGGTATTGTGACAGTGGTTTGGTAGTGTTGTGGTAGCGATGATGTGGTATACTTCTCTCACCATAACTTGGCTCAGATTTTCATCCTTAATGAGGTTATTTCACATAGCTCAGTTGGCAGAAAAAGACGATGCTGTGGTTTTACATCTTTTCCATAGCACACAGTCGTGACTTGCATCATATTCTAGTGTTTATACAAGTCTTCTTTCAAGATGGAGAGGTGACAAATTTAGGCCAAGTTAGAGTAAAAAGGAGTATAATATTGTTGTGGTAGTGCTATTAGAATTGTGGTGTTGGTCAGATAATGTTATGGTTGTGATGGTGAGGTAGTAGTAGTGATAGTGTTGGCATTGGTTTTGCTGTGGTAATTATGCTTTGGCTCCATAGCGATGCTGCTGGGTAAGCTATATCGGCCGTATGGTTAAGACTTGAATCGCGAAGGGGACGGCAAGACCACAAATCATGACACTAATATCAGAAGCACATGACAAAAATGAACTTGTCTGGCACCTTTACAGTACATCGAAGTACAGCGCTCTGAAGTGGGATGCAGACTGATTTAAGTTAATTAACAGCCTAGACGTTCCATATATTCCCGTCAGAAATCAGGGACTTTCCCTTTTTGTGGTATAAGATTTAAACATCATCTGTAGACCTAGAGTATGTGCACTGCAACCGGTACAGGCCTCGGTATATCAAGATTGCGCATAACCGTATAAACAGCAAGATAAACTGTCTTTGATTCGTATGGGCAGTAAGGTGGAAGTGTTGTCCGTGAGGAGGGAGGATGGGGGTGAGGAGGAGGGGAGGGACTTGAGAAGCGATGGGGAAAGCTTGTGCGGTTGAGAGAGAGAGAGAGAGAGAGTGGGGGGAGGGGGAGAGGGTAAATGAGGAAGTAGGGAGGGGGAGAAGGGGGGAAGGGAGGGAATGAGGGGAGGAGGGGAGGGAAAGGAGTGAGGAGAGAAGAGGGAGAAGAGGAGTGAGGGGAGAAAAGGGGGGGGAAAGGAAGGGGGTGAGGATCCCCGCCACTCTACTGACACGTGGGCTCGGCAGGTGTTTTCTCTCGTTATGCAAAGTTGTGTGTGTGTGTGTGTGTGTGTGTGTGTGTGTGTGTGTGTGTGTGTGTAAGAGAGAGAGAGAGAGAGAGAGAGAGAGAGACAGAGAGAGAGCGTGTGCACTGATGATGTATTGAGAAGCTGAAAAGAATGAGTGACTGTCATTCTGTTGCGCCGATAGTATAGGCCTTTCAGACAGCGTGAAGACACATACTTGTCCCTGCCTTCTGCACTCTGGCCTGTTGGTTTATCTTCGCACGGTGCAGTAGAGAGGATTAATGATATTCTCCCTTCCATCATATTTTTCTTTTGGATCGACGGTGTATTATATTAGGCCTAGTTGTCCGAACCCAAGCTGTGTACTATCTACCGCTGTACGAAAGACGTTATCTAGCCTACCACAGTTGTCTCCGTTTCTGCTGTATAATTGTAGTGATAATAGTTGTGTGTGTGTGGGGGGGGGTGATAAGCTAGGGGCGCACAAGAACCTTTTATACCTGGACTATCATTATCGTGGGCACGTGAAACTGGTACCGTAACATCCAGTTCCATAATCTCTTAGGCAACCCAGTGCACCGTGTACGGGTCAGAGGCTAGATTGTCGCATCCCCGAATATTGCCCATATGGGTAGATGACAGGAGTACGTCTGGTTGGCGGTATGTTCAACATGGGACAAAAATTTCCGGCCACTTTCTGGAGGATGGGACTACTGCTGTGCACGTAACTTTCACCTCTATTTGTCCCGTAGAACGCTTGATTAGGCTATCTACGGTAGCTGAAATAAACGTAAGAATGTCGATGGTGGTTAGGCTGCTCAGATTGTACTTCTGCTGGATCTGAGTCTTCTGGTTTCAAGATCCTTTCCATCCCATTTACGTCAGTGGGAAGTAAAGCTAAGGTGATGATGATGATGATGATGATGACGAACAAGGATGCGAATGTTGTCATGTGTGGTAGGTAGAAGTGGCGGCGGTGGTGGTAATAGTGCTCGTGCTAGTGGTGGTGGTGGTAGTGGCGATCTTTGTGGTGGATGTGGTAATACTGGCGAGGGTTGTGGTAGTAGCCTAGTCATGGACAAACGTTCGAGGTAATGGTTATGGTAGTGTTGGTGACATGTGAGATACTGGTGGTAGTAATGGACATACGGTTGCAGTAGAGACTGTGGTAGTGATGGTGGTTGTGGTAGTGATGATGGTTGTGGTAGTGATGGCGGGTGTGGTAGTGCTGGCGGTTGTGGTGTGGGCGGCTGTGGTGGCGGTGGCGGTGAGAGATAAAGAGCAGTGGCGACCCATCTTCTTAGAGGCAGCAAACCACAGACTGCTGTGCGATACACTGGCGCCACACACACACACACACACACACACACACACACACACACACACACACACACACACACACACACACACACACACACACACACACACTTCTTAGAGGCGGCAAACCACAGACTGCTGTGCGATACACTGGCGCCCCACACACACACACACACACACACACACACACACACACACACACACACACACACACACACACACACACACACACACACACACACACACACACACACACTTCTTAGAGGCGGCAGACCACAGACTACTGTACGATAAACTGGCGCCACACACACACACACACACACACACACACACACACACACACACACACACACACACACACACACACACACACACACACACACACAGACAGAGAGTGAGAGGGAGAGAGAATCATTACAACACTAGCTCTAGCTCATGTTTATTCTGCGATAATCTTTAGATGGAAAACAAATTTTGACTCCAGGCCTTCTCGGATAATGAGAGAGAGAGAGAGAGAGAGAGAGAGAGAGAGAGAGAGAGAGAGAGAGAACCTATTTATACAAACTAGATTGACCGACATGTTGTAAAAATACCCCCGCTAATACCAATACACCAGTCCTGTATGAGACAGCCCTAGCATGTATTCAATATGGACGGTGGGTGTTAGCGCCGAAGTGGTGACATGTGGAGGTGTAGGAGGACTACTGGGCCTTGGGATAGGCTACTGCCCCCAAGATATAGGCCCTGAAGCCTTTGCCCAGAGTCGGACACATAAAAAAAAAAAAAAAAAAAAAATACAAACTATAGACTAAGTAAATAATTCAGAATATACCGTAATATTAACAACTTTTCTAACAGGATGTATTTCTGTATTTTATTCCTGCAGTACCCAGACAATTTTATTCAGCTTAGGTGGAACCTCGAAATGGAGGGGTCAGCGAACGCAGGATCCGAACCATCCATTCCGAGAAATAAAATCACCTGAGTTGAGTGAAATGGCCTGAAAAAGTACAAACATAGCAGAATGGACGTCCACTGGCGAAACGAATCAGTCCCTTCACTCCGATGGCATCCCCCAAAGTATAGGCCCCCTTACCGCACGCGTCACTCTGAAATTTGGACGAAGCATTGTGATATATAGGGCAGCTTGTGACTGTAAGTGCAGGTATTGTCCTTGGTGATTATTATGACTCGAAATCGCATAAGACATCTGATATTGGGTGCTATATTTCTTTAGACAGCGTGTTGAGAATTCATGTGTGTTTGCAGAACTCGCCCATTTTCACAGCCACAGAAAGTCAGGGGAGCGATGCTTCTTTGACTGTCTGTACAGTGTGTTCTTGCTGGTACCTGCCGATTATATTCAGGTGTGGAGCTTGACTTTGCACTGGAGGGGTTAGATATAGCCTTCATTAACCAGTCCGGTGTAAGTCTTTCGAAAGCTGAATGAAATCGTTTGGAAGCAGCAAGAATTTTCCAATATAATAAGTCACTGGACTGAAGGAATCAAGGCTTATTATATTTTTAAAGTTAACTCTGGCTGTTGTGAGTATGTGTGGGAATAAAATCGTCCGGCGTAACGTGCTATAAAATGCGAATTTCTTTTTCCTTGGCCAAAACGTTCATCCCTTCAGCGCGAGGATGTCATATATAATCTTATTCATGCTTCCTTAGACGATTTTATTCATATTCGGAAATATTTCTTTTACTTTAGGGGTGAATGAAGGCTGCAGTTATCTAACCCATCCAGCTCGCAAAAGTTCCTTCTCAACCAAATGATATTGTGTGAAGACAGCAAGAATGATGTGAAATAAGAATAACATCATCGGTAAATGAAGTTACAAGTCCGTCCCTGCCAAGAATATATGGAACACACATGTCATTTTCATCCTGACTCGTTTTTTCCCACCAGAGTATGTGGAGGCGTAGAAGCCAGAATGCAAGGAAAGAGGACGAACGGTAGAGAACGAATTAAGTGGCTCAGTGAAATGGGCCAGACATTCATTTACTCGCCATTCAAACCTCCAGAATCCTGGAATCCGGGATCTGCCTCACAGTGCTGATTCTATTATTGCCAAGCACCGTTGTCTAAAACCTCATTCTATACAACCGTAGCTTGATTTGTACCTGATAGCTAAAGGATGTACAGTAGCCAGGTTAGGCCTACTGTACTGTGAGAATCTTGTAGTCCAACTTCACAAGATCCAGAAATCTACTAAAAAATGTTAACCTTCTCATGGGCGGAACAACTCGAGTACGGTATTTTATTCCAGCTAACGCCAGCCTTTTATTCAGCAGAGAATGAGAATGAGAACTTGCTACTGCTAATATACTGTGTATTCTTACATCTAACCCTCTCATTATGGGAATTACTGTAGTATATTCCAGGTAACGCACGATTGTATTCAGCTTAAGACTGAGTCACATAGCCTAAGAATTAGAGCACAAACTTTTCTGAATAACTTGCTATTGCATTTTATATATACTGTATGCTGTTACATATACTCCACTTCTTCATTCCACGGGACATTAATTTTCTTGTGTGTTGCGAAAGGGTGTATTCAGCGTTATCATTGACTACTTTGCATCATTTATTCATTTCCTGCTCCCACTGCCTCAGCAAATCCCACACTGCCAGAGTGAGCTGTCCTTGCAACACATAAGATACCACCTGGTGAGTTTCTAGTGTAGTGCTGTTTATGGACCATCCTTTACATATATACGCCAGTGTACTATCAGAACACTAAGTAAAAGTTTAACTTACCATGCTCGCTTTTTGTTTACGGACAGCCAGTGAACCCCCTGTGGAGCCTTCATGGAAACCGCATAATCACCAAGGAAAGCACCTAAAAAAATTCCTCAAAGTTTAGAGTGCAAAAATTGATTTAGTTACAAATGTAGGTCCCAGTTTCTGTTGTAGCCTAGGTGTAAACAGACTGGGATTGAAATAATGAAGAAAAAGTAAATAACTTTTTCTAGAAGGTATACCTTCTCAGCTCCTCATGGACCTCATTTTAAGTCATTTATATAATGGCACCAAGACAAAGGCTTCTCACCTGCCCTTGAATGTTTAGGCCCACGGTAGCCTATCCTTGGGCCACTACTCCCACAAGAGGTACCGTAATATGGGATTTAGTTTAATTTTATCGTTTTCATGTAATACGTTGGGGTACTTATCACTGCAGGTAGGCATTGAATATTTTCAGGTCAATCTAGAACCTGTAAAATTTATGCAGACTAGCTGTCTGTATTCGGGGATGTCAGGGCAGCCATTAGATATTAATCTTCTGGTGTCTGTCTACCGTGTTAACTAACGTCCGAGGCCCTTACAAAAGGATCTCCAGCCACGTCAGTCCGTACTGGGCGCGGTAACAACCCTTCCATTTGTCACACACACCACCCTCTCTCATATAGGGTATCATGCTCTCCTTGTTCCAGTCTAACGTTGTGAAAAAGGGTAATGCCACGCGAGACAGGCCAACACCAAAGAGGGAGCGGATGTAGCCCACAGATAAGGACAGTTGGCTTATCAGTCACACGTTCAGTACGGTCATGCCTGTGTTTATTTCATTATTCTTTCCCCCTGAGGATAACATTAATGCTTTCAGTACGGTAACTCCCCCTCCTCTTTTTTGTAGTTATTTCTTCTACCTCCGTACAGTTTTATTCATCTCAGGTCACCTACATCTAACCTTTGCCTTACAAAAATATTTTGAGCTGAATATAATCATTTGGGGATTCGGTAGCAAGTATAAGATAGAGAAAGTCGTCCGTATAGTGAGGAGACTAAGCTTGGGAAACTCTCGCAATGAATGGATAAGAAGCAGTGTTCATTACCCTCCCAGATGCATGGATGTCAGTTGTATTTTATTCTTGAATCTCCCTGACGATTCTAAGTTTAGGAGCGCGCGCGCGCACGCACGCGCGCACACACACACACACACACACACACACACACACACACACACACACACACACACACACACACACACACACACACACACACACACACACACACACACACACACACACACACGAGTTTTGAATAACTGAGGATAAATTTTGCTCCCTTTAACAAACCATACCATATTTGATATTTACTTGGCCATACAGATATGAAATTCATTCTTCAAAATCACCAGAGTACCACTTGTCGGTCTGTGTCACCCCCAAAACTGCTGATTTTGGTTCACCATTTTCTTACCAAGGGTCTCATATTTAGAGCAGATATGTTTTCATCGTTATCATTATCATCATCGTCATCGTCGTCGTCGTCGTCTTATTGCATCATAAACACCCCCTAAACTAGCGGCTGGTTGATTCGCCCGTATGTGGGCCTCATAATTAAAAATGAACATTAGAAAAGATGGAAACTGATGTTAGCCGGTAGGCCTAGCGCACGCAGCTCCTGTACGAATGGGACAAGATTACGAGAACAAGATAAGGAAGGCAAAGGAGGAGGATCATCACCCCCACCAAACCCTCCAGCCACAACTGACAACAATTAATGAGAAGGAACAACATGGAGTATAGACAAACTGATATGGAGATTTTATAGAAAAGGGCGAATGGAAAACATATACTGTGATAGTGTAATCTGGAAGAAGAAAATAGTAATAATATATACATACATTTCTTTAAGTAAATTTGTGAAATACATACATACATTTCTTTAAGTAAATTTGTGACTGGACGAGTTTTATACCAGACCGTTTCCAGTCGTAGCCTGGCCTATTCCTGTCTTGCATGTCCTTGAAATTGTTAGTGAAGGAGCACCAACTACATCACTGGGCAACACAAAACACTCATCCACTAGTCAGTAAATAGGATAAACGAATTGCGCAAAGGTGTGACGAATGCCCAGTGTACCAACTTTCTCGTAGCTAGGCATTTATTTTTTATGCCTCAGAACTTCCGAAGCCAAGAGGTGTTAGGGATGAGTCTGGTGAGTTATGACCCACCAGGTTACGCCAGCACCATCACTCACGTCCTCCTTACTCACTCACTCCCTCACTTACTCGGCTTCTTTAGTGCACTTAGAGTACATGATGAGTCAGACCTAGTTCAGTGTTTCCTTAAGTGGCGTCGGGAAGTCTGCTGGGTCGACTGAGAGAGAGAGAGAGAGAGAGAATGTGTTTGCGGTTTCGCATTCGTGTGTGTGTGTGTGTGTGTGTGTGTGTGTGTGTGTGTGTGTGTGTGTGTGTGTGAAACCCCTCCTAAGTCCATGAAAATACGACCCCGTGAGTCATTAGTACCTTAATTAGGTGCATCATTACCACACTATAAGAATAGGGGCACGCAGTGGAGCGCATACCTCCGACAAGGGCAATATAATTTCCAAACCACTCATTATAACGGGTTAGGTTTTCTCATCACTGATTAGGATTTCCCAAAAAGTGTTTTCCGGATCCGGAATCTGTAATACGATCCGGATCAGTCCCAAAATTTTTACTGATTGTTTCCTGGGACATGGGCTCTCTGCCCACCAAATTTGGTTCAAATCTCAATCTTAGTTTTTGAGTAATCGTGCTAACAGACAAACAAACAAACAAACAGGGATGAAAACATACTCTCCTTGTCGGAGAGAATTATGGCAGCCCTAGTGGTGGTTGAAGCTTTTCATTTGAATTCTTGCTACCCCAGATGGTCGCCGTCAGAAGGTGGGAAATACTGGGAAATATCTCGTACCATACAACTGTTGATTGCACACGTTTAGAATTTATAAACCGTGTCATAATATACGTAGGCCACGTGGAAAGCTAAAAAGCTTATGTGTTACACCAACTGCTAAATTTTCCTTTTTTTTTTCACATAAGTCAAAGTTTTTGTGTTTATCTGCTAAGCAAAAATTTCATTGTTGTTCCTTGACGATGCTAGCAACCTCTAGCCTTATAAAAATAAAATAAAAGTCTTTTTAAGTGTCCCTTGATACATCAGTATTGAAAAAATCTCATTTAAAGTTCCTCTTCAAGGTTTTTATGGCGGATATTTTCATTTAATCTTTTTTGTAGGTGTGGCTTATGTCCACTGAAGCATAGGAATTAAATTTTGCTGTTTAGCTGCTGTTTTGCCTTGTTGGTTGAAATGTTTAGCTGCCTGTCTAATTCTACTGAAGTTTTGGAATATCCATTGTGCCTGGGTTTGAACTGTTTTTTATAGCTACTTTGTAACTTTATAAAGGTGTGTTTCACATGGTCATGAGCTCAGATTTAAGGAGCATTTTTTTTTTTTAAGCTCACGAGACAATCTGCTGGAAGCTTATCATGTAACGCTGAATGTGTTGTAGCATGGGTGGAATAAGAAAATATTACAGAGCAGATCTAACCTGAACATAACCAATAGCTAAATGTAATTTACACACGCAGTAATACTGTATGTTAACTTATTTTTCACGTGTTAAGTACTACACAGTGTAATGTGCATAGGTTTATACTGATATTCTTTAATTTTTATCATAATGAAAAACCCTAAGTACAATGTAACATACAATTAATTTTGGTTATTTAATATAAACACATTTTCTTTAATAGTTTGAAAAGTTTTCTGTTTGTATAATTCATTCATTTTCTGAGGAATGATGGAATATGTTTTTGGTTGGAACTTATTAAAATTTCGTGTTATTGTGTATAATTCTGCTTCACAATAGATATTCTGGAGGGAAGTTGATTTAGAGGAGAATTTTAAAAGATTATCGTACATTATCTTTAGAAAATAAAATCAGTAAGCAAGTAAAGCATAGGTGTTTATTGAGTAACTGTGTGAAACGTTGCATTGGTTACGTGGGTCAGATTCGATCTGTTTTATATATATGGCCAGAAACACCCATCTACCAAATATTCCCCCACCGTTTGACATACCGCCATAAGAGCTTTTTTGAGGGAAGGAGATGGACGCTGCAGAAACTCTCTTCTTCACTCCTTAAACCTAATGCTGAGCAGTTATCTGCCATAATGATTTGTGCAGACGATGGACAGAAATGCCAGTATGTTTTAGCTGACTACCAAACTAAAGATGGGCATTCCGTTTCAGGTGCTGAGTCACAGATAATTAGATTCATAATTACCAAATACTGCTGATGATTAAGAGGCCGGGACTTCCTTATTAAGAGGGAGGAAAGGTGGTGGTTGAGGGTTCAGGGAAAGGATGAAAATATAGTGACGCTGACAGGACATCCGCTCAGCTGTGACGTGGGTTGGGCTCAGCACTGGCTAGTTGACTGTACTATTAGAGCCGTCATAACAAAGCTTAGAGAGAGAGGGGGAAATGTCGATGTATGTTTATATGTATGTATGTATGTATGTCTGAACGTGTTTGGATACGTACGAGTCACGTGTGGTTGGTTGTGTTTGTATTGAGAGAGAGAGAGAGAGAGAGAGAGAGAGAGAGAACGTTCTGGTATCGGTACCGTCTGCGATAGGATATAATATACTGCAATATATGTGCCTTCGTACTGACCTGATGGCGCCCTTCAGAGTATTTCTAATCCCTGCACTACGAAAGACTCTGAAGCTGAGGTTAGAGACAACTTTAATTAACTCCCTCACTGCTACAGGCTCTTCTTAAGTGTGTTAGTAGCAAGCGTCAAACAAACGTCCATGCACTGAAGAGGTTAATTCAGTGTAAATTATTACTTCTCTGTATAAACCTGTGATATTCCGGAAAACATAAACATCTTTCATCCGCTGCTGTGTATACTTTGTTCTTGTTACTACCTTGTGTTTGGATTTAGGGGATACCTACTTTAGTGAAGGTGTCAGTGAAAGCTGTATCAAACACTACCACTCCGAAAATTCTCTCTCTCTCTCTCTCTCTCTCACACACACACACACACACACACACACACACACACACACACACACACACACACACACACACACACACACACACACACACACACACACACACACACACACACACACACACACACACACACACACACACACACACACACACACACAAAGTATAGGGAGAGCAAGAATTAAGTGGAAATCACGTATTCTCTCAGAAGTTAAGGAGTTATATTGGGGAGAAATTTGTGACTAATCTGAAATGCTTTACTGAACCGTTTAGATTCGGATGGCAAGAATATTATGATCGATCCAATGACTACTTGGTATTCAGAAGGGAAGAAAATTATAATGTAGTGTTCTGTTCATTACTTATGACTCGAATATAAGGAATTTAATACAGATCTTCTGAACACATGGGGTACACAAGAGAAGTTCCAATATTCTTAAATGCATCCGTGGCTGCTGAGAGAGAGAGAGAGAGAGAGAGAGAGAGAGAGAGAGAGAGAGAACTGTAATAGTCTTGAGGGTTTTTACTGGACACTTGGAATTTGAAAGGAATGGCAATAACGATACTTACCTTTACTGAACACTTGGGATTGCAATAAAAAGAAAGTTACGACGGCTTACATGATTCGGCCGGAAAGACTCTTGTGAAATTCGGAGAGCATTATTGAAGGACCCAGTTTGGTCAGGGACGACTGTGTCCACTTTTCACCCTAGATTACCCCTTTCAGTCCGAGATGGCTGAGAGAAATCGTGTTGTGGAAGCCCGGCGAGAATAAAACGAAAGAAAATCAACATTGTCGTCAAGAGGTGACAGGGGATTATTTTTTCCCCTTAACTACGAGTGGTCTTCCTTAATTTGAATATAATTGTCCGTTGTTTGCAGTACTCCTAAAATAAAAGGTGCCAGCGTACTGGTGGGGTTACAGTTTACTCCTGTCGTTTGGTAGCTATCGTTTTTATCATAAGGGTTCAAAGCAGTCAACAGTAACCAATTCAAGACTTCTAACAACTCGTTTATAGTTCTACTGCCGCCAGACGTAGTTATTCGGCTCTAGAATGACTTGCTGTTCTCTGAGAGTTGAACCGTTTTGTAGCCATCACTGTTTTATCCCTGCTAACTGGCACCATCAGTGTGACTTATGATTCACCCCACCGCTCCCATATATGAAGCTTCCTGAGGCGGCCCTGCTCAGTTTAGCTTAACTTGGGGTATAGCACGTACTGTGGTGCGCGTGTGCAGTTAGTGTCCGTGCACGTGTCCTGTAAGACTGTGATATCCGTGCCCGTGTCTATCTCCGATCTATAAGACTGTATATATGTCCATTCACGTATAAGATTGATTTTTACCCATGCACGTGTAAGACTGTGGTTGTGTCCATGCACGTGTAGAACAGTGAAACTGTCTATGCACATGCCTACCACCACCACCACGTGATGCTACTTCAACACGTCGAGGATATCTGGCCGAAGATGGGGTTTAACAAGGAATATGTGAGTACTGAGTCATGCATATCAGCGGCGTTATCTGCCCTTGGTCATGCCAGACATTTGTCCGTGTTCTCGGGGTTTAGGAGGTCCCTGGCACATCTTGCGTCGCGATTTTCCTGTTGATCAACCTTGGTATTTCATAGTTTTAATACGCAGCAATCGTATTTCATAATTAACGTAGAAAAGAATAAACTTGCCATATGGAGAAATAAACTGTCAGAGAAGAGGTGGTACAAAGCCCAGTATCTAGGCTTGTCAGTATAATTTAGACGTAGCCTGGTGTTGCTCTAGTAATGGTGAAGAGAACACCGAACCCTTAAATACAATAACCTCCTCTTGTTTTATTTCAGCAGTCTCCATACGGTCTGTTTAGCTCAGGATAAACTTTTTGAATTGAATAAGTTTGATGTAGTCTTCATTGACTCCTTCATCAATGAGAAGTTTTCCTGAGTTTTGATTGTATTATGTAGAAGAATAAGAAAAAAAAAACATCGTATTTGAAGGGAATAAGTTGCCCTCTTCATAAACAAACTGATAAGGAAGGGTTGCCAGAGAGCCTTCTCAATCTTCTAGAAATCTCCCGCCCCACACCCCTCCCCCCTCTTCCCTCATCGCGCATTGTTTGGGACAGGTGAGAGGACCGGGTGATAAGGTAAGATAAGAAGGGACGTGACCAGGTGTGTTTTGGCGTCTTGGTGCCTTGTATCAGGTGGTGCGGCGCGACTCTTATTCCGTAACACTTTATTGTCTAGGGATGATAGTACGTGAATGCAATCGCCTGGCATTAGCTTGAATAGAAAGGAATAAAATGCCTAGTGTCATGTACTGTAGGTGTGACTAACACGATACATGTAAAACTTAGGACTGTGTGCCGTATTTTGAGTGGTGTGGGAGTCTTGGCGGCAAATCATCCTCATCGTTTATTACGTACTGTATACTACATCTTAACATCCTCTTGTATGTTGTTAATGTATAGTATAACGATATAAAAACAATTTAATGTCATAAAATATAATATTGAAGTATGATATGCAAAATATATCGCCAGTATTAAGGTGGGAAAAAACCTCTTATGCCATCTAAAATACAGTCCTTTGTTGAAGCGTGCAGCACTTTGTAACCGGATGCCTTTCCTGGTGTCAACCAGTTGCCCTTGAGAGGGATCGAACTCCCATCCCTTCGGTTGACAGTGTGCTGGAAGAGTTGAGACAGGTGTTTTTTATTTATACCTGCAGTTGCCATAGTTGCCATCTGTCATGTAGCCTAGTTGGCTTAATGTGAAGTGTGTAGGGATGGGTGGGGGGGGGGAGTTTGTAGGACATTACGTACCGTAGCTAAGTCTCATGAAATAACATACACCGGTAAAAGTCAGGCACAGCCTATTCCATTTCCATGTATAAGGGCCGAGGCAAGGCTGTCGTAGTAGTGCAGTACATCTAAAAGTCGATATCATGCCCACTTCCGTAGGTGGCATTACGTGATAGAAAATCCTCGTTTCCTCTGGAGGATCGAACTTACGTAGGCCGTCACTCCGATTGGGGCATTCTAACCACTGGATCTCCAGGTTATTAAAAAATTATTTAAAGGAGAATATGGTATTGGGAAAGTAGTATGTAAAATAAATTCCCGGAGAAGGTGTGCCAAGGCGTCTTTAACCCCCCGGAATGCAAGAGAATTTTAAGGCCGTGGTATGCAAAATAATCCCCCTACCCCAATGAAATGTCAGCGAGTCGTCTTGGCCCCAGGCATGCCACCCCAAGTGTGTTACCCTCCCCGAACCTGCATTGAGTCACACAACGTCATCAGCCCGGGTGACTCAACCCTCTGTATCACTGTCACCACGCGAACATCGTTATTAATTTTTTTCTTAACATCAGAGTATTTTGTTCATCTTCATAGCATCTAAAAAAAAAAAATGAAGGCTGTGTTTAACCCCTTGAGGTGGAATAGTGTCTTCTAAACTTCGTCAAGAGGCAACATAGGTAAAATACAAATGACATCCTGGTGTTGAAGGGGGTATTCCCGTGCTGCTTGTAGACAGTGGGGCAGTGGTTATAAATAGAGCAAGGCGCCGGGTGGTCTAGTGCAATAACATACCTGGCGGGGTGAAGGTCAAGCGTTACACGTGTCGTTTCAAATCTAAGAGCGCGTACATGACAGCATTATGCCTACTACAGTATTCCTCGGCTTCTAATTCACGCATAGGTTGGGGCCTATCCGTCACTTTCCTCCATAACACATCAAAGCGCATTAGCTACCTATGGAAAGGGAAACATACCAAGCCTCTCTCAGCTTGGGAATTTTAGTTAGTAGAGAAAAGCAAAACTGAGGATAGGTTAAATATTAGTTAGTTGGGAAAAGCAAGACGGAGGAGAGGTTGATTTTTTGATGAATATTTTCCCCTGACTGCACACAGATAGATATAGAGCTGAAGATAAATCAACTACACATCACACTGGTATGCGTGTCATGTTATCAGAGCCAAACTGCGGGAATCTCACGGTGCTGACGTCATGATGGAGGTGGTATGAGGTGGCTGGGTAGGTGGGGAGAGGGGGGGAAGGGTGACTGGGTGGCGGTTGGGGGAGAGGTATGTAGGCGCTAAGGGGAGGGAAGGTGGTTGGGTCGGGGTTGGGGTAGATGTGATTGGGTGGGTAGGTTGGGGGAAAGGTGGCTGGGTAGGGGGGATAGATGCTTGGTTGGGAAGGTGGGGGGGCACAGGTGACTGAGTAGAGAGGTGGGTGAGTGGTGGCTGGATGGATGGGGGGGGAGTGGCTTAGTGGGAGGTGGGGGGTGGGTGGAGATTTATCGTGTGTGGCGTGCGTGGTGCTCGGGTGGAACATGCACCGACTGTCACCTCCCAGGACGATTTCACGCTTTTGTGGGAGCGGGAAGTGAAGGCCACATGTAGTAAACAAAGACAGCATCAGCCAAGACACACGTACTTGTGTAAATGTAAAGCCCAGGTAGTGATTCTTACCTATAAGGCGAGTTACCGGTACCTGATGATTATGTTGAGGTGAAGGGTAATAGAGTACAGATTATGTGTAAGGTATGTCCAAGTCTAAGGTTTGAGGAAGTGAGAAGGGAAACATTGGCGATTTTCAAAACCCTACCAGTATTGTTTATGTTCCAGTGAAGGGTGACGGGATGCGAGTTATGCGTGGAAGCAGCTGTAGCAGAGGTGGTGATTCATACATGACAGGCTTGATTAATGTTCCGACGGAGGGTAACTGGTTTCGAGTTAGGTAAGAAAGCAGATGTAACTGAGGTAAGGGTTCCTAACTACTCAGCCCATGATCAAGCAATGGATGACAAAATATGGGTTGTGTAAGATAACAAACGTAACTAAGGTGAAGGACTACTAATCTGGCACATATTGAAGCGGATGATTACAGGGAGACTAACGCAGCTGAAGTGACGATCCTTACCTACCCTGCTTGAACTATAATGAGATTCAGGGTGACGTGAATCGGGTAATGTAGGTCTTTGGGGGCAAGTGGAGCAGAGTTGACCATCCCTGACTACCAGACCTAGTGCTGTTGAAACTCATCTTTCCGATGTCATTTTTTGTCCATGCTCTCCCCAAATGATTGTATCCAGTTTTGGAAATATATTTTGAACTAGACAGGTAAGATACAGCTGTTGACTAAAATCGTCTAGAGGAAACAGGGGGAAAAATCGTCACTGGATTGATTAATATGAAACCCAAAAGCCAGTGTTATTTATTTTTTTCATTCGTTCTTGTCACCCCTGTGGTCTGTGTGCTAATCGAGTAATACCTGGTACTCCTAAGATGGTGTAGTCAGGGCTTAAAATGTTACCGTTCGTATTAATCGGTGGTGAAGCAGCGTGGAACGATATGTTATCAGTTGTGACGTCAAGAAATTACTTGTTGATGAGTCACACTGTATCAGAGTTGTCAGCATTATTATTAGTATACTGTCGTCATCATCATCGTCGTCGTTGTCGTCGTCATATGCTAAAGCTATTTCTACTCTTATTAAGGATGTAGGGAGGTTCCAGGAACTAAACACACGCACGCATGCGCGCGCGCGCACACACACACACACACACACACACACACACACACACACACACACACACACACACACACACACACACACACACACACACACACACACACACACACACACACACACACACACACACACACACACACACACACACACACACACACACACACACACACACACACACACACACACACACCATTAATGTGTCCCACGAATATGGGCCACACCTCCATTCACTCCCCATTCATGCGTTTTCTCCGTAGACAACATCAGCTCGTGTCTACACAATGTTTAGAGAAATTACGACAGTGGATTTTCTTGCTCACTGCCAAGCTTTCCTACCTAGCCTTCAGTATATGCCTTCCTTGAAATCGCTGTGTGCCTTTGTGTTGTATAATTTCCGCTGTAAACACGTAGAAAATTCCCCAGTTATGACGAAATTAGAGTAGCTATCAATAAAGGATATGGGCCGTGTTCTTTTATCATAATGCATCCGTTCAAAGACAGACGTAAAAATACTTGCATCCTAAAAATATTCTCGTTAAAATGAATGTACTGGAAATGTACTGCCACAAGTTTTGCCGCGGGGACGTCAGATTTTATCGTCGTTGTCTCCAGGCGATGATATTCAGAACAGGACCGACTTTTAGAAGTGAGAGGGTTAAATAGAGCTTGCAGTAAGTCCTTCATCAGTACGGAGCTCCCTTAAGCATAATATAATTGTCTGACGGTAGCAAGAATGACATAAACAAAACGGCAATGGCCTAAAGAGAAGGGACTATTGTTACGGACGATACAATAGCCTTAACTTTGAGATTGTAGTCTAACCAAGAAGCGAAAGACTGGTTAATGGTGAATGCAGTTGCTGAATATGGGAACATTTATATTGGCCTATAGTTGTCACCTCCATCTTCTGTGTTGTGCTGTAACAAGAGATTTCCAGAAGCACTAGATTATGATGCTGGTCTTGAAGATGTGATATGCAAAGAATATAGAGCCGTAGCATTGTCTTACAGAGCCCCAGTGTTGCCTTATTCTGCCATTGAGCTGCGTGAAATACAAAAGAATGAAAATCGCCCTCAAGTTTAGGTTTAATATGTAATCCTTCATGTTTGCCATTAAGTCTTCTGCGGTGAGGACCTATCCAGAATGGGTTTGAAATTAGAAATGATTTTAAGACAGCTGACCTGGAGGTGGCCATATTATATACAAGAACCACATTATAAGAGGATCACCTAAGGATTTAAATAGCTCTATGAAAGCTGACCTAGAGCTGGCTATGAAAAAGCAAGAATCATTATAAAAGATGACACAGGAAGATTAAATTATTGTAATCTCAGCCGCCTCCTTTTAAGCGAAATAGTGACCTAGGGTGATATTTTCAAAAAGTAAGGAATGAACAACTCCGTGTTCTAACTCAGATTTCTTTTTGCAGGAAAAACTAGAAAGACAAGAGCTTCTACACTTATTCGTCTCTAAAATAAATATATACATGAAAAACAAAAGCATTCGGTGGCCGAATGCTGATCGCCCGCCAAAGTATGTTGTTGGTCAGGGTACAAGCTACCTACAAGCGAAATTTGGAGAAAATATCCCTATCCGTTGCTGAGATATTGGCCAAATTGCAATTTGATATCGGCTTATGGCGTCTGGCATTCGGTCGCCTATGATCGAATCCTCATCAAAGTTAATCACTCCTCCTTATCCACGTACTGTACATGCTATATCATGAAGGCTTGGTGAAAAAATTTCCACAATTTTTCGAGGTACTTTGGGAACACACGCACGCACGCACGCGCGCGCGCGCACACACACACACACACACACACACACACACACACACACACACACACACACACACACACACACACACACACACACACACACACACGAGCGCGCCGAATAAAGGCCTTGCTAAGGTAGGCGATAATAATAAGTAAATATGACCTGCGATACTAGTCTTGTCCTCTCGTGAGTAAAATATGATTTTCGTAGTACGAACAAGAGACATGTGAAAACTACAATATGTTTTCCTGGTTTCGCTGCAAAACCAAATCAAACTTACGACAAAAAATCGATCTTAAATTTGCTCAAGAATCTCACCCTTGGCTCGTAAATTTCGCGGTTGCTTGTCGTAGTCGGGGGAGGGGGGGAGAGTGGAGTTTAGCTAAAAGTTTGTCAGCATTAATGAGCCTCTTGTTTTCGATAGGCATTAAGCTAAGCCTTCTTTGGATTTCCGTCACCAATACGGTATACTTACAGATTGTGGAGAAAAGAAGGCCTAGTTTACCCTGGACGGTGTCAGAGAAAAAGGATGTATCAGATAAAGAAAACGCACATTATCAGTCGGTTTATATTAGAAATTCGGTATTTTTGAAGGGATGGAGATTGTATACTTGATGCTTGTGGCTCTAAATAATCTGAATTGCTAAACTGACGTGAAATTATAGATGATATGAAAGTTATTGACCGATGTGTGGCAATCCAGAGATGAGTGATAGACGATTATGGGGCCAGTGATTGTTGTTGATGATGGTGATGAAGGTGGTGATAGTTGTGATGATGACATTGATGATGATACTGGTTAAGATGATGGGCGATGGATGATGAACACAAGCTTTTATTACATGGATGAGAGAGGGGGTAAAAGTTGTGTAGGTGTGGGTGTGGGTATAAAAGTGAGTGTGGATGTGGGTGTGTGTGGAGTTGGGTGTAGGTGTGGGTATAGGCGTGAACGATAAGTGTGTGTGTGTGTGTGTGTGTGTGTGTGTGTGTGTGTGTGTGAGAGAGAGAGAGAGAGAGAGAGAGAGAGAGAGAGAGAGAGAGAGAGAGAGAGAATGGGTATGGACGTTGTCGTGTGGGAGGGAATGGGTGTGGACGCGAGTGTGGATATCGTTGTACATGTCTGGATGTAGGTATCTGTGTGAGGGTAGCCAGCTGTGAGTGTGTTGTGGGTGTGATATGAATGGGTGGGAGTGCAGGTGTGGGTGTGGGTGTGGATGTAAGTGTGGGTTTGGGTGTGGAGCGGAAAGTGTTGCCTCATTTTTAACACACCCACAGGAAACCCCAGCCTGCAGTCTTCCTGTCTTGATTGTTCCACCAAAGATAATATGAGAGAGAGAGAGAGAGAGAGAGAGAGAGAGAGAGAGAGAGAGAGAGATGAAATATTACCCACCATGACCGCGTGTCACCTCTTATCATAGTATTCCTCTCGCACTTTGGAGGTTGGTGGTGATGAGGGGCAGTACCAAGGTCAAGAGAACTTGGGCAGTACAATAACGTCCTCTGTACCGTACGTGTATGCATCATCCTTCCCTTGCTTCAGTCAGGAGGTAGCGAGAATAAATCGAACCTGCGCCATCAGAGTGCGGGAGGCAAGGTCTTGGAATGGCAAACAGGGAAGTTGGCGAGGAATTCCCCCATGGACAGAACTTGGACCTTCACCGCTGGTGGCCTTCACGCTCCAGGAGTCGAAACTACTGGACTATGAAGCTTGCGAATTTCTTACGCAAAATTTTTGTCCCTAAGAGGCAATCAGAACTACTTGGTATGTCGGAAGTCACAATATTTCTTTATTAATCTTGTTCAGCTTGATGAGAGGGCACTCCTTAGTTAATATACTCGTAATAATCAGTTATAGGTGGTTTGACCATGTGGAGAGGATGGAGGGTGAAAGACTGACGAAGAGAGTGTATGTGAGTGAGGTGGAGGGGGAAAGAGGGAGGGGGAGGCCGAGGATGAGATGAAGGGATGGGGAGGAGAGGTATATGAGAGAAGGGGGTGTGAGCTGGGAGCAGGGGAGTGAAATGTCGGGGGACAGGGCGACTTGGAGGCGATTTGTTTGTGGCCACCCCAAACGGGATTGAGGCGTCTGGCAATAGATAGATAGATAGATAGATAGGTATTTCGAGACGACAAAACCATTGTTAAAATATTTTCATTATTATTGTTTTTATATTATTGTTGTTATTATTATTATTTGTGGTTCGATGACCTTATGAATACAGTAACTGGAAGAGAGTTTAGTTCACTGAAGCTTCTTATCATACTCGTCAGAATATTATCTTGAAGTGTTGCATCAGAAATGTCACTCTGTGACAAGTCATCAGTCTTATATTTTCTCAGGCTTCTATGACACACTTTCTGAATCAAATCGCATGGCATCAGCTGGAATACAATAGTTTAGTTGTACCGACCACAAGAAATTGTTAATCCTCATGGTTCTGCAACTCACTCAGCTGAATAAAATTGTCACGTTAGCTACAGCAGAATAGTTTCTTGAGGTGTTCTTGAGGTGTTGAAGAAATTATACGATTGTTAAAATGCTTGTATGACCGTTTTCGAAAGGGATAGCTTTGTGTGCTTTCAACCTTTTGCGCTCTCCTGGATAACAAAGTACAATATAATACTCAGTCTGGGCAATTCTAGTAGCGGTATATTATTTACAGCTAACACCAGACGATTTTATTCAGTTAACTGAGTCATAATAACCCGAGTTAAAAAAAAAAAAAAAAAAAAAAAAAAAAAGAAGCTCCTGTGCCTTGCGGAGCTGAAAGTGCAAGTGGCGGTGTGGAGGGAGGGAGGGTAGAGTAGGGTAGGGTAAGATGGAGGTTATCACTTGTTTATCATTCGTATTTTATCTCACATGGTCAGTGTCTCATTGCTTATCGATCTTGGTGTTGTCTTGGCGGAAACATGCTGGGGACAGTGAACTTGACGTCACAGATCTCTGGCTCGTCAGCTGATGTATTGACGTCATGAAACACGTCCACACCAAATTAGTATATACAAACGAACGTTGATTCACCCTGCACCTTCGCGATTCTTTTAGCCTTATTCAGAGTGGCATAGCCTTGGAGATTTCTTAGCACTTTTTTCTTAGGGATTTAGTTTTATGGATATGACACATTGATATTCTCTTTCATGCAATATCCATTGTCAGTAAATTGTGCCTAAATAGCTCCGTAAGAGTATAATAAGGTGTCAGATGCAAAATAAACAGTCATGGAAGAACTGCTACGGCCTCCAGCATCACATCCTGGGCCACAAAACGCCTGGTGGTTTGTTGGGTCTGAAGCACCAGTCATTGATTTATCATAAATAACTTTGTTTGGTCGGATATTTCCTTTTATTGTTCACTCAGGTTTAGTTAGTGTATGGTAGCCGTTTGAATAAAGACAAGATAAAAAACACTTTCACACAAACCTTTCGCCCGCGAAACTTTGTGAATACAGTACCAGATTTCAGCGAAAAGACTGAATATTTTTAGGTGCGGACACCCTTGTCCGAAACATGTGATGGACATGAGTAAACTAGGCACAGACAGTGTAAGAGTGACAGTACTTACCTACCCTGTGCATTGCTTCATCTTGTCGGTCACATACTTTGAGCATGGGCTATCCGGAACGTAGACCATTTACCTGCTCATAATTATGCCCATGGTAGCCAAGCGTCGGGTAATTACGCCTGGCAGTATGGGTCCCGATGTTACTTTGTGTGTGTGTGTGTGTGTGTGTGTGTGTGTGTGTGTGTGTGTGTGTGTGTGTGTGTGTAAGGGCGCGTTCACACGTGTGACAGCACAGCTGGCAGCATGTTTGGATGTACTGTATGTATGCAGTAGCATTTGAACAGATGTATGCAAATATGCTTCAGTGCAGCTTCAAGGTTACTGGCAGCAGAGGTGATGTGATACAAGTTTGTGCATGCGAGGCAGCTGTAACTCCATCATGATAATGCCAGCAGGTCTGGGCGCTGCTGTTCTGAACATGTTTGCAGCCTGCTCGTTACTGTGTTGTTTACATGTTGTCAGCACTTGTTCCAGCACGTGTGAATGCCTCCTAATGTAATGTGACGTAATGGCGTAGACCAGACCTAATCTTCATTATCCTCCGCGCCACGACAAGAATCCTTTTTACGGTACTTTTATTTTATTTTCTATACAGGCTTTTCTGGGAAGAGTTTAGTAGAGAAATAAAAACTTTCCACTTACCATATCCTAAACTTGCATTCTTTCCATCTAGAAATTTAAGTTGAAGCAAAATATTTCCGTAGCACCAGAATGATACTAGTCATGAAGAAGTAATCTGAGAAGGATGCAGAGTTGTAGTATTGTCGTATTCTTAGGTTAAGCTACGTGAAACAAGCTGCAGACGGAGGAAGATCTTCGCCAAGTTAAGATGAATAAACTGTTCCTAGGAATTTGCTTGTCTTGAATGGAACAGGGCAACAAGTGGGAGGCCAGAGTGGAGGGAGCTGGGCGATGTTCTGGGCCTGTATTCTCATCGGCTAAGGAAGCTGCCTAACACCTTCCTAAGGGATTTATTTTGCTTATTACACCTTGCCGTCCTCTTCTGTGTTACTTAAATCGTTCAAATATCACCATGGTCTTCATAATTAACGTAGAAAACTATATTAGCTAGTCGTCTCCAAAATTAAATCGGTAAGGAAGAGGTGTTAGGGAGCTTCTTTAACCGTCGAGAATACAAGCCCTAGTCTTGCAGTGACCCACCAGGGGCCTGATGGTGGGTGTAGTCAGAACGCAGTAACAGTTTTTCTTTGGTAGATGTTTACGTATCCTTCCTTAGTAACCCCAGTGTTTGTTGCGAACTCTCATACTCGTTGGTTTTCTTTTCAGGCGCGCGCACACACACACACACACACACACACACACACACACACACACACACACACACACACACACACACACACACACACACACACACACACACACACACACACACACACACACACACACACACACACACACACACACACACACACACACACACACACACACACACACACACACACACACACACACACACACACACACACACACACACACACACACACACACACACACACACACACACACACACACACACACACACACACACACACACACACACACACACACACACACACACACACACACACACACACACACACACACACACACACACACACACACACACACACACACACACACACACACACACACACACACACACACACACACACACACACACACACACACACACACACACACACACACACACACACACACACACACACACACACACACACACACACACACACACACACACACACACACACACACACACACACACACACACACACACACACACACACACACACACACACACACACACACACACACACACACACACACACACACACACACACACAGAGTCAGCGGGTTAAAAGCTGTAAATTAACCTTGACTTTGCCGTGGACCCTGAGGTCTGAGTAGGCCATTTTGTTCCAATACCAGACGGTTTTGTTTGTGGAAAAGTAAGGGCCTAAGAGCACCGGTATTTGGGTAAACCTTGCTGCAGCCATCAGCACCTGCATGTTTGATTCAGGCGAACACCACACATTTTTGTTCACCTGAGGGAAGTCCAAGAAGTCAAAGGGTTACCACTCCGGCTCCTGTGACTGACTCAGCTGAAAAGAATTGTCTATTATTAGGTGAAACAGAAACTACAATTATATTAAACATGAAAAGACTAAAAACTGTGTCAGCCAACTTACCTTGTGCTTGTGCTTTATTAACCCCTTCAGTTCAATGGTGGGTTATTAATATTACACTTGATATCTTCAGACTGTTTTGTTTACCTAAGGAGGGATTAGATTAAATATAACCTTCACTAGTCAGGTCAGCAAAAGGGATCATTCCTAAGTTAAATAAGATCATCTGAAGACAGGAAGAAAAAACTACAAAGGACGTTTTTGGGCTGAAGGGGCTGAGAGAGAATGTCGGGAAGAGCGGAAGTTCAGTATGAAATATAATAGGACGTACCGGTAGTGATTACGTTCGCGAGGCCGGAGGTGTGGGCGTATTAGGGACGTGAGGAGAGGCAGGTGTTACCTCCACGCAAGAGAAAGGCAGGTGAGTCCAGGCGGGAAAGAGAGAGAAGGAGGAAATGGACATCATCATCATCATCATCTTCTTCTTCTTTTTCTTCTTCTTCTTCTTCTTCTTCTTCTTCATCTTCATCTTCTTCTTCTTCTTCTTCATCATCATCATCATCATCATCATTATCATCATCGTCATCATCATCGTGTGGCTGTAAGTCCTATGCCCAGTGAAAATAAAAGGTGGGTAGGCTCCAAAAGATGAGAGAGTAAACAGAAAAGTGGTACACAAGAAGCCATACCAATAACAACTCATCTTTTATTACGGTACTCCTTTGGTGGCCCAGGTATTTCCGAGGTTAGACTACCGTAGTTCAGAACATTTAAGCCAATAGGGGATAAAAGGAGAGAGAGAGAGAGAGAGAGACTATGCCTTTTTTGTGTGTAGCTACGTCTTTGAGTGTCAAGGCCTGAAGTGAAGGAAGATGTGGCCTGTTTTTCGCCAAGTACTCTGGTGATAGTTCTCCTGCATTGTGGGATAGTAGTCCTGTTTTGGATGCTACCCACCCCATTATAACATTGGGAACAGGGTTATGATGATGATGATGATGATGATGATGATGATGATAATGATGATGATGATGATTAGTACCCTTTCTAAAAATACGCTAGTTCTACTTTTGCATTTTTGCTTGCTGTCCTGATCGCCTATTTATTGTAATTGCAAATACAGGATGATGGTGATTTTTTTTTTTTCTGTTTATGTTCCTATCCTCATTGGTGGTTAAGGATGTAGTGTTGGTTATGGCGACTTTTCAGAGTTCCTCTTCCATTTTCGAACATCCCCTGCACTGCGATGACGTAACTGCCATACACTGCTATTTTGTTCGTCCCATCTGTAGACATTTCTTGAGCTTAGATTATTTTTTTTTTCTCTCTCTGAAGGGGTTGAAATACCGGTAAACTTATTTATCCCCTTCACCACTAGCCTGTTCTCCAAAGTTAAATAAAGCCGTCTGGAGATAGCGGAAATAAAATTAAGAAACACGTACTCAAATAAAAGGAGTAAGATGATGTACAACACAAGGAGAGTAACAATAGTGTTGTTGTTGTCTGCACGTCTCAAAAATTCCTTAACGTCTGGTTCGGCATAAAGCACGGCGAGGGTAACAGTACTTTCATTCACTGTTCGCACACGTCATCGCCTCGGACAATCCCCAAGTTCCTGTTAGACTGTGTGAGATAATGCACCCCCTCTCAAGCCCCCTTAGTCCCCCCTCCTCATCCCCTTTGGTCCCCCCTCCTCATCCCCTTTGGTCCCCCCTCCTCAGCCTCCTTGGTCCCCCCACCCCTTATCATCCCACACGGCTACTACAGCTTCCGTCCTGCCTCAACCCCATCTCCTTGGACCTTCACCACAGGCATGAGGCAACAACTTTGGTACCCACCACTGTAGCTCCTTCCTTCACGGTCGCATGGTATATTCTCAGTTACAGTGACTAATTATTGAAGTGATTAGTGATGAATACAATAACTGTGCAGAATATCATATCACTGCACTAAAAACTAAAATTATAATTTGCTCTTGTACATTAGGCGCGAGCGTGATGTAAGTGCCAGAATGAGGAAATGTTTCAGTTGTATTCATGTTTCCGTGTTTTAAAACTGCCAGCCATTGACCTGAGCCCCAGCACGTACCAGCAGAAAAAACTACCTATACAAACAAAGTAATTAAAAGAAGCTAACGGAATGTACAGTAAGTACGAAAGTCATCTGGTATACGTGCAAAGAGACTGAAGTATAATGTCAGCAAAAAATCCATTTAGCTTTCCTATATTTGTAAGAGTTCACTTAAGGTACCAGTAGCAACATTCATCTACGTATAAATTAGTAAAACTACAATTAAGTACCAACTTACCAGTCAAGATTACGGTACTCCATCATCATCATTATCATCATCATTATCGTAATAACTGGTAATGGTATTTGCTAATAAAACGAGATGAGCAGCCACCAGAAACAGTAACAAGAAAGGATAACTCTTCCTTTGTTGGCGGCAAATAATAAAGTTAAAAAAAGAAGTACATATCCTGTAAAGCAGTCTAATCAGAGGAAGAGAACTATGTGATTGACGTCACATCCGTCACTAGAATCGGAATGCTTTACCTCCCTCAGTCCAATGTCGTCAGTTGTATTTTGTGCCTGCTGTCTCCAAGCGATTTTATTCAACTTGGGGGGAGCCTTGCGAACTAGAGAAGTTAGATGTAGCTTTCATTAACCCTCTCAATTCTGTTTTGTCTCTTGCATTTTCCTCTCGCCATCTTCACTCCTGGTTCAGTTTGGAGGGAAGGGGGACTCTTCAGTTGGAGGAGAGATATACCGTAGCCTTCGTCATTAACCCCTTCAGTACGATGACGTCTTGTGTCTGCACTTGATGTCTCGAAATTATTGCATTATGTTGGAGGAGGGAAGGCTTTCAGAAGGGCTTATAGATCTAGTCCTCATTGATCCCATTCACCACCATCAACCTCCCACAAACAGAATAAAAGCGTCTGTTGGTGGCGAGAGTAACATATACGTCGTTGGAGCGAAGTGGCTAATGAATAAAGTAATCCAGTTTAATAGTGTAAGGTATTCTGTGTAGTTCTGGTGGCTTGCACGTCCTTACCTGATTTTCGCTCATCCCCTCAATACGATGGTGTGTGTGTGTGTGTGTGTGTGTGTGTGTGTGTGTGTGTGTGTGTGTGTGTGTGTGTGTGTTTTGTCCAAGTTGGATTTGTAGGCCAGTACTTGTGTGCGTGCATAAAGCTGTTGTATGTTGTTTATTATCATCATTATTTCCACCCCACCACTATCATCATCATTATCATCATCATCAGCATGTAATAGACTATATAAAATCTTCGCCAGGAAGAGCGACCAAGGCATAATCTAAGCCCAGGAAGGTACAGCTCAAAGACTTCCTGTTGCATAGCTATTCGAAAATTTGACATTACATCACTGTGCCGCAACCCTCTCTGCCCGCGTCATGTGTACGACGAGGCGAGGTTGACGCTGCGTGTTCTTGTTCGGGGTCAGAAACGTACAGACCTTCTGATTACCTCGTCCGGAGCCACAAACGTTTGGGTGGCTGATTACCTTGAGTCATGTGGTAATGGGCTTAGGGGTCTTCTTTAACCCAATCCGTTCGTAACTTGAAATGAAACAGGGATGTGGCCTGTAAATTCGATGGTTGCGGTCTGGGGAATGATTGGGAAAACGAAAACTGAATGTATTATGGGGGAAGATTGGGACTTAGCAAACACTGAATGTCTTTTTTTCGTGTCCAACTTTAATTCTTTTATATGTTATTTTGCATCTTGGTAATAAAGAGACTGTTTGCATAACTAACTCAAAAGAATGGTACAGTAATACTCCCACCACGAAGGGTCTCTATGTAATTCAGCAAAATCCCCTGGTGTTAGCTTGAATATGATACAAAAATAATAAGGGGTTAACATGCTGCCAGTAATAGTGAATGTAATGATGAGGAAGAGTTACAGGGATTCTCCAAAGTCCGCGAACCCCCCTAACTCAACCCACCCCCTAACTGTTCTGTGTAACTCTTGTGGCTTGCACGTCCTCACCTGATTTCCGCTCATCCCTTCAGTGTGTGTGTGTGTGTGTGTGTGTGTGTGTGTGTGTGTGTGTGTGTGTGTGTGTGTGTGTAGAGAGGGAGAGAGAGATTCAGGCATATTGCTGATTAGTTCTCCCTCTTTCATTTTTTGTCTCTCTTCCCATGCACCGACCCCCACCTCACTCCATCATCTGGTGGGAAAAAGAGAAGATGATGATCATCATTTAAGTTATAGTCAGATGATTTATTAAGTTGGGGGAAGCTCATCGTATGTACGGATTAAAAACTGTCTCCCTTAACCCCAGTATTATGATGAGTCGCATGCAGGCAAAATAAAATCGTTAGGCGGTAGTCAGAACGAAATTCAGAGGTGAGCATCATACTGTCAAAGGAGCGACTTATGTTTTTTGTTTTTAGTTTTTTCAGGCTATATTATATCTCCCTGGGAAGTTTATGAGACTGGAGTGGCTGGCAGAAGTAGCAATAATTCAAGAGTCATAAGGAAGGACTGAGTAGTGAAATACCGTATAGCCTATGGAGACAGCGAGCGGGAGACGAAGGAGAATTAGGTTTATCACTTTTTGGCTGCATGGGAGTCGAGCAGGTAGCCTAATAATACCGTACTCGTATTTTGCTGTCACTTTCTTGCCTTTAAATGAGAGACGGATTAGCTTCGAAAAATTCATGAGGGTGGAGTAGCTGGGAGAGGAAGAAGAGACCGAGAATTATGTATGAAGAAGGACAAGATAGTGGATTACTGGTACCGGTACTTTGAGTGTGAGAGATTGATTAGTAGGCTTTATGTGGCTAGGATGGCTGTGAGAGGAGTTAGCCACGCCGAGAGTCAAACAAGTGGAAGGACAAGATGGCGGATTATGCAGTATATATCACACACACACACACACACACACACACACACACACACACACACACACACACACACACACACACACACACACACACACACACACACACACACATTTATCATCATCATCTATTCCTGTGTTGCCCCAAGAGGAGCGTAAGAGCTCGGGGCTAGGCAAGTTGGTCCTGACATTTAAGATGAGAGTGACCAGCCTTACTCATCCCCGAGTGGCATTACGTGAGCAATAAACCCCAACCACCTCTTGGATATATATATATATATATATATATATATATATATATATATATATATATATATATATATATATATATATATATATATATATATATATAATGTGTGTGTAAGACATGAATCTCTTGAGTGGTGATTGTTGCTATTTATGGTCAAAAATACAATGAATGAACATTCAAGAGAATGACTGGATGGCGTCATTATTGAAATCCTCACAAGAACAGTGGTGGAAATTGTCCAATTTTTGTTTACTGTAGTACCGTCCAGGTGCTAATCCGTGCATGATATGAATAATTAGCCAAAACCGTGCCTTACTGCAAGACCATGGAGTTATTAATCCATGCAGGAGATGAGTCAGTATCATGCCGATACCTGTACATCATTGTGGGCGGGAGGCGTTATCAGCCGTAGAGGTCGCGGTATGCCCAGCTCTGCTACGCTACCACAGCCATGAGTAACAGCCGGAACTTGCCCCAGCTATCAGGCGTGGGCACTGCAGGGTATATTATTACGGGCGGGCGGGAGAGGGGATCAGTTACTTCCACGTCTCCTTGTTGATAGCAGCCAACGAACGCTATGAGTAGGTTTCTACGCGGCATTTCAGTTTGGTTGGGTAAATGTCACGGGGGATATTGATCAGTTTTGCTTGGCAACGGAGCGAGAGAGTTAGTGTTGGAACAGAAGCCTTGCAGGACATCAACGCAGTACAGCTGTTCTCCCTTGCACATCAAAGTGCTCAAAATAGTGAACCATATCAGTGCAGTTTTGACTGACAGTTCTTAAGTCATCAACTCAGCCTCCCAGTGCATCGTTTTCTGTCCTTGTACGACGTTTACCAAGTTCAGAGTTAGACTGAAGGTTAAACTGCAATATTCACTGCATCCCAGACCTCTTCCCTTGCGCACATTGCCCAGCCCCTAACAGCAATCTCGGTTTGTAATATGATATTTAATCCAACTCAGTTTCCCAGTCTATAACTTTAATCCCCAGTACAACGTTTTACCAGAATCTAAGCAAAAATAACACAACAACACCGATTGATTCCCATGACTAGGATAGGCTACCCAGCCTTCTTGGTGATCACCTTCAATACACTCTCAGTTTCAATTTATTTCGACTCAGGCCCCCATACAATCTGTAGTTCTTCTCCCAGTGCATTGTTTTACTAGAGCCGTATTCTGCACAGTATTCTATAGATTATTTTTTTTCCCTGTGCTGTAATATACCAAAGTCCAAGCAAAATTAAATAACGGTAATCCAGAGAGACCTGAGTGAGTGCATCCCCTGTGACATTTACCGTGCATATTGGATACGGTGAGCGTCGTGCTGCGTCTTATCACTGTACTAACTTGGCAACGTTTCTGCCCGCTCGTCTACCCGCGTGCCTGGTGACTGGTGCGGCGGTGTATCGACTAACAGGGATCCAGTACTGTGTTGACCGTAAGGAGCGCCTGGTGGTGGTGCTGGAGAGGCGGCAGGTGGTGGTGGGAGGGCTCTCTGAGGTCTCCTTGGCCGCTCCTCTCACGCCGTACCCCACAGACATGAGCTGGTGGAACAAGTACCAATACAAGCGTCGTTCACCCATCGACAGGGTTAAGGTAATTCGCACCCCTGATCTGAAGGAAAGAATAGCTGTTTATTCCTGTCTGTTCTTGGTGTTTGGGTGATGGAAAGGGTAGTGATTCTTCTCCATGCTCATTGCGAAGATGAAGGAAAGAGTAGCTGTTTTTCTTCATTCCCCTTCCCCCCCCTCTCCTCTTTTTTGTTTTTTTCAAGGAGAGGGGAAGGATGATAGTAATAGTAGCTCTATGTTCTCAACTTTTAAGGGGAAATTTGTGTTAAGGTGGTATGCCTTGTGGCTTTGGTCTTGTGCTCAGTTATCTATCTATCTATCTATCTATTGCCAGACGCCTCAATCCCGTTTGGGGTGGCCACAAACAAATCGCCTCCAAGTCGCCCTGTCCCCCGCCATTTCACTGCCCTGCTCCCAACTCACACCCCCCTCTCTCATATACCTCTCCACCCCATCCCTCCATCTCATCCTCGGTCTCCCCCTCCCTCTTCCACCCTCCACCTTACTCATATACACTCTCTTTGTCAGTCTTTCACCCTCCATCCTCTCCACATGGCCAAACCACCTCAGTGTGTTCCTCACAACGCTTCCTATCACATCCACATCCACACCACAACGTTATAATGTAGTTATATATATATAGTTTACATACGAGTACTTCGTGCATGACTTTTTCAAAAACTTCTGGTGCGATAAATGTCCCCTAACTATATATTCACAAATTATTATAATTACAAACCTGGTTCCCACTGTTATATGCGTGGAATGAGTATAATCTTGAAACAGGAAAAAAGGAAACTCCTCAATAAAACTATCATCAGAATCACTCAACAAAAATCTGTCACCCTTCGTTGACTCGTCATTCAAGCCTCGGAAATTCTCGACTCTTTCGCTTCATATAATAATACATAGTAAACTAACCACGATAACTTTAATACAACGACTGATATTTTACTTAGGTAAGAAGTGACATCTTTACCTGCGCGTTTATCTGCCACATTAGGCTTGCTCAGAACTTCCGGAATCACTTGGGTATTCCATGTTGGAACAATAATATAATGTCTTCATGTACGAGAAGCTTGACGCCTTACCCTTTGCGACGGTGTCAGAGACGAAATCATCATAGTCTTCATCATCATCATCATCATCATCGTCATCCAACTAATCATCGACATCATCATCCTCATAATCATCACCATCATAGTAATCATCATCATCATCAATATAACACTCTTCCAGCTGTTGTAAATGAGAGTACGAACGAAAGGAAATAACGCCTGACTTAATCATCCCACCATCTAGTGCGAAACTGTTTACCGGTAGTACAGGATAGATTATGACAAAATCTTGTGTACCGCAAAAGCTGGAAGCAGACATTAAAGTAAACGGTCCCCTCGCCCGCCAGACCTTCCAAACGAATCTGGCAGGGAAAAAGTAAGAAGGATCACCATGCAATATAGAAAACATGTATCGATTGGGTTCGTCAGTGGTGGGAGCGACAGGTGTTCTAGGAAATCGGATGGAAGGATGGGGTCAGATAGAGATGAATGGGGAGAAGAGATGTACGGTCGTTATCGAGTGGAGGGATGCGAGTTGGAGGGGAGTCGTGAGGTGGTGGAGTCAGGTATTGGAAGGGAATCGTGCTGAATTGGAGTGGTTGTGGAGGAGTGTTATCAAACAGAGGTGCACTGGAGTATGTGTGATGGCTGTGGTACCGTAGGGAGGGGGCGTGACTTAATGCATACACTGATCGATACCGTACCTGCCTGCTGTGTGTGTGTGTGTGTGTGTGTGTGTGTGTGTGAGTGCGTGTGTCGGTGCGTGGGTGCATGCGTGCGTACGTGTTGTATGTGGGGGGGGGGGAAGGATGCTCTTTTAACACTAAAGTTGACGAGCATGCACTTACAGAGAGAGAGATATATATTATCAAAACCCCACTTATATACTGAATAAAATCACTTACTAGCACTCCCCCCCCCCTAATAAAAATCATGATAGAGATGAAGTGATTAAAGTGATCTTACCTTGTCAGTACGACGACATCTTTTTAGTATGATCATGCTATCCACTGTTCCAGTTAGGGCTCACCTACGACCCAGAAGGCCTAAATGGGATTGGTTGTCACTGTCTGTTACTAGCAGCCGATTTCAATCTTCATTTTTATGATGGCTGCTTCGAGTGAATGTGTAACTTCTTCACTACGGTGACGCCTTGCTCTTTTATCCTTGCTACCGTAAGACGATTATATTTAAGTTAGCAGCAGCTTTTTTTTCGAAAGGGGGGGGGCTTAGATGTAGCCTTCATTAACCCCACCTGTATAAGGAGTCCTTCCGAACTATATTAAAATCGTCCAGTGATTACAGTACTATAAGTCTTGGGACTGAATTCGTTAATTGAGACAGTAACTTCTGTTTAAGACGCCGTTCCTAAAATTGCATGGGATAGTCATGACAGAAGAAGAAAGTCACCGTAATGAAAGAGTTAATGAGAGGCGGCAGAGGATGTGGTGGTGAGACCGTGAAAATGAAGATGACAATGAAAGACGATGAATGATGGAGATAACGAGAGAAGTTAGAAGTGACATGAGGTGACGTGGGGGTGTGGAGTAGAGGTGAGGATGTGGAAGTGAGGTGAGATAGGGTGGGGAGTGGAGGTGAAGTAAAGTGAGGTGAAGGTGTGGAGGTGAGGTGAAGCGGGGGTGTGAGAGCCATGAAGGGGTGAGTGAAGTGAGGGTGAGGGGGCGTCAGGTTACCCGCTACACTGGCATGACCGGCAGCAGCGGCAACAGGTCCCCCCCCCCAACACACACACACACACACACACACACACACACACACACACACACACACACACACACACACACACACACACACACAGAATGAAAATTAAAAATTATAAGCCTTCAGCATAGGGGAGGCGGTGGCTCAATCGGTAGAGAGTTGGCCTGCAGTCCTGACGGACCCGGGTTCAAATCCCGCTGAGGCAGGGAACAGTTTAAGGATTTGAATTTCATAAAATCAGACTTTACTAATCTACCAGAAGGCCCGCCGACATGTCGTAAAAATACCCCCGCTAATACCACTACACCAGTCCTGTATGAGACAGCCCTAGCATGTATTCAGTATGGACGGTGGGTGTTAGCGCCGAAGTGGTGACATGTAGAGGTGTGCGGTACGTAAGAGGACTACTGGGCCTTGAAAGCAGGCTGTGAAGCCTATGCCCAGAGTCGGTCACATAAAAAAAAAAAAAAAAAAATTGCATGCAGTGACCCATACATGTCGCCAGTCATCATTCAGTCCTACAGTATTCTGCTAGCCTGCCATCTTTCTAAACCACTCAGGCCGGTCATGTGCTGTAGGCTCTGTAGCTCCCACTGTCAGCATTCACAACGTATAGATTTGACGTGTGTAGCATTTGTGGATGTGCGTGTGTATATGTATGTGTGAATGTATCTGTATGTATGTATGGGTGCACGGTATGTGTTTGTATGGTACTTGAATGTATGACTATATGTATGGGTTTTTGAGTGTACATATAATTGTTAATATATCTATATATCTATCTATCTATCTGTCTATATATACGGTGTATAGATTTATACGCATTGTGTGTGTGTGTGTGTGTTTTGTGTGGTGTGGTGTGGCATGTTGGTTATAACAGAATTCATTATAACCCTGGGGTGAGTGTTGTAGGCTTAGTAGTGACCCTGAACACTGGCAAGGTCTCTCTCTCTCTCTCTCTCTCTCTCTCTCTCTCTCTCTCTCTCTCTCTCTCTCTCACACACACACACACACACACACACACACACACACACACACACACACACACACACACACACACACACACACACACACACACACACACACGATCTTCCACCATCCATGACGCCGCTGCCTGCTGACCATAATTCTGAGCTTTTCACTGTCTTCCACACACTTTGGTATTTTGTTTAGACGAACACTACAGTCTTCTTCATCTGAGAATAATCGTAGGAGCCAATGATTTATATTTTTGACTGAGTGAGTTCCTGTGACCTGAGTAAAATCGTCTCTCGTTATTATGATACTTTTTAAACATTTTTGTTGTCCAATATTTGCTTGAGCGCTGGCAAATTGTCTGTCTGTGGTCGAAATAAAAAGCAAGGCAGGTTATTTGGAGACAGAGTTACTATTGTTGTTGTTGTTGTTGTCATTGTTATCATTTTTAGTACTGTGTATCGGTAACCTTTCGAGTACAGTGGGAAGTGTTTTTCAGTGTCACATAATCTGTCGTTTGCGATGAAAAACAAGGAAATAGGACTATATTACTGAGAGTCAACACTAGCAAATCCAAAGGGCACATAAGGGTATACGGTATTATTAAAATTAACGGAAGATTGTTTCGTCCATCTGAGTAAAATCATAAGTCATTGAAGTGTTGTGGGTTTCGGCTATCGGCAACACTATCACCGTGAGCCTCTTATTGTTGTGTTTCGTTTCAATTCTGTGTTGTACCCTGCTACCAGTTTAACATTGAGGCTTCTTTGTGGCACTCGGTTGAATATTTTCTGGCGTCAGCTGGAATAGAATGCTGTAGTTTTTCTAACCATGAGAGGGTTAATGATAACAATATTAACATCCTTGCGCTCCTTTACCCGCTGTCAGCTGATTAAAATAATCTAGCGTTAACTGGATTAGAATACTAGAGTTGGCTGGTCCTTAAGAGGGTTAAAGTACTCTGGTCTCACTCTAACCGTCTGGGAAAGGTGAGTCCCACATCGTTACCCACGCAGCCTGGGGCAGTTCTAATTATTACCCAGAATGAGCCACGCCCGGCAGAACCAGGCGAGCCATACCAGAGGGTAGTCCTACTGGAAAAAGTATGGATCGGTGTGAAAGGGGAGGGAGGAGCATGCTCAGTGGCGGGGCTGGGGTGAGGCCTCCAGTCTGTTTCCTGCAGTAGTGGAGTGAGGGTGGAGGTACCGCCGGGAACTGTCCACACCGCCATTCAGGTGGAGTGGACAGCTGGCAACCTCCCCGCGATCATTGTGTATACAGGGGGCGTGCCGGGCCAGTCTGCCTAACAGTTTCCTGCCAGCGGTGACCTTGTGTCTTGCAGTCAGCCACACACCATTCACTCTTTCGCTGATGGGGAAGCATTGTCGTGGTGGTGTTTTGAGTGGGCAAAGAATGCCGAACAAGTTGTGGGGACAAGAATTTAAGGTACAATGGTTTGCTACAACAAGAATTTTACTTGAAAATGCCCTTAAGTGCGAAATGTGTCTCGGTAAAGGCTTGTCCTTGAAAGGTGTTTTGGTATTTAGCTACGTAGTTTGTTTGTCTGAAAGACAGACTGTCTAAGATTCCTCAGTGTTGTCACCTGGGGAGTGTACCGGTAATCTCTTGACGGTAGCAAGAATTTACACAAAAGCTGCCATGGAATTAATGGACGGAAAAGCGTTCTTAACCATATCGCGATACGTGAACTGCTGCACTTCACATGGATTGAAGAAATAATGACGGGAGAGAAAACATTGAGGGAATGATTGAGGGATGTAAAACTGACACAAAAAAATAAAAAGAAGATAAAAAGACTTCGTGGTAAAGGACTGCGTCAGTTCATGGTCGTTGTACACTAAGCTACAAATAACAGTAATTTGAAAAATAATGGCAGCGGCTTCAAGGTCATGGAATTCACTTTTTTTTTCTTTTTTTTTTTTTTGAGAGTGAATCACAGAATTTGTGGTAAACAGAATACATGGGAAAAACGGCAGAGCTAGTGGTCATATAACGCTCAAGTTATGCCCCTGTGTGCTAAGCCCAAAATAGCAGTTTATTTAAGTGATAACAGTGGATTTGTTGCCATAAAAGACACCTTTGGTCTTATTTAGCATGTGAATTACATGTTTTAGAAATTTATGAAATGTGAATTCTTGTTGATTAAGTGTTAGGAAAGTAAGTAATGATTTTCAGTTCAAGAAGCTCGCAGTAAGAGAATGCATCAAATGAACAGTATGAAGCTTCCTGTTAATTTTGGTGAGAAGTGTTTAAGAGTAGAGAGCTGGTGGTAGTCGTAGATATTAGAGAGGGTGCATGTCCAAGGTGGCTTTGGGACTTGCATGTTGCTAGCTAATTACCGTAGTGCTGCAGTGTTGGGGAGGTGTCAGGCTTCAGTGGGCCGTGTAATGGAGATGTGCTGTATTAATCAAGTACATCCAGATACTTTGGGGTGCATGGTAGCTGTCATGACTGGTTACTCTTGACTTCTAATTTCGGGGAGGCGACATAACACAGTTGGCTATGTAGCTTGTACTAAATTATTAGGATGTGGTCTCTTATGTGGTCTCTATTGTATTGGTGGAGGAAGGATGGTGGTGGACTTGCATGACATAAGATTGTTACCATACTGCTGCAGTGTTGGGTGTCGTGCGTCAGTCAATTATGTAACAGAGATAGACCGGGAAACTGAGTACGTAATATTATAGAGTGCATGGTAAGGGATGCGTGACTGATTACCGTACTGAACCTCTTATGCTGTAGCTTGAAGTTGGCGTAACTCAGCTGGCTTTATAATGTGCGCAGGGTTGATAATTTATGCTCAGTTACGCTTATGGTTGTTTATGGCAGTGTGTGTGTGTGTGTGTGTGTGTGTGTGTGTGTGTGTGTGTGTGTGAGAGAGAGAGAGAGAGAGAGAGAGAGAGAGAGAGAGAGAGAGGGAGGGAAACTTGCATGACGGTGGTTTGTAATAGTGCTGCAGTGTTTGGTATTTGTCATCCTGCAGTTGGTTATGTAACAGAGACGTACCGTTCTATGTAAACTGTGTACATAGAGCCTGATGAAGAGTTTACAAGACAGCGCATTACACTGTCGCAGATGTGTAGTCTGCATGATTGAGTCGGCTGTGTAATTATATACTGTAGAAGTGGATAATTATTCCTTGCCATAGTACCTGTGAAAATAGATAATGGAGGGTAATGTATAGCTTAGTTAGCTTAGTACAGTGGTAGTTAGGAATGTGTTATGACCCAACTGTGTAGACTGGGTAAACGAATGGTTGGGCTAGTGCGTGTTGTAGTGCTTATAGATGTTAGGTAGTGTGTGGTGAGGGGTTGTGCATGTCGCTTCCCTAGTAGACTTAAAAGATTCACACACACACACACACACACACACACACACACACACACACACACACACACACACACACACACACACACACACACACACACACACACACACACACACACACACACACACACACACACACACACACACACACACACACACACACACACACACACACACACACACACACACACACGATAAATTTTCTGTCGTAACTGTGATTGGTTTCTGCAGGAAAGAAGGGAGAGTGCATGCTATTCCCAGTCCCCTTCTTGTAAAAAAAAAAAAAAAAAGAGAAGCTTACGTCATTTAGTTTTACAAGAAGGACAAGGTAAATAAGAATACATAATCCTCCTATGCTTCTTTGTCTTCATAAAAAAAGAGACCAGCGTTACAAGAGAGAATTAATCGTAAAGTTGTTTGTGAATCCGGTCCCTGGGAGATACCGTGACTCAGTCGACCCTGTAGTGTTGTATATAGAGTAGCCAACGTGATAGTGGTTGTTGTGGTCGTAGGTACTGGAGTTCAGGATGAGGTCTTTGCATGACTGGATTCCGTATTTTGTTGCTGGAGTGTCTGCCGGAGGTCTGTCTGCCGCTCTGTCTTTTATATCCGTCTGCCTGTACTGTATACTTGTCTATCTACATATCTCTTTGTTTATCTGTATTTATTATCTTGTTATCTACGTATCATTCCTTATTTATTCATATACTGTACGGCATAGATGTCTGTTTATCTATCCGTGTGTCTGGGGCCCAAGACCATCCACTTATCTACCGAGTGGCCCATCTACCAGTATCGCTTGCCTATCATGTGTCTGTTTATCAATGTCTCTTGTTTATCCGTCCTTCCATCCCTCCATCTATCCACCCACCTACCCATCCATCCATCAACCCACCCACTCGGTCACCTACCCATTCATTCCGTCACTCATTTATTCATTCATTTCTCTACGGTATGAAGTAATTAAATAATTCATCCATTCATTCGTCCATGAATTCCTTGCCTGCTTGCTTGATTGATTGGTTGACTAATTAATGCATCCATCATCCACCCATCCACCCTTTTGCCTGTCTGCCTGTCTGTTTGTCTGTCTGTCAACTTGCCTAATCCAAAGTTTACCCTCGCTGTTAGAGGTACGGTAGCCAAAGAGTGTAAACCCGTAAACCCGAGGACGTCTTTTGATATTTAATTTTTGTTGGGATAAACTTTTCGAACTGAAAGGGTTAGATGTGGCCTTCGTTAACCCCCTCAGCACGTTAGGCCTTTCCCAAGCTGAGTAAAATTGTCTGGAGGTAACAAAAAAAAAAAAAAAAAGGAAAATGTGTAGAGAGACGGGGCGGTGTCTGGCGGGGTTATGGCCGTCCTTGTCATCAGGCACAAAAACATGGCTACACCGTTCCCTGCCCGCACCTCAACCCTCCATCGCTCTTCCTGCTTTGGCTTGGACCCCTACGAACTCTCCTAAGCTCAACTTGTATATAAAACTGTTTTTTTAATTTTTCTTCACTCACTGAACTTCCGAATACTTGTCAACCAACCAGAGTGAATATTAGTTTGAAATAATGTGGCAAAAATGCAACCTGTTATGATATTAAATTACAACTGAGACTCGTGTATCGTAGAAGCTGGCTCAGCTGTTTACCGAATACGGCCGCTAAACCAAGATTTTCGTGGGGGACTTTGGAGGCTCCGTTACACGTCTTCCCTTCGATTTCTTGACATTTTATTTCCACATATAACATATTAATATTCTTTTGCATATCGTGGTGTTTTTCTGCACGTAACATACTAATATTGTGCATCGGTGTTTGCGTAAGCTTATCATACCGAAAATGGGTGAGTAGCATGAAAATGAGTATTAAGGCGTCATATGTAAGAGAAATTGGTAAGAAAAAGGTATTACAGAGCCTCCTAAGCCCACGACGAAACCAGTGGCCCTTCACGTTTCACAATAGATGACAACCGCCCCTCTGAAAATCGGTGAAAAGCTGGGCGGTATTCTCAGTCTTTTGGGCTGTGATGTTAGTGGCATTGATGGCGAGTTACCACGTTCTGAACGATTTATTGTTCCTATTACAGTTCTTTAGTTTCTTTCATGTTATATCATTTAAGTAGCACACCGACATAATCAGCCTCAGTAACAAGCAAGATTATAAAAAGACGTAACATAACGAAATAAATCTCTTAGGAAAAGTTGCCAAGTCTCGCATACTGCCTCAGAAACTAAACTGGTCTATTCTGGAACAGCCTGTCTCAGTCTGTCTCCCCCCGTCCCTACAACTTCCTGTCTTTTCCAATGCAGTGTGTCCTGGCACCTTAAAATAATACGACCTTGACTGTTGCTCTCATTTGTTTGACTATCCTTGGAAGACACGACCTTTGCTGACTTCCAACTTTTGATTCATTCTTACTTAAACTTAACATAGGGTAGGCTGCTTAGACTGAGTGGGCTGGAGTGGCGCTGAGTGCTGTTAGAAGAGTTTATTTTATTTATATATCTATTTATTTTTATTTATTATTTTTTACGGCCACAAGATGACCTCTAGGATTAGTCGTCTGGCAGTAGATGGAGAGATATGGCAGTTTACTTGATAGTGGTGAGAGTTTTCTTTCTTTTGTGTTTCTTTGAATGTCACTGGATGCTGCCCACGCCATTCACTGCTGGGAATGAGTTGTGATGATGATGATGATGATGGTGGTGGAGGTGGTGGTGATGGTGATACGTACTGATAAAGATGACATTGAAAGTGATGATGGTAATGATGGTGGTGGTGATGGTGATGGTGATGATGTATGGTGAGGTAGGCATGGTTGAGGGTGCCTGCCGTTTTGAAGTAACGCTGAGTGGCGACTGTTGCGTCAGGAAGGAAATACGCGGTGACGTGTAAGGACTTTGGGGAACCAGCCTTTTGTTGTGTGTAGTGGGAATGGACTAGGCAACTGGACCTCGTGAAAGAGCTTCCTAACTATTGTGTTGCTTATAATCTGACGCATTAACTGCTTCACTACGATGACGTGTTTCTTCGTTTTTGCTGTCTCTAGACAACTTTGTTCAGCTTAGTAGAGACTTTTTGAATTGGATATAAGTAGAGTCTCATGGTGGTGTCCAGCGTAAAATGAAAAAAGAAATGTCCATCGCAGTGAAGGGGTGTAAAATGGTGCTGGTGGGTGAGATTGTGGATAATTGGGCCGTGTGGGACACAGGTTAAGGCAACAGTTGACGTTTTACCAAAACTTTTTGTCATCAACTGCAAAGCTGTTGATTACTCTGCCTCACACTCTTTCCTCTGCCAACGAACTTCAGTTTTTCAGTTGCAGTGTAGCTTACTTGGATTCTCGAAATTAAATTATTTTGTAATTGGTGTGTTTTCAGCGTAAATTGTGAAAGGATTTTCTTATTTCTGTCAAGATAGAGAATATGTAGCACGGAGGGTATTTGTGAGTTGCGTCAGGTGGTGTGGCAGTGCGCAGATTAGTATGAACTCGTGTGTGTGTGTGTGTGTGTGTGTGTGTGTGTGTGTGTGTGTGTGTGTGTGTGTGTGTGTGTGTGTGTGTGTGTGTGTGTGTGTGTGTAGTTGCCACATCATCGCTGCCGTGACCCCTGTGCACGTAACGGGTCACTTGTTCCTCCATCCCCAGTAATTACTATCATCCACCATCTTTGTCCTTGGGAGCCAGGCTGTTGTCGTGTTTTCCTCTGGGTTTGAATGGTTTTTAAATACTCTGTACCCTGTTGCCCCATTCATCTGGCTATTTTTATTATCCCTTTTGCAAGTTTGAATTTTCGGCTTGAATATTGTACTTTACCTGGGGAGCCCAAGGTGATGACTTGTTCCATTCATTTCTTCTTTCTTCCATTATTTCTTCGTGTTTTTCTTCCGCTTTCGTTGTCTTTCTCGCTTTCTCTCTCATTTTTTCAAGTTACATGCTAGAATAGGTTACTGATTACATACCTGCAAGTGGTCATTTCCGAAATTATCTACCAAAGTGGCGAATCTGCGTTGAAAGTGATGTGAAACGAACAGCTTTTACAGACTTTCATTTGACTTTGGTTCAGTCCTTTATCTGCGTTAAAAGCCAGGACTTGCGAGGCTTGAATCCTGTTTGATAGTTTTCCTACCTCCCTTTGCTTTCTTTTCCATCGTTTCTTGATCCTACCTCACTCTTTCTTGTATGTTTTAAATAATGAATTTGATGATGTTGAAATGTACTGCGCGCCTAAGGTTATGACTGCACTACGAGGATAAGTACAAACACCCATAATGGCAGACAAAGTGCCGTGAGTTCATGTTCTCCAGGGAATGTTGTCTCACGCCTCAGTGTTGGTTCGTGGGTGATCTCGACAGCTCGCCTCTCCCGTTTTGTTGCTTGCTGGAATTAGTGACCTTTTCGTTGCTGTGGATGGTAGTTTGATAATTTCGTTCGATAATATGAGACAGTTTTATTTAGATCTGGAAAATCGTCAGCATTCATAGGGTTTAGAATTGTTACAGCGTTTATCAGTTTATCTTCTCATAGTTGTGGGTGATCTTAGGTGTTTTTGTCCTGCTGTTATCTGACGGTTTTGTTTAGTTCTCCCAAATCATCAGCAGATAGGATGTCAAGAACTACCATGCGGAGCCTGTCATTGCTCTGGATGTTGTGACTTGTTATTGATGTTAATGCCAGACAGTTTTGTTTATCACTGAGAAACCCTATATATACAGTCATTTTTTTTTTTAATGTTTGTGTGTGTGTGTGTGTGTGGTTTTAGAAACAGATAAGGCAAAGAAAAACGGTTGATAAGTGTGGGCATATCTAGACAGTGAACCTGTGTACATTTTTAATATACTTGAAAAAAGTGAATCAATGCTACAGTACTTGAAGGAAGGCGTTCAGAGGCTGATGAAGAAGGTAACATTACATTCTTTTTCTTTCTGTGTAATAATAATAGTTAATATTTTTTTGCTCGTCTTTCTTCCTAGTTAATTTTATATCCACGCACCGAAACAGTGAACATTAAATAGGATGACGGAAAAGTATCTGTGCAACAGAATACTTGGAGGTGTGGCAGTGTGTAGTGTGTGGAAAGCTACTGTGAGATGTGGCAGTGTGTGGTGTCTATTGTCGTTTGTGGTAGTGTGAAATGTAGCTGCGTGAGGTGACCGTGATGTTTTTAGATGAGAAAACCTCTCTTGTAGCGCCTTGTGTCACTCATTAATGTGTTTTGGATACGAGGTACAGTTGATATCAAGAGTCCTGTCACTTCTCCTGGTTTTCTTTCCATGACCTTGGTGAATTCCCAGCAACCGACATTTATGAAACTGATCTGTGGCTAAATCAGTCCATCAGTGTCAGTTGCTGCGGATTCACCACTGTGATTTTCAAAGTCCATGGAGAGGGAGGTAGGGGAGGTGACAGGACTTTTGATGCCGACTGTACTTCACACTGAGTACCCGGTTCACGCACAGCGATTCAAGCAAAACCCAGTATTAATGCCCGGAGGCTCCTGTATCTGCATAGTGCTCTTATGCTTGTTATTATTTATATTGTTGCCTGTCGATTGCACAAGGGTTACTAAGGCAGAGAACTATTATGGGTTTGAGATTTGAAGAAAGAAGGTTCTGTCCCCTCCACCTCCCATTGTTTTGGTTGTCTTCACAGTATATTTTCGCACGTCATATACTACATTCACCCTGTCTTGAGTCACCAGCATTCATGTTTATTTCCATCATAAATATCTCAGCACGATATCGGGAACTATCACATCGGCATTTTTGTTAGAATGATATGGATGAATGATGACTGAACCACCAACATGACCTGAATCACCAACATGACGGTGCATTTTGGAGGTAAATCAAGCCCTTCACTCTCAGTAGCTGTTGTAGACCCACAGTGCTTAGGTATTTCATTCATTCTAACACCAGAGGATTTCTTCATGCTAACCCCGTTCCAGTTACTGTAAATGGCGAAGGTAGGAGCCAGAAACAAGAAAAAGGAAGAAGCAGAAGTAGGAAAACTATCATCACTGTACCCAGAGAAGCTAGACCACAACTCCACTCACTCTTTATTCAAGCCGTTGATCTCTTATTATTATTATTTAATCCGGTAAGAACGTAAGAAATGAGGAGAACTTCAGATGACCTAGTTTTTTCATACAGTGCTGCTCATGTGTGTATCTGAACAAACGTACGTAATAGGGAAATATATAAAGTAAAAAAAAAAAAAATGTAAAGCCTCGCAAGTACCTCGAACCAAAGTCGATAAGGAAAAAAACAGAAAAAGTGACTACCGGTACCGTAGTTACCGTATATGTTTGACTCATTGAAGTTTATGTAGAGGCACGTGAGGGTGTGGCGGCGCACATGTGTGTTTGAATGTCTTATCAGCTCTGATCGATATTGTTTACCGCTTATCGGGTCGGCCAGGGGAGGAATGGGGGGTAGGGTAGGTGTGAGTGTGACAGCGGGTGCCAGTCAAGGGACGGACCAGTCATAACCTATGTTAGGGCTGTGTCATACATGTAGCTGCCTGATAAAGTGTCGCGTCCACTTGACTTACACACAGTACAATACATTGCTCCACTTGGATTAAAGAGACTTCATGATGTCTTCTACGTATATGCCTTGGACCCGGACAGCATTCCTGTCCCAGGAAAAGGTAAATAATTTTGTTCATCGGAGTGAAGGATATAATATGCTGCTCTCGGGTCCCAGTCCTCAAGGAGTGACATGAGATTATTCAGTCATGTAATATCATGATAGGCATAGGCCAGGAACATAATGTTTTGGACTTTTATAGCCTTGCATTAAGACCCTTACTTACGGAACACTTACTGGCTCTGTCGGTATGTAAGCCCTAAGTGTGATCATTTAACTTTTTGCGTCAGGTAGTGTATTATAATGATTAATTTTTCCAGACACCAGGGGTTTTATTCAACGCACCATGTGAGAAGCTTTCCATATTCAAGGGATTAAAGGTAGCCTTCATTAACACCTTCAGTACGAGATAACCTCTTCGAAGTTAAGGGAAAACTGTCTGGAAATAAAAATAATAAACAATTAAAATACCGTAAGTTGCTAGGTTTCGAGGGATATGTGCAGTGTTGATGGCTAAGAACCAGGAAGTGTTGAGCACAGTGTTGGTGGGTAGTGGGGGAGGGGGGAGTGGAGAGGGAGGGAGTGTGGGAGAATGGTAAGGGCAGATGGGAGTCATGGTGGTGTGGGAGGGAGGGAAAGAGGCAGGTTAGTGTGTGAAGGTGGTGGTGAGACTAGTAAGGGAGGGAGACAATGGCGAGGTAGTGGTGGGTGAGGGAGGATGGCAGTGGTAAGGGGGGAGGGTGGCTGTGGTGAGGGAGAGTGCAGGTACTTGTCCATGATGGAGGTGGCACTCAGTTCAAGGGCTTGAGGGGCAGGGGGTTGGGGTGGGGGCGGTAAGGTATTTTTAGCGGGTGCCTGTTTGTGGCCGCACAGGGGTCAAGTATGTGAGCCCCACTGTGGACTTTGGTGTGATCTGTCTATTGTAGTAAGACTAAATCAGTTTCTTGTGGGCTGGTGTTCTTCCCACTCTGCCTTATGTTTCCAGCGATCACCTTGCCATAGATTAATTCTGTAAATGCATATTGTATCAACCATCGAATAATCCCCTCAGTCGGATTATTTGTTATTCTTGTTACAGTGCTGCCTTCCAACGCTTGTATTCAGCTTAGGGGAGACTTTTTTAAGTGAGGGAATATTATGTTGCCATTACCAACCCCATCAGTACGGGTGGCCTTTCCTAAGCTCAATGAAAATGGCTAAATTAGCTAAAAATTACGTCACAGGAATCAAGGGGTTAATTACTGAAATTATAGATGAAACCTAAATCTGACAAGGTAATATATATGGCAGTAGGATCGAGGGAGAGTGATGGTGTGATGGGGTGTGGGTGTCTGAGGGTCAACTTGACGCCACTCCGGAAATTGGTTAGTAGTTAAAAGGGCAGCCTGGCTTGGTCAAGTGGCGAGATGTGTGTGTGTGTGTGTGTGTGTGTGTGTGTTGGGGGGGGGCAGTGGGAGGACGGGAGGTTATCACAGTCTACTCTTCATATGCGGTACTGCCTTCCCTTCTAAGCCTGTGTACTCTCACCTGACGTAATACTGCTACCTCTCTGTATCGAATGCACTGCTGCCATACGACATACAGTAGGTAGTGAAATACGAATATGTTGCAGGCTAATAAGAAATGTAAAAGGAAATGATGTATGGATGTAGTATTATTTTATTGTGCCGTTAAATAGCAGGTAATTGACTAAGAGGGAACACAAATCTCTGTCAGGGACAAAAGACTGACTGTAGTTTTAACTTCCTTCACGCCCTTCCAACCGTTTTACTCTCTCATTGTGCTGGTAACTCTATCCACTCTCAGCACCCGAAAGATGCCCAGGTGCGTGCGTGCGTGCGTTAAACTTAATGTTAATAAGTAATACTGTGTGGTAATAACAGTTGCAGTAGTAACTTAACAGTAATGCTCACCCACCCCTCCCTCACAGCAGGCCACACACAGCACAGATTTAGCTGCGATTAAGAGGTGTAATGGAGAGGGTGCGGGGACGTACGTCAGGGGAACCGAGACTTGATTACAGGATACAAAGTGGCGGGGAGTGGCTGGGTGATTGGGAGGGGAAGTGATGGGGAGGGGAGGGAAAGTGATGAGGGAGATGAAAATGATAAAAGGAGGAAGTACTGTAGCAGAGGGGAAGTGACAGATAGGGAAAGTGTTGGAAAAAAATTATGGGGGAGTTATAGTCTGAATTACGTAGGAGATAGGGAGAGCTATTTATAGGGTGGCGGTTGAAGGAGGGATGATATTAAGGAGGGTGAGTGATAAGGGAACGAGGGAAAGTGATAGACAGTGGGAAAGTGATAGGCAGTGGGAAAGTGATAGGCAGTGGGAAAGTGATAGGCAGTGGGAAAGTAATGAAGCTATCACAACAATACAGAAGACATCATGGCTGATTTACGAGGACAACTGTTTTCTCCTATAAGGTCATCAGTAATTATAGGTCTGTAACGGTTGGTAATTAGGCCCATGTTGATGTTGTGTTTATTATCCGAAATTATCGCGCGAATAAACGCAGCTTTCCCTGGACACTCTGTATGTAGCTACCGGGTGTCCCACTACTTCCACCAATGACCTGGTTTATGGAGTCCAGGTCAGTCCCATATCCGTCAGATCAATAACCTGACTTGGCTGGAGTCCTGATGGAATGGTAGGTGGTCACGAAGAGTCAGCTGCCAAGAGGGAAGTTAGGTTATGGGCCGAACGTAATGGGGGATTTTTTATTCGAGGTTGATCTTAATGTAGCTGTTATTTTGTTTTCGAAATAGTTTTTGCTTATTAAATCTCTGACTGCTTGGATTTCTGTCAAGCATAATCCCCTCCGGCTTCACGGGACGTGAGAAAATGAAGTATGTTGTGAGGAAAGGAAGGAGCAGACTGAGGTTATGGGGAAAATGAGGGGAGGACAAAAATGAGGGAAGGAGGACTATGTGAAGAGAGAGAGAAAGAGAAGAAAAGAGGAAACCGCGGGGAGGGAAGTGGCGAGAGTGAGGAAGACGTAGTAGTTATGGAAGTTACATCACCATGAGAAGGGAAGAGTGCCAGACTAGCCCAGCATCTGACGTAGGCCCCGCTGCTGGTGAGATCAATACAACAACTGGTACTCTTGTGCAGGATCTGATTTGACTTATTCACCAGTACCTTTTGACTCCCTCCATGCTATAGACGCATGTAGGTATTTTCTTTAGGTTAATAGATGACTCTCGTTTGAGTGAGAGGGGTTCTAACTGTCACAGGGTAGGCTACTATCAGTTTATGTTTCGATGAGTGAAAGCCTGGCTTTCATAGTGTTCAGTACCTACTGTCTGTGCACCCTTGCCATTAAATTATATATAAGTAAAACCTCAGTATAACGGACTCCAGTAGACCGGAATTCGCTTGTCTTGGAATCGAGGAGCTACCAAACTAAATTTTTATATATCTGAAAAAGTCTGATAAAGCCAGAAGCAGTCTGGACTGCTTGACCATTTCAGCTGTGTTTACCACAATAAGGTAAATTAAAGACATGTTTATCAGTGTACAGTACTGTATTATTATACATATATTGTACCATTTTAATGTTGTAGTGAATATAATACAGTACAGTACTGCAATGGTAGTGAATATAGCTTAATAACCGTTGGTGTGATCATGATTAATGTCTTATATATCAGAAAAAGTCTGGGTTAGCAGGGAGAAATCCAGATGTCGGTTTTATCGGAATTTCTCCTTTTTTCGGAATGGCCTGGGCCCCAATTAGTCCGTTATAGTGGTCTATATATATATATATATATATATATATATATATATATATATATATATATATATATATATATATATATATACTCATGTATTAGTAGCATCGGACGGATAAGTTCAGCTGGGTGACGTTCTAGCAGTCAGGTGTATAAAATCTGTCTGGAATGAAGCATTGGCTGCTGGGGACACACTTCACGCAATATATTTTTGGTTTTGATTGCTGTGAGCCTGCAAGTGGATATTCTCAACGTTCCCTTGTGACTGTGAGCAGTTCATGTGGTTTCCGTTATATTATGTAACTGCTCCTAGAGATCCTGTGGTGTGGCGAAACGATGGTGGTGGTGGTGACACTACCAAAAGACCACACCATGAATATCCCACCCTTCACCCACCCTCGCTTGACCTAATATCCCCATTACCAAACTAACCCTGCCACCTACCTTTGTCTCTTAGTCACAGTACTACTGTATATTATATTAAATTGCTTGCTGTAGTATATTTTACTGGGCATATTCGTCAGTATTATCATCATCATGACCGTTTTTGTTATCTAAGGGTAGGGTTAGGCAGAATCGTGAGACAGTTAATCAACAGAACAACAACATACAGCTGGCTGTACCTTAAACTACGATATTCCTTGATTCGTTTACACTACCCTCATAATTCCTTGTGGTGGTAGTATGTCAGGTCAGTCCATGGGCCTTGCTGCCTGTGTGTGTGTGTGTGTGTGTGTGTGTGTGTGTGTGTGTGTTTAAATGGCCCAGTGGCCTGTGTGGTGCTGAATTATGGAAGGTTGTGTTGTCGTCTCAGTGTGGTTGACGTGTGTGGTGTTGTGGTGTGTGGTGGCACATCACGTCAGAGTGCGGTTGGAAGGGACGACACAATAGGTGGACACACGATTTGTTCCTGACAGTGGTAAATCAATAGGCTCCACCTGGCACTGCCTTCCACCCGGTTAGGACAGCACTCCAGTGTGCTACTTCACCTGGTCACAGCCGGTCCACGGTGGCCACCTCACTCAGACACAGGGCCACTCTCCCACTTGTACATAGAGTTGTTCTGTCGTCATCATAATCATTGTCACCATCCACCATTCTCCTGACCATTCCTGCCGAATTATGGGGTGAAATGGGAGTCTAGATGCAAGTAAGAAAGTGGGAGAACTAGCGCATAGTGGCTCTCATCGTCATCATCCGGACCTTCTTCCATCCAATAATAAGATTGAGATAAAATTCAGAGAACAGGGAAGAAAGTCCGAGCGTGAAAGATCTATTAGCATAATGCCCAGTGAAATGGGCCAGACTCTCAACCACACGCCATTCAAGACCCAGGAATCCTGGCAACACAGCACAGGCATTACCATCTGCTCGCCTGATTATTGTGGTTTTAATAATGTGCTGTCAGCTGCGCGGTAGGTGACGTCCAGTGTGTATAATTTTGAGGCATGTATAGGACTGTGTTTCCCAGGCATGTAAGTGAGTCAGTATTAAGTAACTGTTTTGTCTGAGATGGTAATTGTTTTGTATTTAACGCAACGGTAACCTCTTGATTCTGAGTACTGGCACCTTATTTGTATTTTAATCTTGCTGTTACTAGACAATTTTTACACAGTTTAAGAGAGCACCCTGGTAGTGAAGGATTAATGAATAATATATATATATATATATATATATATATATATATATATATATATATATATATATATATATATATATATATACTGTATATATATATATACTGTATATATATGACCTCTCCAGTTTATAAAGTTTTTTTTTGAAGCTGGATAAAATCGCCTGCAGATAACAGTGATAAAATAAAGATTATATCCTCAGACTTAAAGAGTTTAGAGGAGTTACAACCATGCGCTGATAAACACAGCCAACACACAGTGTCCCGGTACCTGGTATACCAACAGAGAATATTTACTACTGGTGCCTGATCGAACATGAGTTAGTGGTGTAGTAACAATGGTGATGATGGAGTGTAAGTGAAGTGTAGCGCCCCTGTCTATCCGGCAGGTGTGGGACGGGGAGGTGGCACCTGCAGGGGTTGCCATGGGATTGGCACAGGGCTGTTTTTTTTTTTTTTTTTTTTTTTTTTTTTTTTTTGTATAATCAGGGTTTTTGAACGTATTTTTGCAAGCATAGGAGAGTCCTCAGTTTCTCTTCGCCACAGTTTATCTTACAAAGAAACAGATGAAAGCGTGCAAAAGGTGCTTCTTCCTGGACAAGGAAAGTCATAAGAAACGTTATATATGAAAGACAGATTTGACACCAGCAATAGTACTACCTCTTGTTAAAATGCATTGCTGCTGTAAGTTGTAGGAGCTAAATGTTTCTCTGACATAACTGCAAAAAGCGCTTAATGTTTCTTTACATTGCACTACCGATATGCGAGCATTTAGTCTTATGTAAAATCAGGGACAGCAGTTCTGCTGTTCATCATCGTTTGCTTCACACTTAGGGCATGTCCTTCAGCTTCCTTTCTGACGTACCTTATCATATCAAAGAAAGCATAATTTGACAAAATCATACTAAGCCCTTCAGCTTACCAGTATCGGCAGACAGAAGTAAGGTAAGTACAAGTGGTGAAATACTAGGCAAACTTACGTCCCCGATTATACCAGTTGAGGGAGTTAGTGGCAAATGGATGCTTCGTGTGGGGAGGAGGGTTTCGAGGCAGGGGACGAGGGGGTTGGTTTATGAGGGGGATGAGGAAGAGTGAGGTTGTTGAGGTGAGTGAGGTGTGAATGTGGGTTCACCTGGCGGCCGGTATAACAGCAGAGCCAGGTGTTTAGACGCGCCCCACACTGCGTCACTCGCCACTCTCGCCTATGCGGGTGAGTGCTGGGCTGCCAAGGTCGCCCTGCCATACCACGCAACCTCGCTACTCTTCCTCATCGCTACTCATCTTCGCTGCTGACTGGCAATATTTCAGTGTCTTACTCGGGGTCGTATTTTCTAGCATGGGAGACTGTATAACACCTCTTCCCGGGCGATATATTTTGCGTATTACCACCAAACCATTCATTTTCATGCTGCATGTTTCACTAGGTAAAGCTTGTATAAATAAAATACAAAGGGATATAAACGTGTTGTAGGAAAAGTTTACCTGGTGGGAAAGAGGTGATAGAGAGCCGCATCAGACGAAACTACGGCGCTAAGAGAGGCTTCCAACCGTGTTGTCATGGGGCTCTCTAGCATCACCTCCCTACCGGTTGAAGTTTGCTTAAGGTTTATTAGCATTTTCCAACAATGTTATTTAAGCAAACTGTACCGGAATCAAACAGGTGCTGGAGGCTTCGTGACACCTATTCCCTATCAGTTTATTTTGCTACGACAGGTTAATATTTTCCTGCTTATAAATATGCAGCCTGTGTGTAAAAAAAGATAAAAATGGCATCCAAAATGATATTAACGGGCATAAAATAAATCGCCGAGAGAGATGATACGATGTCTCTTGTGCGTGCTAACGAGAATAGTGTTCATAACCCATTTCACACAGTCTACGTGATCATCCTAGAACCCGCTTCGGTGCAGCAGCCGCATAACCACATCTGCCAAAGGATGTCTCTCATCTATACCATACTACCTTCAGACGATTTTCTGAAACTTATGAAGCATCATTGGTGGTGGTGGGGTTACTGAAGGTTCTAACACCTCAAGTTCGAAAAACCTATTCTTAGCTTAATATAATCATGTGACACCAAGGATAAAACGAAAGATATAGTCTGTCTAATCCCCCTGATTCGAAAAGTCTCCCTAAGCTAAATAAAATCGGCCTGTGATAGCAAAATTAAAGCAAAAAACTACGTCCTGGCGGTGAAGGGAGTAATGAGTATGGAGGGTTGGCGTGTGTGGGTGTCACTTGTCACGAGGGCTGCGGCGCTATGATATTACCGAAGTTTTCCACCCATGTTAAGAGTTTGTTAAGTAATGTGAGGCTTGTTTCATGGCTGTCTGCTTCTTTATGAGGCTGTAGTGCGCTGGAAGTAAGGGCTACTAAGGTTTAATATAGTTGTGTGTGTGTGTGTGTGTGTGTGTGTGTGTGTGTGTGTGTGTGTGTGTGTGTGTGTGTGTGTGTGAGAGAGAGAGAGAGAGAGAGAGAGAGAGAGAGAGATAGCGTGCTTGGTGGACATAACACTGCGACAGTACCAAGGGGCGGGACCTCTCCACATTAACTCTCCGATGTCCAGTCCTGTAGCAGTTTTTGGTGTACCCTGGTGGACCTCTGACGCCACAGTCCATAGCTTAGTATAGTGGGGGAACAGTTTTGAAGAGCCTACCGTCATTCGCTTCTCACTGGTGGACACTTGTTATGTTTGTACACAGGCATATTTCTGTACACCACAACTTTGCACCTTTTAATCACGGTTCTGCTCACTTTATTCCATTTGCACACTTGAATCACAGTTCTAGACACTATTCCACTTTGCACACTTTCATCACACCTCTGCACACCTATTCTACCGTTCATACTTTCATCACACCTCTGTACACCTATTCCGCTTCATTACACTTTTGAACACTGCATACTTCTGCACATTTTATCAACCTTCAGCACACTTGTCATGTAATTTTCTGGATTTTTAGGTACACTTAACCCCCTCAGATATAGGAGTTTCATTCAGCTGAATAAAATCGTCTAAAGGTTTGTGAGAATGAAGTACAAAGTGCGGCCTCAAGGTGAAGGGGTTGAGTAGCTATGTCTCACTGCCCAATATCTTAATTCTTCTAAAAGGACCATCTTAAGCATAAATGATCGTGTTCTGAGTTACATAGGAGACATCGTAGCTCCCTTTCTTAGCTATTTATTTAGCAGATTACGCCCCAGTAGCTTCTTCTGTTGTGTTCATGCAAACTGTGGCGATATCAAAACTGTATAAATGACATACAAGAGAGTTTGGGGCTAAATAAATCGCTGAGGAAGAGGTGATACGACCCAAAGTGCTAATTTTCGTATGGCCGTTAGTATGTGTTCGTGACCCATGTTGTGACGCAGTTCCTCCTGAATGGCTCTTTGTGTGACTCGTGTAGACCAGTACCGTGCTCCGTGGAAGTTTTTTGACCCAGTGACCTGCTGTACCCCAGGCTACTCACGTGACGCAGTGTACCCCGCTCCTGTGACCAATTGTGGAACCCAATATTCGATTCATTTGACCAGTTGTGAATCCCATTGTGTAATTCATGTGACCCATTTGTAACATTATTTTATTCACGTGACCCATTTGTAACATTATTCATGTGACCCATTTGTAGCTCATCATTTTATTCATGTGACCCATTTCTAGCCTATTATATGATTCATGTGACCCATTTGTAACTTATTTAAATCATGCCACCCATTTGTAGCCCATTACATGATTATATGACCCATTTGTATCCATAGTACTGTTTGATTCATGTGTCCCATTGGCAACCCATTATTTGCTTCATGTGGCCCATAGCGAAAACCATTATTTACTATTTGTGACCCATTTGTAACCCTTAACTCTATGTCCTTCATGTAACCCATCTTGTAACCTAAAACTTGCTTTATGTGACCCTTCTGTAACCTGTTATTCCATTGTGTAGCCCAAAACCACCCGTATGTGACCCATTGTGTAATCAAAATTTGCATTATATAAACCCATGTGTAACCCATTATTTGCTTTGTGTCACCCATTACACCCTTATGGCCCATTGCTGTAGCCCATTTTGACCTCGTTCTCTGGTGCCTGTACAGATGTCGGGCGAGTCAGGGGAGGGCGGCCCCGGGGGCGGCGTGGAGGTCATGGACTTCCAGAACCGCATCAAGAGGTTCCAGCAGCAGGACCAGCAGTTCAACCAGCAGCAGGTGAGTGGCGACGATGTGGCCTGGCAATGTATGGTTAATATTATGAAGCTGACTAAGAGTTGTTTTTTTTTTTCACCTGAGCATTATGCCTAAGTCCCATCAGCATAGTTGATGGCCAGGTTTAATAAGACTGCAGGTTGAATTTGACTAGTAATTAAGGAGAGTCATTGATACCTCACAACCAGAGATAATCAAATTTTATGCAACTACGACTTATTAAATATGCGGAAGTGGTTAGTTTCCTTGTATGAAAATAAGCCGACTATAACACCTCCTTCTTACCAGTTTATTTCTGGGTCTGGGTACTTTAATGTATTCTTCTTCTTGTGTATGCGTTGACAAAAATGTAAAAACAATATAGTTAAGTAGTATCCAAGAGAACGATAACGTGTACTATAAAAAATAAATAGGAAATAGGTGCTTGGGAGCCTTCTTAGTCGACAAGAATACGGGTAATAGTTCGTCCACATCATAATTATTCAGTCTTACTGCTGCCAGACGATTTTTTCAGGTCAGGGGAGAGTTTTAGAATTACAGGGGTTAGATGTTGTGTTGATTTACCCTTCAGTATTGAAAACGTCTTTCAGTTAATTTTTCCTTGAACCTGATAATTGATTCAGTTCAGGAGAGATTTTAGAGTTGGAAGGGGTTAAAATTATCTTCATATACTCTTTCAGTACTAGGGGGTCTTTAATTGAAGGAAATCGTCTCGTGTTAGTGGGAGTAAAATATAAGTGATGTCCTCGAGGTGAAAGGCTTAGCTATCGGAAGATTTTCTTCCTTTTGCAGTTAATTTCACATGACTCACTTGGCAGAAAATGGCACTAACTCGGCCCTGCATCCTTTCCATAACACTTTCGTGACCGGCACCATCTACAAGGGTTCATTTCTTGTTACGGCCCAGCGTTCAGGATGGAGAGGTAGCAAACTAATATTAAGGCAGGTTAAAATGGACAGAGTGTATTATCAGTCTAAGCTCATTACAGGTCAGCATTCACGTTGGAGGGATGGCAGTTTTACACCAGGTGGACAGAGCACAGGGCGACAGCTGTGTAAAATAAATCATTGACGTTTTGGCGTCATTCTGAAAGCAATTAATGTCAGGTAGAGCTGGATATTACTATGCAGGTCGTTATTACATGACGTTGCCGTGTAATGTGCTGTCATACCATCCCTCTGCCTTGATAATGATAGAGTTGACTCACACTGGCAGGGTCTGACACAGGGCGAAGATGTCCAGAGTGGAGACACAAGTTGGATGGAGCATAGGGTACAATGATGTAAACGTTATACTGCATAATGTTGTTGGTGTTATGCAGCTTCATTGTAGAGCGTTATGATAGAGGATAGTGTAGTGTAGATTTGGATAGTGTACGGTATTGTAATCTGTCTTGTGTAGTGAAGTCTAACAGGTTTGTTGAATTTAGTAGGGTGAAATGTAGCGTAGCTTAATGAGATGTAAGTTAGTGTAGCGTAGTCGCGTGTATTGTGGTGTAATCTAGTTAGGTATAGTGTCGTATACTGTAATTTAATGTTGTGTAGTTCAGTGTAGTATAGTTAATAATGTGTATTGTCATTTACTATAGTTTGGTCTAATGTACTGTTGTGTTGCATATTTGTGTGATATTCTGTAGTGTAATGTAGTGCAGTTTCGTGCAGTAGAGTTTAATCAAGTGTTATGGTGTACTCTGGTGTAATAGAGTGTAGTGTGGGAGTGTATGTGGCGTGAGGGGGAGGGGTGGCTAGAACTGGCCATGCAGGTGTGTCGTGTCAGAACCACAGCCACATCATCACTCACTCACCACTCTCACTCACCACACCCACCCATCACACTCACCCACTCTAACCACACCCACCCCTCATCACTCACACCCACCACAATCACCCCTCATCACTCAGACTCACCACACCTACCCCTCACACTCACCCACTCTAACCACACCCATCCCCCATCACTTACACTCACCACACCCACCCCTCACACTCACCCACTCTAACCACACCCACCCCTCATCAACCACACTTACTACACCCACCCCTCATCACGCACGCTTTGCACAACCAACCCTTATCATTCACACTCTCCGCACCCACCCCTCATCACTCACACCCACCACAATCCCCCTTCATCACTCACCCTCACCACAACCATCCCTCATCACTCACACTCACCACACCCACCCCTCACACTCAACCACTCTAACCACACCCATCCCTCATCACTCACATTCTCGACACCCACCCATAATACTCATGCTCACCACACCCACCCTTCATCATTCACACTCACCACACCCACCCCTCATCACTCACAATCTCGACACCCACCCATAATACTCACTCACGCTCACCATACCCTCCCTTCATCATTCACACTCACCACACCCACCCCTCATCACTCATATTCTCCACAAGCATCCCTCATCATTCGCCCACACTTACCACACCCACCTCTCATCACTCACACTCACCACAACCACCCCACATCACTTACACTCACCACAACCACCCATCATCACTCACACTCTCCACAACCACCCCTTGTCATTCACACTGACCACATCGACCCCTCATCACTCACACTCACCACACCCACCCCTCATCACTCACACTCACCACACCCACCCCTCATCACTCACACTCACCACACCCACCCCTCATCACTCACACTCACCCCACCCACCCCTCATCACTCACACTCACCACACCCACCCCTCATCACTCACACATCACAGTCACCTCGCAACACTCACCACACCCACTGTCAACACTCACCCATGATTATCCCTTCAAGACTCTCTCACTCTCGCAAACACACACACACACACACACACACACACACACACACACACACACACACACACACACACACACACACACACACACACACACACACACACACACACCTCAGCAGTTCTACTCCTTCACCTTTTACCCCTTATTCACCCCTCACTACCCCCACTCATCCCTCACCTTACATCACTCACCTACCATTCATTCTCACCATTCACCTGTTGCGTCATTAGAGGTGTGTGTGTGTGTGTGTGTGTGTGTGTGTGTGTGTGTGTGTGTGTGTGTGTGTTTGGTGAGTCAGGTGAGGGTCCAACACCTGAAGAAGGCGGGGCATGCGTTAAGCCGCCCCTGGATTCCTCATGACTCACCCTGACGTAATCATCAATGACTCGGAATTGCCCTTATCTCCATCTCTTTGCCGGTTTATTTATATCTCTTTAGCTCTGTCTCTTTATCTGTCTGTACAAGTCTGTTTTTTGTCTGTCAGTCTGTATCTGTTTATCACTATACCTCTAAAAATTTATATCACTGCCTCACGGTATCTGTATCTGTCCTACTGTCTGTTAGTATCTCTGTTTGTTTAGCAGTAACTCTCTCTGTGTGTCTGTCTGACTATGTAAATATGTCTGCCTTTCTGTCTATACCGTATCTGCCTGTTTTCGTCTGTCCGTTTATTTGTATCAGGTATTTATCTGCCTTTCGAGTTCCTATTGTCTACATCCCAGAAGCTGTATGGGGGGGGGGTAGATATTGATGTTATAATTCCCCAGCTGACTGGAGTACTAGATTAGAGAAACACCACGAATGTTGCATCTGAGTTCACCTGAAAAAACGGTCAGGCGTTCTTTAGTTTCGATTGCCTTTGCCTCAGAAATTGTACAGGAGGGAAGTTTAACGTATTACCAATCTGAAAGTCATTGTAGGAATAGTAAATTAGTGCTACACCACGATTAGTCTGTTGCATCGGAATTGGCCTAAAACAACAGTCAAGCATTCCTAATTGAGATTTTCTCTATCCCAGAAGCTGTACGGGGATGAAAGTTGACGTAATGTATCAGCAGGTCGTTACTAGAACACTAGATTTAAGAAACACTCGATTTACTGCATCTAAATTCACCCAATAGAACAGTCAGTCTTTCCTAGTAAAGATTTTCTCTACCCCGAAGCTGTAAGGTAGTGAAAGTTGACAAATGTATCTCTGGGTCATTATTGGAAAACTAGATTAGAGATTACCCTATTTAATGCAGTTAACTTCACGTAAGAAAACAATTACTCCTTCGTAGTTTCGATTTTCTCTGTCCCAGGAGTGACTGTTGACGTAATGAGGATGTGTAAGAAGTGAGTGCATCACCTTTTATGTATGTTGTCTGGCTGGATGCAGGGGCGCCTACCTATTACCATAATTGATGCACAGGCATGATCCTCAGACTAAACCGTTTTTACTCAAATTTGGCCTAAATTTGTCATCTCTTTATTTTGATTGCAGTGTTATGGCTGTTGATTAACAGTAGACTATGATGACAGTCACAAAGAAGTTCTGTGGAAAGGACGCAGAGCCATAGCATTGTATTTTTTTCTATCACAGACCTACTTGAAATAATCTGCAAAGGGACGAAAGTCTAGGTTAAGTAAAGGTGAAAGAGCTGTAGGACTGTAAGAGAGAGTTATTAGCACCATTCATCCTTGGACTCACTCCTCACCGTACCATAGTTACTGAATGCATGGCAGTTATAGCCTATTTGACAGCCAGAAAAACAAGCAATATAAGGTTATATCTACAGTAGACTTTTATTTAGAGCCGTCAAAGGTTTAAAAACGATCTTGATTAGCTAACCCTTTTTATGCAGGCTCACACGGGCGATTTTTTGTAGATGATGGAAACTATAGCAGTGAAAAAAAACACCTAGGTATTTTATGCAGATTGACACTAGGCTACCACTAGGCTACCTCTCTGTAGTCTAGATAAGAGAAATCCTTGCATTCAAATGGTAAAAATATTAATATTAACAGCTGAATAATTCACTAAGATAGGCTGTTTTATGGAAGCTAATACCAGGCTAGCAGTAAGAACGGTTCAAATCTCTCGCGTTTAATTCCCTGCCATGGACGCATTTAGGCGGCTCGTGTTAAGGCTAACGTCACTGTAGTTTCTTCTTCCTAGCCTGCCTTCCTCAGTGATCGTAGTTGCTGTAAAAAGTGTTGATGTAATAATTCTCTTCCACCTTCACGAGCCGGTAAGTTCCGAGAAAGCCAACCAAAGAGAGAGAGAGAGAGAGAGAGAGAGAGAGAGGGAGAGAGGGAAGGGGGGGGGTGTCACTATTTGACAACTCGCCAGTGTTGTCGCAAACGTTTAGTACACTTTGAAGCCCCAGTCCCTTTGGGTATAGAAGGCTCCCTGGCACCTCTTCCTTAGCGATTTAGTTAGCATAATGCACCTTTATCATTATTCTCGTGCATTACGTAGGCTACATAGTTTAGACGGTTTTTAATTCTTGATATTTAAAGCAGCCACTATGAAGCCTCTCACTGCTAAGGCTCTACTATCGCGACGAATGATATTGATACATTTTTTTGGCTGAACAGTCATGAAACTCCTACACAGCAGTCTGAAAAGATTGTTGGATTGTATTGATGGCAGTACTGGATTTCGAAAGCCACTGCACACTCACTCGTTATTTATCGTACGGATGTGAACTGGCAACAATGTCCGCAATGGTACTTATTTATTTTTTTATTTTTTTATTCTGGGGAACACCAGACGATTTTTTTCATTTGAGAGAATAATTTATATCCCTGAGTCTGGACCTTGGGCATGGCGTTATGGCATACCCCCGTGCTAGGGTACCCAGAAGTGGCCCTGACTCACGCCCTCAGCCCGACACTTGGCAAAGAAGTAAAGCCCCGATCGCTATGAATAGAAAATACACAGTTTACGAACCCGTCCTTTTTCACGGCTGCCTGCATCTGCTGGAGGGTGCTGCATGGGGGAGGCCTCCGATGCTTCAGAGGATTTATCCCTGAATGATTGTGTGTGTTTGTGTGTGTGAAAAGGTTGAATGGAGAGGGAACTTACTGTTATTTATTTTAATTGTATATACATATCCAGTGACATTTTTTGTTGCTATCTTCAGACAATTGTATTTAGCTTTAGGGAAATTTATCAGACAGGAGGGATTTTATGTAGCCCTCATTTGCCTTTTTATGGGAAGAGTCATTCCAAATTTAAAAGAAATTATCTGGAAGCAGGAAAAATAAAATATAGAAAATGACACCGAACTGAAGTAGTTAAAGGTGCCACTTGTATCATCATCATCATCGTCATCATCATCATCGTCATCATCATCATCATCATCATCATCATCATCATCATCATCTTCTTCTTCTTCTTCTTCTTCTTCCTCCTCCTCCTCCTCTTCCTCCTCCTCCTTCTCCTTCTCCTCCTCATTACTATAAATGGGGTAGGCATGATCCAGAGATTAAAAAAAAAAAAAAAAAAAAAAAAAAATAGAGGAGGAGCCCATCATTAAAGTGTCCAGAGAAAACGTGCCACACCCCCAGTCTGTCGCCAAGTCCTCGAAACAAAACAGCTGTAAAGGTGACCAGTGTTTCTTCTTTAACCCCTCGCTCAGAGAAGTCCCCTATACCAGAATATAAATTATCAATAGTTAGCCAGAATAAGGAGACGTCATCGTAGTAAGTGGCCAAAAGAAAAAAAAAAAAATGGGCTGAGCTCCAAGGAGGGATGAGTTACCAGAGGCCACTTGATCTTACGTCCATATTCTCGTTGTTTTAAGTGAGAATCTAGGGTGATTTATCTTACCTTTTGGACTTCGGCCTCTTCTTGTGATTGTAAGAGTAACAAAAAATAAACAGTTATGCTATTGGATTAGGAGGGGTTAATATCATCTCGTATGCAGCTGAGGCAGACTTTGTCGATGTTAAAGAGAGAAGTTGCATACAAGAGAGTAATAACAGGTAACATGCAGAATAAGTAGCTCAGGAACATGCTGTGCGACCCATTTTCCTCGCTGTTCCCGAGCCCGTATTTACGAAGTGTCTTGAGTATGAAGGCATAATAATCTTCGTAGTATCTGTTTCTGAGTGATTTACTTTGCATGTGACACCTTAGCATTCCATTCCAAGCTGGTTATATCTTCCATGCTGTATATCTCTCTCTCTCTGATGTCGACAGATTGAATCAGTAATAAACGCGCGGATATCGAGGTGTACAGTTCTGAATAAATCACTGAGAAAGAGTTGCCACGAATATGCCACCTGTAACACGGCTAATGTTGTGTGAAGAGTAGATTGCCTACACTTATGTCTGCACTCGCCAAACACTGCACAGCCAAACTTCAGTGAATATTGTTTTGAAAAGTAAGAAAAACAGCTATTTTTGATACTAATAAACTTCTTTGTACATTCTTTTCCTGTAAGTTACTTTAGGATCATAATCTGAGTGGCATTGGAGGCTTCGTAGCACCTCTTCCTCAGCAATTTTGTCTATTATACCTTAAAGTTCTCCTGTGTGATGTTTACGTCCTTGTACTATCGACATACTGTAGCTTCCATTAGAAGAGTTTATTGAGCAATGTGGACAATAAATAGCTTGGGAAGAGGCGTTGCCTAATTATGAAAGTTTCATCATTTGGGCTGTGATCCTGAGTTTCTTAATGAACATAAGGAGTTACGTGCATAATAAATCACTGTGGAAGAGGTGTCACTGAAATCTTCAATCCACTTCGACTAACGACCCCAAGATCCTTGTTAAATGTGGACTCAGCTGGTTCTCACTGCTGCTGTGTAGGTGTCTTGCGCGGGGGTGATGTTTGGCCACGTCATGCCCGCCTCCTGCTTACTCGCCCCTCTCTCTCTCACACACACACACACACTCACACACATATACTGGCCGCCGGGGGTACAGAAGTCTCAGTCAGCTGCTGGGGGGAGACAGGGACAGACAGTGCTCGTGTGTCCTGCTTGGCGATCGTTGTGGCAAGCATCGTCCTAATCAGGTATCCAGACACACTCAGCACCTTACACTTCCGTGGGTTTCGAACTGGTGAAGCGTGATCGTAAGGCATTGCATTAGTGTTGATTTGTTTGGTAATAACTCTTGTTTCGAACCGATGCAATGTGATGGCAACCCCTGCGACTAGTGTTGATTAGTTTATCAAGGTGTGTCTTCCAACTGATAAAGTGATGGCAAGATGTTCGATTAGTTAAACAAGATCCTGGGTTCCGAATTGATGAAGTGTGATTGCAAGTCATTTGTTTAGTAGTGAGTACTTGAACAAGGTCGTATTAGGATCTTCAGTGGTTTCAAGACGGTGTAAAGGAACTATTGACAGCAGATGTTCGTATATCGTGGCATTTGTGAAAATCGTGGCACCACCTATCAGAATGCAGCGTATTCTTCGTATTGCGTAGTGCTTCTTGGTGAGTTCCATGCAGTGAATGTGGCCCAGGTTTTCACAGCCACGCCTACGATGTTCCGAATGATTAGAACAGTGCAGCATCACCCCTTATGTCACACAAAAAAATAATAGTTAGCCATATTTACAGTGAACTCTTGTGTGCGACTGTTTTTAATAGTGCGGTGAGATCTTATCCTAACCAAGAACTAAGCCAGTCACAAGAAAAGTTATAGTTAGCCTAATTTACAGTGAAGCCGTGTTTGTGTGCGACTGTGTTTAGTAGCATGGTGAGGACTCAGCCTAATCAGGAACTAAGTCCAAGATCGTGGCAGACAACATTGACAGCAACCAAGGAAGGCGAGAGTGACCCCCAGCCACCATGACTTTCGGGAAGGTGTGCGCGCCATGCTTCTACTCATTATCTTCTGGTTTTCGATTTCTCGCTGGCTTAGGAACCTTTCAAGCACCTCTTCCTTCCTGATTTTTTGCGTATTACACCTAGCTGTTCTGTTGTATATTGATTTTGTCTTTCTAATATTAGGAGAGAATACATAATAGCATACAAGATCCATGCGCAGAAGAATACTGGTAAGGAAGAAGTGCTAAGGTAGCCTCTTGACCCGACGAGAATATGAATCGAAGAGTTTACTTCTACTTATGCTGCTCAGGCACTACTTTGTGAGCTGGAATTTGAGAGTTGGTATTTCTCCGACATTAACCTGCATGGTGTTATGCATGTGGAAACGGTAAATGATTTGTGATTTTTTAAAATCATAATTTTGGATTGAGACGTGGAATTTCTCTGACATAGCTTAATCTGCATGATGTTGTGTATGTGGAATCAGTAAGTGGTTTGTGATATAGCGCTGTAAAGTTTGTAAACAAGTCTTTTCATACATAATTTTGAAAGGTGGAATTTCTCAGCTATTGCTTCAACTTCTATTATTTATAGACAAACATTTGTATATTATTCCACTGCGTCTGCATCATTCATGAGCTCGTTCACCGCTTTCCTTCCTGATGCATCATATCAAAGAACACCATCCATAGCATCTGTTTCAAGCATCTGTTAGCTTAGAAATATTAGACAACAGAGAAAAATGAAAGGCAGAAGAGGTGAAATATTAATCGAACTTTTGTTCTCGATTGTACAAAGAACCAGTGAAGGATTGTGAATGTCATAGAGAGTTAAGTAAATGTGGCAGAGGCGAGGGTTGTGCGGTGACAGGAGCAGCAAGACATGAGACATCTCCTAAGCTGGAGAAGATCGTCTGTGGGTGTCAAGATTATATTTCAAAGGGTAGCATCGTCCGCATGAGGTTAACTGAGGTTTTCACTCTCCTTTCACGTAGGGAGATAGAACAAGTCTCACCGTAAGTCACCAGCCAGCTAACCTCTTTCCTTGGCATATATCGAATTCATGCGTAAAGTTTTTCCTGCGCATGTTCATCCTCCTTGCTGACGAACATGTATACTGAAGAAAATGTCGAGTGTAAGCCTGAATAAGGTTATGTAAGTCGTCGGGTGTAAGTGAATAAATGAAATATAAGCGATGGATTTTAAGTTCCGATTAAACTGCAGAAAATATACGGGTACAGGTCTGAATAAACTCACTAGGTGCTTTTAGATTAAAAAAAAAAAAAAAAAAAAAGAAAGAAAGAAAAAAGCGTCTTCCGTGTTTGCACTGATCAGAACCTTATTGTCAGACTAAATAAAGGTGTAGTTAGATGGGACAGTAAGTCGTCCATTGTATGTTATGTAAAATTGAATATGTTAAGTAAAATTGTCGGGTACAAGCGTAAATAAACTCTGCACATCCAGATCAGGAAAAAGAGTGTATTTTTCCTATATGCACTGGAGCATCTTAGCAGAAAAAGCTGAATAAATTTTTCGAGTTTGTCTGAAAGTACCGAATAATCTGAATGAAATAATCGGACACAAGCCAGAATAAACTCCCTCAATACATCCAGGTCAGGAAAATAGTTGTTTTCCTGTTGTGCACTGATCATCACCATATTCTTGGACTATAATAAAGGTGTGGTTTGATGGCCGCTCCCAGTGTGTCTCCGCCCTTCACCCTCCCTGCATGTCGTTGTTAGCCAGCATGGTGTTACCCAACGCCCACATCACGCCCACACTCACGCCCATGTCTCCCGCCCACTCCTCACGACTCTCATCCTTGCAGCCACCACTAACACCCCACCCATGCCCCTCACTCCCACAATCATACACGCACATTACATCACGCCCACACCCGTATCTACACGTACGCTCACACCCACACCCACATTTCCATACCAACAACGAGGCCCCCACTTACACCCACAATTACACCTTTACATCCACATCTGCACCCACACCAATACCTACACTTATACTCACTTCCACCTACCCACACTTACACGTACACCATCACCCACATCTCCATCAGTGAGAGCCGCCTGACCCAAGTGTAAGATTGATACGAGTGTTGATAGGGACGCGCCAAGGCCTCAAGTCATTGTTAGGGCAATGGCCGGCTGGTTGTGAACCCTTTTATAGGAGGTGATAAACGCTCTTTCTCCTGATTCATGTCCCCGTGTGAGGTAAAGGAGCCCAGCTTTGGGTCCCACAACCACCACCAGCTTGCAATGTGGGATGTTGGGGTAGAATGATGAATTTGTGTTGTAATAACAAACATCAATTGCTATATCGAGGTCAGGGTTTTATGTACCGTGTAGCGATGTATTTATGTGTATGCAGATAGAGAGACCTAAAGGCTGGAAGCCTACAAAGTTGGCCTTTCCCCCCCCAAAAAAAAAAAAAAAAAAAAAGTAACAAGGAGCCAAAATTAGTCCATATATTTAGAGAGAGAGAGAGAGTAAGGTATACCTTGTTTTCCTTATTTTGTGTGGGTGTGGGTGTGATATATGTGGTGTATGAGTGTGATCCCCCCCCTGTCGTGCCCTCCGTGACCTGTGTCCTTGGCACCTGAACAGCGGGTCGGAAGGAACAAGCAAGGCTGTCTGGTCAATCCTTTGCCAGCCTAAAGGTGTACGTACGGGAACCGAGGGTCACATTCACGAGCGAACGGTTACGGGAGGGAATTACCGAAAGTTAATATGTGTGGGAGAAGAGCTTGGAGAGAGATTCACATAACATTTACGGTCAGCTCCCAGTCGTAACTCTTGATTTGTGTTTCAATGGAGGATAATAAAAGGGGATTGCAAAATATTTCCTCGTCTGTTGTTCCTCCCACGAAAATAGATCTTTGTTACGAAAGGGAGATTACGGAAGGCTATTTTCTGCCGGTAAAACAAGGAAATGAGACTAAAGAATAAAAAAAATCTTTCAGTGTCGATAGTTCTTTGTGTTAAAAAAAAAAAAAAAAGTTATGACAGGAAATACATGGTAAGCATGTTTGTAATCTGTCCCCAGAATATTTTCCCAGAAATCCAAACTTACGTTCAGATTTCACTGGTAACTGTGATAGGTAAACTGTATACTGAAATAACAACAATAAATGTGTTGAACAGCCTCGTAAGGATACGAGGTACGGGCTTCGAGAGTGACATTTTTATCTTACATTTGAACCCTTTTCACTAAGATGGTGTCCATGTCCATTTTTGCTCAGGTTACGAACAAACGCTTTCTATCAACGACAGAGCTATTTAAGGCAACGTCTAACCTCTTATCTTCGAATACTTGCTCATAAACTGAATATAATCTTGTGGCAAATTTAAAGTAAAAAAAATTAGATATCGAAATCAAGGGTATTCCGAAAACTTCAGTAATGAGTAAACAAAAGCAAGGCCTAGTTTTGCTGGGTAGTCCGAAAATAATTTGTTACATTATGTGTTTTCCTCTTTTGGTTTCATATTGTACCTGTCCCACTTACATTAGGGTACGACAGTGATGATGATGGTGATGATGATGATAAGGAGGAGGAGGAGAAGGAAGAGGAGGATTATTTATAGCAATGGAAAACAGAGTAAAACGTCAGCATTGGTAATATTAACAGATCGACTCATAGTGTATTTTGTCTTGACGGGTGTGTTTGGGTGACAGATAGTGGCAGGTTCTTGTTTGCTAGTGTTTGGTATCTTTATGAGGTATCGTTTAAACCGGGCATGAGAGGAACTGATTTCATAACTAAGGTAGTGTTCGGTTTCACTACTGTTTAATATACTTGCATCACACCACACTACGCTACATTACAGTACACTACATTGTGCCACACTTTACCTCACCACACCACACTACAGTACACTACATTGTGCCACACTTTACCTCACCACACCACACCACACCACACCACATCACATTACATAGCACACCACACCACACCACACCACACCACACTACACCACACCATTCCTCTTCACTCTACGCTGCACTAAACAATGACACCAGAGAATTAACATTAATCGTGCCTTTCTACTTCTTTATATTCCCCACCTTTATACAGAGACTGCTTCTCCTTCCCTCCAGCTCCCTCTATTCTCTCTCTCCCCCTCCCTTTTCCCCTTCCCCCTTCCCCTCACATCTCTTACACAAACTTTAATTCTTACTTCTTTCTTACGTAACTCTGCTGTTGTGGGCCTTTTGTCATGTACAGTTTTATCTCGACACATTGGTTTCCTGCCAGAGAGAGAGAGAGAGAGGGGGGGGGAGGAGACAGACAGAGACAGAGAAAGGGGGGGAGACAGAAGACGGGTGGCATGTTTGTATGGAGAGAGAGAGAGAGAGAGAGAGAGAGAGAGAGAGAGAGAGAGAGAGAGAGAGGACAAAAGACGGGTGGCACGTTTGTATGGCGAGAGAGAGAGAGAGAGAGAGAGAGAGAGAGAGAGAGAGACAGACAGACAGACAGAAAGGGGGGAGACAATAGACGGGTGGGATGTTTGTATGGAGAGAGAGAGAGAGAGAGAGAGAGAGAGAGAGAGAGAGAGAGAGAGAGAGAGAGAGATGGGGGGGGGACAGAAGACGGATGGCACGTTTGTATGGAGAGAAGAGGAGAGGAGAGGAGAGGGAAGGCAGCAGACGGCATGTGCATATGTAAGAGAGAGAGAGAGCACCTGGCGGTCCTCCCATGACTGGCTGCTTTGTGGCCAGCTGCCTCGCGTTCCTTCCAGGGGGTCCACACTTAGCCGTGATGTGCCCTGTGCCCTGCCACTCCACACAGGCACATCACACCACACCACGACACTAATTATCACCATACATTATACCACTCTACAACGCACTGCACTACACTACATTACGTAATCACCATACACTATACGACACTACACTACACTACACCACACCATCACAGTGCAGAACTCTTCATTACAACACAAAATCACAGTACACTACACTACACAACATACGATCACTGAACACTGCATACCACTATGCTACACTAGACTGCACTGCACTGCACCGCAGCGCACCATCACAGTGCACTGTGTTACACTACATTACACTTTAACCGATACACTACACTACAGTTTACTACATGACACTACACTACACTATATTACAGGATACTGCTCATCACAGAAGCAGTGCCACACCACGTGACAGCTTACTGTACCATATTGCAACATATTTCAGTCTGATCCATCCTAATCTAACACTGTACCACACAACATCATATCACATCACTCCACACCACTTTATACTGCACATTATATCAGACCACATCACACCTCACTTCACCACTGCTTACCACATCACACTACGCCATACTGTACGTCATACCAGACCACATCTCAAGGTTTACCACACCACACTACACCATATCACGCCACAGTATACTTCACCATACAACAAAACCACCACACCATACCACACCACATCTCATCACATCACATCACATCACACAGCTTGTTGGCATATTTGCGGGGAGTTGATTGTACCTATTCTCGCCGTGCACATACCTGCTATAGCTTGACGTAACATGCTGAACTCAGTATGCATCTCGCCACTATACCTACGTCGCCCTCCTCCACCCCTCCCCGGCTGCCCCCTCCCACTGTCCTCCCCCTTCCCTTCCCCTACTGGTCCCCCTTCTCCATTGTTTATTTCCCCTTTGTCTCCCTTCATCCACTTCCCCCTCCTCTCTGCTTTCGTCCCTCCAGTACCGCCTCCTCTTTCGTCCCCGCCCCCCTTCTTTCCTACTCATCCCCCTCCCGCATCCCCGTAGCAAATTAGTATTCTAAACACCTACACGTGACATTTGCTGGGGAGTCGAGAGAGAGAGAGAGAGAGAGAGAGAGAGAGAGAGAGAGAGTTATAATCTTGTTACTATTTCGAGGTTGAGAGTTTTAGTGAATTCTTTTAAAGAATTGACGTCTTTGCAAGGTCAGCCATAGTTATGGTGATGATAATAATAATAATAATAATAGTAATTATTATTATTACCGGTATCATTATTATTACTCATTATTATCAGTATTATTATAATGATCATCATCATTTCTGTTAGACATTTTTAGTTTTTTAACCACTATTAAAGAAAATCTGAGGGCTACTTCAGCGATATTTGTGATTTGGGTTTGTCAGCCCCAGCCATAAGTTATCCTCTTGTGGTGTAGTGCAGTGTGTGACCAGACGTCCAGCTCTTCTGTTATGTAGATTAGAAACATTCTCCATTTACCCAGAGCCTGCGAATTACCTGCTTTGCATTATAATTCTGGCCAGCCTCTGACGATTTATGCTATACTCAGGAGAGACCTAGGAAATCAGAGTTTGATTAGGACATGTTACATTTTGACCAAGATTTCGAGTTTATATTTTATTCAAGCTAATGACAGACGATTTTTTCAGCACACAGAAAGACACCGAAACCAATAAGTTAACCACTTCAGAACGGTGAGGTGCTTTGTCGTCGCTGTCACCAGACGATTGCACTAAGAATAAAGAAGTTTCGAGTAGGGTAGGTTAGACACAACTTTCCTCAACCCATACAGTACAAAAGGTATTTAAGAATTTCAGTAAAATCGTCTGGTTGTTGCAAGAGTGAAGTTTACAAAGACGTCATGTGAAGGAAGGGGTCAGGCACAGGGCGTGAATGAGGAGAAATTCTGGCAACACTGAAGGCGGTGCGTGTCATACTAAAAGCTGGTTTTGATACGCAGCGTCTCGCTAGATATTTGTTGAGAGAGAGAAAGAGAGAGAGAGAGAGAGAGAGAGAGAGAGAGAGAGAGAGGGAGGGAGAGAGAGAGAGAGAGAGGGCATGTGTGTCTGTGTATGTGCGCCTGTGTGTACAAGGAATTACCTGGCCGTATCATTAATGCATAAACAGGCATTCCCAAGTTATAGCTCATCCTTATACATAGCACCAGTAACAATAGCGTCGAAAATCCCAAGCTGTGGCCCCGGAATGCCGCCCTTACCCGCCCTGTTGAGGAATTTGGTGAGATGGCAGGCAGGTGTAGGAGTAGCCAAGGTCACGGCCGTTCGTACCAGGGTCCTCTTACCCAGACCCAGGCGATGGTCACTTCATTAGCTTTTGCACTCACCCTCTGGACTCAGTTTACTCTATTTTGGCTTCAGATTGCCATTTCTCCACCTCTAATGCTGCGTTGTAACAGTAGACTAACACTAGATTATGGTGCTAGTCACGGAGAAGTGCTATGGAAAGGATGTACAGCCGTAACACTGTCTTCTTCTGACACTGAGGTACAGTACGTGAAATAAGCTGAAAAAAGACGAAAATTTGGGCCAGTAGATGAAAAGACCATAGACTTTGCCTCTTGGGTCGATCAGACTGTTGGACAAAGTGGCTGTGAAGATTTCGTAGCACTTTTGACTTAGCGATTTATTCTGCTTATTACGCCTCAATATCTGTTGTATGTCACTGATGCATATTGTTGATTCTGAAACGCAAAAATAACATATAAGAAAATATTTAGGTGTAATATGCAAAATAAATCACTGAGGAGGAGGTGCTACGGAGCCTCCAGTGCCACGTAGAATACGGCTATTCAATTTTTCCCTCTTGACCCTCCTCATCTAGTAGAAGAATTGGGGACGTGGATGTAAAATTGACAGCTGCATGTTATATTCTAGGGGAAGACTAGGACTCAGCATATAGTTAATTATCTGCCATAATTACTCTGATGTGGTCGACAGGACTTCTCATACATTCACTTCTACCAAGTGCCTTTCATCATCACGCTTAAACGCACCACCCATGCACCACTACATTACACTACACACACCACACCATACCACACCACAACACCACATCACATCACAACACTGCACCACACCACACCACACCACACCACACCACACCACACCACACCACACCACACCACTCCACTCCACACCACTACACTGCACAACACTACGCCACACCACACCACACCACACCACACCACACCACACCACACCACATCACACCACACCACACCACACCACACCACTACACTGCACCACACCACACCACACCACACCACACTACACTACACTACACTACACTACACTACACTACACTACACTACACACACAGGGATACATCTCAGGCACTTCGCCAAGTAGAAATGATCTTGGAGTGGTCAAGATTTTTTTTATTTTATTCAGTGCCAATAATAATCGTAGGTATCCAGCTCACATTGCCGTCATCATCATCATCATCATCATCATCATCATCATCATCATCATCATTCCACTACTATACATGTGGTGTAGGTAGGACGCTTAAATGTACAGAAAAAGTAGAGAACGCATGTTGGAACATTTGTCACCATCTCACCATCATCGTATTCCAGCATTTATAACTGTGGTCGGTAGGTCGGTGAGAGAATTACAGAAAACAAACAAAACTAGAAACGTCATTAGAGTGCCTAGCAAAAATGGGCCGCACTTCTGTTCACGCGTTATTCAGACCTCTCTTAAATGATACTTCCTGCGTTGCCAGAGGAGTGAGGAACTGCGAGTCAGTAGATTCTAAATTACCGGTGTTCTGAACAGTTGTGTGGGTGACAGCGCCAAAGTTATATTTGAGCTCACTTGGGGGATTTCCTGACGCCTGTTCCTTAGCGATTTGTTTTGTTTAGTTTTTTCATATAACACGTCGTCTTAAGCGGTACTATGGTTCACTTATTTTAACTTGGCTTAGATTTTCGTCCTTACGTAGCTTATTGCTCGTAGCTTAGTGACAGTAAAACAATACAAGGGCTCTACATCCTTTCCATAGCACTTCTTCGTGAATAGCATCATATTCTCGGGTTGTTCTGTTGTTACAGCTTCGTGTTGAGGGTGGAGAGTTACAAAGTTTATGCCTAGTTAAAGTGAACAGAGAATGGTGCAGACTGAATCGATATTAAGAAGATATAAAGAATACGCAAGAAAATATTGACGCTGTCTGTCTGTCTGTCTGTCTCTCTCTCTCTCTCTCTCTCTCTCTCTCTCTCTCTCTCTCCTTCCTCGTTTTTGTACGTTGATTCACAAGCACTCGTACGATCAGTTTTTCTTGGTAAGTAAGATTTTTCACTGCACGAAGGGCAAGGAAAAGAGAGAACAGAATCTACCAAGTTGTTTTTCTCCTTGCAAAAAATGAAACCTTACTATAGGGAAGTAATTGTTAAGGTTGTAAATTCACGTCTTCTAGGTACGAAAGGGAATTTATCATAAGTTTGTAAATCCACGACGCCTGGTTAGGGCGGGACATTTATTGTAAGTTTGCAAATCATCACCGCCCAGTTGGAACGGAGACATAATTGAGATTTTGTAAATCCATGTCGCTTAGGCTAGCTAGCACGCGGAATTGTGTGCTTGTAAATCTGTGTCATCTGGTTACGACAGGGAATTGACCGTTGTCTGTAAATGAATATCTGGTCAAAGTTCATGGGCCGACCCAACAGTTGATCGCCCACACGGGGTTCACGGTGTCTGGTGGAGTCACTTCCTGGTGGTGGCGCCCGGCCCTCGACATTTGTATTTTATTTCTGCCTTCTTCAGATCTTTTTTTATATAGCTTGGTCGTGGACCGAGTCACCACTTCTGTCAGGGAAGGTCCAATTAATTTTATTCTTGCTATATGCAGAAGTATGTTTATTTATTTGATTTAGAAGGAAAGTTTTCTAGTGAAGGGATAATTGAAGGCTATATCTAACACGCCCAGGTCGATAAGTCTGTCCCGATTAAAGTGAAAATTGGCTACGGTACATCATGGGGCTGAACGGGTTAAATCGTCGAGAGGCTTGTATGTTAAGGCATCTATATCCTCCCGCCTCATTATCACCCTGTTTCCCTGGAGCTGTTTAGTTCTAGAGAAACTCCCATACAGGGCCATTGGTAGTCTCCCTCCCTCACTCTCTCTCCTTCTTAATGCTCAGTCATTGCTAGATCATATACAGCTTCCCACGACTTATTTACAGCTCTCCTACCAGACACTTTCTTCGCGTTCTTTATTGCAAAGACGCTCCCATACTATCAGAAGTACACAGATTCCTTCAGCCATCTGCTGCCAACTTTCCTGACTGCTTTCCGTGCTCATTTGCGGAGATGACCTCATGTTATTGAATGTTTTGAACGATTCGCCGTGTTAGAAAATTATTTTTGGAGTGACCCTCTGTGTTAGAATGTCATTTAAGGAGTGATTCACGTTTTAGAGTATTTTTAGAGCATGTTAGAATATAACTGTAGAGTGACGCTTGTCATGATTGTTTAACTCTTCTTTGGGATATGATTTCCTGAGCGACTCCGTATGTGTTAGAATATCATTTTTAGAGTAGCTTCCGTTTAGGATGTGATACATAGAGGGACTGTCACACATTTTACAGCGAATCATTTTCAGTGTGGGTTCCCTGCTAGTTCGTCGGAAACCTGACGTACACACTTAATATTAATGTGCCATACGCTGATGTGAACTGGTAAACATGAGTGCCAGGAAGTCATTTCGCCTGACGAGAATTCGAAAAGAGTGGCATTTTTAGAGGTGGTGCCATGCCAGGCCATGTGGTACCTGGGTCCGTGTGTGTGTTATCTGGTGTGAGGTGAGCACTGGCCTGGTGGCGCCGCTGCTGCCACCACTCAGACACCGTGACATAGATGCTTCACACCAACACCAACACTACTTCAAGATTTGAACGAACTGCCACCACTATCACCACGTTGTTTGACGAATACCATCACTCTCACCACGCTGTTTGACGACTGCCACCACAACCACCCCGATGTTTAATGAATTGCTGCCACTATCACCTCGTTATATGACGACGACTAACACCACCACCACTACCACATCATCACCAACACCATTTCAGGAATGTCACCAATACCACTAGTTTATTAAAGATTACCACCACTAACACCACGTTATTTCACGTCACGGCTGCCACCACTGCCATCACGCTATTTACAACTGCCACCACTCTCGTCATGTTTACTACTGCCACCACTGCCGTACAAAATGATTTATTATACTGTACATATCTCCTCTAGTACGATAATACCTTTTTATATTATTTTTGCTATCCCCACACGACCTGACACGGCTTAAAAATATCTTTCTGAAAGATATAGTATTGAGTAGCTTGTGTATCTGTGTACTCAACGAGTAAGCGATGCGCCTTTAGGTGTATTATGATCACTTGTTTGCTGGGGTTATGTCGGCCTCGGTAACAGGCATGCAATCGTGTTTAATAGGTAAAGGGGAAAAAATGGTTGGACGGAAGGCGGGTTGTGCAGTGATGGTGTGGCAGTTGTGAATAAACTCAGCCGTGGCGTCACTGGCTTGTATCCCCGTGTGCTATGGAGACCCACCGGCACCTCCTCCCATGAAATTGTTATTGTACAGTTACAGACACTAATATCGATGCACGTAATTACGATAAATAACGAGGCAGTGAGCAGTGACTTTCGAACCCCAGTGTTGATATATTCCGAGCCCAACAGACTTTTCAGAATACCATGCGAGTTTCATAATGTTAGATTAAAAAGTGAAGCGACATTATTTGCCGCAAAGATGCAGTAAGAGTAGCACATAATATTTTCTTCCTTTCTTCTTTGATCTTTTCCTTTTCTTCAATATAGTCATAATTTACATACATGGTAGAAGATAATGTCTGCATGTTACTGGCGGAAATGTACTGTAGTAGCGACGATGTGCTGGGGAGGCTCACACACCCATCAGAAATACACCACACACACAAAAGCAAAAACACCAAGAAGAACAAGAGTAAGCTCGAGACACCCTCATGTAGTTTGCTTCATAGGTATTTGTCTGTCTATCTGTCTCTCTGTCTATCTGTCTCTGTCTGTCTGTCTGTCTATGTCTGTCTATCTATCTGTCTCTGTCTGTCTGTCTGTCTATGTCTGTCTATCTATCTATATGTTTGATTGTATGTAGGTAGGTAGTACAAATCTCTCCAGTTCGAAAATCTCCCCTAACCTGAGTAAAGGGGGTTGCAAGAATAAAGCGAAAAAAGTGTCATCGGACTGAAGGGGTGGTTTAAGAGAGTTACCCCCTCACCCCCAGGCACCCTCTCGCCCTTCACCACCAGGAAGAAGTGGTGTCTGTGTGTGGGTTTGAGTTTGGGTATGTAGATGTGTGTGTGGGGGGGGAGGGTTCAAATTTGTGTGTGTGTGTGTGTGTGTGTGTGTGTGTTGGTGAGTTTAGGTATGTAAGTTGATTTGTGTGTGTGTGTGTGTGTGTGTGTGTGTGTGTGTGTGTGTGTGTGTGTGTGTTGGTGAGTTTGGGTGTGTAGGTTGATTTGTGTGTGTGTGTGTGTGTGTGTGTGTGTGTGTTTGTGTCAGAACTAAGAACATTATTAACCCCTTCCGTATGTTGACCGTCTCATGATCGGGATAACTTTAGAAATTGCTACCTGTAACGCCAGACGGTGTTATTCGGGTCAGAGTGAGTCATAGGAGCCTTAGAATATTGCTGCTCTCATCACTACCCCTTCCATGCTCGAGACAACCTAAGTAATCTATTCTAACATACGCCAAACGATTATATTCAGCTGAGAGTGAGACACAGGAATTTAAGGTGTTCTGTTCAAAATAAATCGCCAAGGAATAGGTGCTAAGGGATGCAGAGTAAGTCACTAAGGAAGAGGTACTAAGAGGAGCAAAGTAAATCGCTTAGGAAGAGGTACTAAGGAGTGCAAAGTAAATCGCTAAGGAAGAGGTACTAAGGAGTGCAAAGTAAATCGCTAAGGAAGTGGTGCTAGGGAGCCACCTAAGCCTGCACAGAACGCCTTGAGAACAGTCAAAACTCTATGGATGTTGCTTGCTACACATCAGTTTTCAATATTATTCCATGCTAGACTTTGTCCACTTCACCTAGGAGGAAACTTGTCACCTTCAGTGCTAAGGTGTGGCAAAAAATACAAGAATATAGTGCTGTGGAAAGGATGCAAGGCTGTAGTATTGTTTATTAAGTTGCGGTACATAATCAGCCGAAGGACTAAAATCTCGCCTTGTTAAAGCAAAGGAATTGTAGTATAAAGTCTTTTGTACCCATTTACCAGTAACCCATTTAATTCGGCAACGTGTTTTTAGAGCTACTTCTTGCTAGGTCGAGACGATTTTGTTAGCTTTGGAGAGACTTTTCGACCAGGCCTTAATGAATTCCTTCCATACTAGAGTTGAAGAGAAAACATTGAATAAATTAACTGGTGGTAGGGGGAATACAGTTTTAAATATTTACACGAACAGAAGCGATTAATCTAAAAGAGAATAAAACAAGCACCGAAATGGTTGATAGATGCGGGATCAAATATGGGTCAGCAAGAGTGAAGCACCATATGAGGCCTCGCAAGAGTGAAGTACCTTGCGTGTGAAAATCCTTAGGGAGTGATTGACTGACCTGGCCACTCCAAGAAATACTCCTGCATCTAAATGATATGCAACTATTTATCCCAGGCATCGTACCCGTCGTCATCTCAACTTCTCCTCTTAGTTAAATCCTGGTTGCAGAATGTGAAACTCTCGGCTGTTTTGGCACGTTTTTTTTTTTCTCCAGGAAGGTCTAAGCTAGGTTAAGCTGGTTTGTTAGGGATTGGTTAGGATTGTTTGTTTACTTCAGGATGGGTTTGGTGAGGACGGTCTCGTAGGTTTGGATTGAGTTAGGTTAGGAGTGTCTGTTAGGGTCATGTTAGGTAAGATTAGAATAGTGTGTTAAGGTTGGGTTAGGTTGAGTTGGGTTAGGTTATGAAGCATGGGTAAGGATGTAGATAACAGAGTTCAAACGAAATGATGTGTAACTAAGAAGCGGCTGTTAATTTCCTAGCCTGGCGTTTGCTCTTTTAGGCAGCCGTTGCGTAACAGAGAAGCGAGCCTTTCCCCGACTAACATTTGTTCTATTTAGCAGTCGCAGCATAATCGAAAAGTGATTATTTACCATTGCAGTTTTTAACAGTTGTAGCGTAACCTAGAATTGGTTATTTCCATGACTAACAATTTATTCTTTTTTCCAGCATATGAGCAGCAGCAGTCGTAGCAGCAGCAGCAGTCAGCTCAAGAGGTCCCAGCACACGTCCCACTCCCACTCCACCTCCAACCTGAGCGAAGTCAAGTCCTCCAGCAACCTCAGCGAACACAAGGCCTCGGCCAGCAGCAGCATCAACAAGTCTAACCTTTCCGAGCTCAAAACTTCCATGTCAGAAGTCAAGTCCAATATCAGCGAGATGACGTCGGTAAGTCCATTATAGCTGGCTTGATCTCATCCAAGGAAACTAAACCACTCGTCCAACTTGTGTACTGAGTCATGGTTGTATGAAATTTGATAAGTTGACAGCATGAGATAGGAATGAGTCTCCATAGTTACTAGTCAGATTAATTCTCCAATCTGACATTTGGCCATTAACTGAGGTAAAAGAGGTTAAGGGTCTTTGTCAGAAGAGATTAAACAGACCAAAGTAACGTAGGCTACCAGTTCTTGACCCTTCAATCCGGTGACACTTTTTTCCGTGTATATTTACTAATACCAGACGATTTCATTGAGTAAACAAACACCCAAACTGTGAAAGGGTTAATGAGAGTTACATATTTCCCATCCCTTTTGAAGCCTTTCCTAAACTAAATATAATAATCTGGTTAATAAGAACAGGACAAACAACACATCACTGTAATGATAAAGTTAACCCATCCGCAACACGAGGAGGGCGAATAGATTGTTCTTGACATCTCTTGACGATTTGATTTAGAGCAAGATCGACTTTCTGTACTGGAAGGGTTCATTCATCATTAAATCATTCACTGCGAGGGGACTCTCTTTAGCTAAATTAAATCGCCTTGTAGCAGTAAGAACAATTGCATGTCACAGTAGTTGGTGGGTTAGGAGTGAGTGAATGAATGAATAAAATGGCAAAGAACATTATTACGATCCCTTATCAAGTACCAATGTAAATTAACACTGAATGAATAAGTGATAGGTGGGGCAGTGAACGATATTAGAATCACCATCTAAGTACCATTATGTTGTGGAAGAGTATTGGGTTGTACTAGTAACTTACAGCGGAGAAAGTTGCAAACAGCTTTTGTTTTGCAGATTGCTATAATATGATGACAATGAGGATGGAAACGATTATGGTGATTATGATGATGAAAACTATTATGATGATGGCAATGATGTTGATGTTGGTAGATTGATAATTATTATAATGATGATGAAGATTGTGATGTAAAATGCCGTTGATAATGATGCTGACAGTCATAATGTTAATCTTACTAATTCCATTTTTTCACATTGCAGCAAAGCAACAGCGTCAACTACAACCGGGCCTTGTCCATGGCCAGCAACTCATCGTCCATGCAACAGAGCGCTTCGTCCTCCAGCATGCAGTCAGGTTTCAACAAACGCAAGGCCTCGGGCTTCATGGGTTCGATGGACGCCCTCAACGACGCCCTACAGATGGGGTCGACCGAGCAGCTGGCCCTTCCCGATGTGGAGAACGACTTTGATATTGAGAACCTCACGGGACAGCAGGACCAGCTCAGTACCTCACCCCTAAACTCAAGCAACGGCAACAACCCCAAAGAGCTCAAGTTCGAACAGAAGAAAATGACGTCGTCTTCTAAAACCAAGGTAAGTATTACTAGCTTTTTACAGGGGTCTCAGAATGGTGTACAGTCAAGTCAGTTGTTCTTTTACGCCGTCGAAGCTGTTTCTTATACTACAGATCTTGGTAACCTGATCAGTAAGTCTCTCGGGTTTGAATCTTACCTCATTTGCTTGGAACTTCAGTATGTAAAGGAATCTGTGACTCCAGTTATACCCATAGTTTATGGAGAATCAACCAGTTTACTGATCTTCGTTAAAGCGTGCACAGAAGCAGTAGCTCTTTTATGAAATACGTCGTCAATATCTAACGTAATATTTCAATCTAACTGTAGCTGTGGCTGGAAAAAGTATCATTTGGACATAACAATGTGGTCACATTATATACTATGAGCATATGTGAATTTTTCCTTATTCACAGTACATTACTTCAGTTCACTTGAGATACATTTCCCTGCATGAGAACATTATATCTCTAGAAATTTTATGTGTACTTGTTTGATACTCTCACAATCGGTAGTTCACCACCACCTCCTTGTGGCTGTGACAGTGGAAGGAATGAAAAACTTTTATGTGACTGGAATATGAATCACCCTGTAAAAGAATATGACAAGGAAAGATACTTTACAGAAGATATTCTCTGAGATTCAGGGAGGAATGAGAAGTATACAAGACAAAACATTTTTGGCAGGATTTCGATCCTGACTGCACATAGGATGTGTCTGAGTCCTTCACCTCATGGGCCTTTGGTGATTGAATAGAAAGGTTTCATTACTATTGGTGATTTTATAGTCATGCAGTTGCAAGTTTTATAAACTCTGTTATGGAGTTATCCAGTCATCTTGCCTAATGCAAGCAAAATTAGGCTTGTAAATGAATAATACACCGTGGTCCATAATTCCTATATTATGGGCTGTTACTGATATCTACAGCATATCATCGATATCACACTAATGCATGTTACATTTGGGGATGGCTAAGCATTGATGTGTCTTGTGTCACAATGCCGATAGTACCGAAGTGGATGAACTATACTTATAGGTTAAAATTCTGGTGTATCGTCATCACCATCTAATCCAGTGTTGCCTCACGAGGAGCGTAGGAGCCCGAGCTAGACAAGTTGGTCCTGACATTTAAGAGAAGAGTGACCAGCTTCACTCATCCCGGAGTGACATTAGGCGAGCAACAAGCCTCAACCATGTCTTGGATATAATCTTGCACTTGCTCAGTCCGATTGGAGAGCCCTAATTACCCACCAAACCACCAGGCGCCATAATTTGGTTATATGGATACCACCCAGCGTAGTAAATTGTTTCCTGGTGTACGGGAAACCACTCAGCTTGTCACTCAGTGTAGGGTCACCCATAGACAAGGAAGAGGAAAGAATGAAGGAAAGAAAAACAGAAGAGAAAGGAAGGAAAGAAGGAAGGAAGGAAAAGGAAAAGACAGGAACTTGAGAGCAGCACTACATCTAGAGAGCGCCCCCACCTACCACTAAAAATTTAGGTGAATCCTTAATATAATCACAGTTTCTATATGGACTAGTAGGGTACGATGCTCCAAACAGATGTGTTCCGTAAAGGTTTAAATTCAGGGAAGGGTTGGGGCTTGTTGCTCACATAATAGCACGCATAGTCAAACAATTGATCGCTTGCCAGAAATATTTAGACTGATTAGCCGTTGTGCACTTTAAGGGGGAATATACAGTATGACTGAAGGTTGGATGGACAAGTATACTTGCTCCTGTATTGATACTGTATTTTAACTGTAACACAATTTATGCTTTCAGGTTGTGACTGATAAGAACAGCTTCGAGTCTGCTTCGGGACAGTCCTCGGAATCCAGAAAACTGCAAGCTGGTGATGTGTCTTATGCCGAATCATCAAAGAAGGCTGCAACCAAAGCGAAACTAGAGGTAGACGGCATCACAGCAGAGAAGGCGGCTGCCATGTCACAAGTAAGTATCTAGAGGTCTTGAGCAGTGGATTAATAAGACTGTGTTCACAAGACCAGCTTAACATATTAATTTTCATCGTTGCAGCATATGACGGTCAGGTCACCAGTCGAGTTCATGATTTAATATTTACAAGTTCAGCTAAACAGATTATATTCAGTTCATATGTTTGTACTGTATTATTCAGTCCACGTTTCATTATATTCACATATTCAGCTGACCAAACCGTATTAACCTCTGTAGCTACTCAGTTTATATGCATCAGTCCAATTGATCAGCCATCTCATACTGTTGCTGAAATAATTGAAGGGCAGTACATATTCCTCAGCTCAAAATAACCAGTTTTCACAATTTTGTTTTGACTCTGCCGGTCTTTGGAATACTGTATGATCGAAAAGTTATTTCTCGTATCGTTTTATATGATTTGTGATGCAAAAACATGGAACCAAACATTGCAAGGCTGCAAACATTTTCCTTTTCATGAAATGGTAAAAAGCAATAACCTAAAATCATGTTCTTTTTATATTACAAATGAAGTATGTGAATATTGACCACTGTTTATTTATTAGTGGGCTAACATAAATATAGTGCGAGCTGCATTTGAACTTGGGTGAATATCTAATTAGATTCTGCTTCTGGATTACATACTTTAGTAAGTTTTGGGGGGGTTGGTTTTTGTAAATCATATCAAGGCAGAAGACTCTTGGTCACATAATTATAAAGTAAGAGTTATAATTTGAAATTTAAAGTAAACGCCACGTCGCCACATTCAAAGCTTGTCAGGTAGGCATCGAAGAACTGCAGAGTGAATTCACCACTGCACCCTCTGTTCTTCATGTAAATATGGGGCGAAAGTTTACTGCATATATCATTTTAACCTCACTCGGAATCGGAGGAGAAAGGAGTTTAATTAAACAGTGTATAGCCATCCTATGTGGTGGGAGGTAAAAGCTTGCTAAGAACACAGTACTGTACTGTAGTCGGTTTGTTCTAACCTACAGAACTGGACCACACACAACCTGAATACTATATCGTTCTTTAGGAAATTTGATGTGCTTTGACTGTGAGGTAGGAATGAGTCCCAAGGAATTCTAGTAAAATCGACCCTCCAGGCTGATTATGCTTGGCTATCGTCCTAACTATCGAGGGGTTAGGTACCTTTGCCAGGTTAGAAAAAAAAAAGTGGTACAGTACTGTATTAAGAACGGGGTTGACGCATCCCTGCGCCAGTGTTGGGAGGGGAATAGCTTGCAGCCTCCCTCCCAGTTATTCGCTGTTTACTGCTTCCAGGGAGTACATGGGTAGTTTTTTTTTTTTTTTCCACTTCCACTACAGTAGATGTTAATCCTTGGTGATCCGTGAAATGCCTTTGTAGTAAGTCACAACGTGCGGCAGAAGTTTTTGTCAATAATTGCTTTGATGTGAGATGTTATCTTTCATGCATATTAAATCATTAGAAAGCGATAGAGGAGCACATGTGTGTATATTCAGTCAAGCGACATATTTAAGTACAGGGAAACAAAATTCTCTATCACTACCACAGTCCACTTCCATCATCTGTCCCTCACACTACTCCCACAGTCCACTCCCATCATCTAACCCTCACTCCCTTCCTTTCTTCTATCCTTCCACTTCCCTTTCATCTTTCCTCCCTTCCTTCCTCTTCCCTTTCATCTCTCCTCCCAGCCTTCCTTTCATTTATTTCTTGCTTCGTCCTCTCCGTTTCCTCCCTTGCTCCTTGCCTCCCTCCTGTTCGCTTCCACTGATATGGCTTCTTTTCGTTACTCAGTTCTCAGCAGTTGTGTTGTGTCAGTGTGGCGTCAACATTGCCGTATGGTAATTCCACCCTCAGTTGTATTTCTGATGTTAGCTTTCGTTACTGTTATCATTCTAATGAATTTTCTTACTGCTGATATCAGACAATTTTGGTCATTTGATGGAAATCACAGCAGCAAGGGTGTATTATCCCATTCATGAGTGATGTCACACTTTAGTAAACTTATTCTGGGTATTGCTTGTCAGGTTTATTTAGTTTGGGGAATCCTCTGCATCAAAAAGAGTTTGAAGGAGCTAACGGTGCAGGCTTTGAGGTGGGTGGGATTGTGGAGCCCCTATGGAAAGAATTGTGTTGTGTGAGCCAGAGAGTTTTGGTTTCCAGATAATGATCACAACCCATCAGTCAGTACTAAGATTGTTCAAGGTGCCAGTTTTCTACTCTGTTCGAAATGTAACTTTATTTATAGAAAATCACAAGTCACTTGTTTGAAGTTGTATTTTATAAGCCTTGGGTCCTCGGCCTAATGGTTGCCACCCACTTAACACGACCGTGCATAATTAAGTGTGATTAATGAAGCCTCTTGCTTAAGTATTGAGTTGATTTTTTAAAATTCATAAAGCTGAGGGAAATTATTGCTGTCAGTGACGTATTGAAAAACGAATAGGTTATATTCTTTGTCATGGTGTATTTCGATTATATGCTGGCTAACGCACAACGATTGGGTTCATCCGAGTGATATCGTAGCAGTCAGAGAGCCGAATAACTTTGGAACTCAAACCAGTGATTTATTGAAGAAACTATCCTCCTCATCATCAGCATTATAACTCTACGTTTCCCACTCTTCTTAAAGGAAACCTTTTAACTGGATCCATAAAGAAACTGAAATACACACAACTACCATTAATAACTACCAGTGTCCAGTGAAAATATTGCACATCTCCATTAACGTATTAAACCTTTATGTGTGGGTAATATCTAGTGGAAGTTTAATTTCCTCCACTGTGTCATAGTTGTTATTGACCTACTCCACTGGAAATATGAAACTAAGTTTTACTGCTAATTCCAGGGACTTTAAAAATTTTGCATTAATATTGGAATTAACTAGCCAGTTGCTCCTGTGTAGAATATAACAGCAGAGATCTGAGGTTGTGAATGATTGGATGTTTCACATATTGCATACCCCTAGTTGAAGGTCTCGTACCCAAATTATTAACTGAATGCAGGGGTGGATCCAGGAATTTTCGGTGGGGGGGTCTGCTTCGCTGATTCAACCAAAGACTTGACGTGACATACTGATATTTCAATGTTGAAATTGCCTCTTTATTCAGTGATGCATGGTCGGTGGGGGGGGATGCATCCCCCCATCCCCCCCTGGATCCATCCCTGACTGAATGGGATTCGCCTGTAAAATAGAATCTCGCCTGACCTTCCCTCGTGCGAGTATAAATGTGGTGTAGTCCCCCCCTTGAGACAGTTTTCTACGATATTGCTTAAACTCTGCTGCGAGATGCTTGTAGGGGAGACATTTATATTCTTCTCCTGTGCAAACAAGAAAAAAGAATTGGGGGGGGCGGATTGCAAAACGTTCACATTGTTTCTAGCAATGGAGCATATGATTTTCAGATTTCAGTGGCCGTGAATAGAGGAACTTCACGTTATCTGATTCTCTAGTAAATTAATCAATTTATCTGTGTTGGGTAGGTGTAAAATTCAGAGGAAGTGTTTATCATAACTAACTAAAAGAATCATCGATAGTTGTGTATTTTACGATAATCTCTACTTGTCAAACTGCCCCTTTTGAAGTATTCCAATCCTGTCAGTGCTAAGTCTGAGTGGGTCCAACGTTGATGTCAGAGGTTAAACTTGAAATTTTTGCAATAGGCTCATGTCAGAGAGCACTTTGAAGTATTGTTGGCACTTGTAAGTGTTCGTTCTTTATAGAAAAATTTGATTATTGTTAAGCTTTATGTATCTGAATAAGACATAAGCGAAATTAGCTGGGGTAGCCTATATTAGCTTGTTTGTCGATGAATTATGCCCAGATTCTGAAAATAAAGGCATTGTGAGACCAGTACTTTCTGTCAGACACGGATTTGCTTTCCTTTTTCACCGGAAGTAATGGTACCGAGCACGTCCACAGACCGTAGGGTGGGGTGAGGTGAATCTTGATTGACGTGTAAACAAGGTGATGATGCAGGGAGACGTGTGTGGAATGTCCAGCTGGGCGCTTCGTAGCTACACTGGTCACGTTTGCGCCACCGTTCCTTGCCAGCACGCGCCAATGCTGTGACGTAAGACCCTTTTGTACTAGAATGAGACAGTTTTTGCTAGCTTTAGGTAGACAGAGCTGGTGAGGCGTTGGGAAATCGTCACAAGCTCGTACACAATGCCAAGCTGTATTTTGGATGGGCCACAGCCAAGAGATTCAAGGTGCGTTCGTGACCAGACCAGAAGACCTTTGATTAGTGTCTACTTTACCAAAGTCTGTTCGAATTGTTGGACGCAAAATAGGATCCTTGATTGTAAATTGATGGATGCGTGGCGTAGTCTAGGAGAATGTTTGAGTACTTTCTTTGTTACGCGGAAGTTTACCATTATGGATTTTTAGCCTTTTCTCCGAGTTTTCTTCCTACTACCAGGCACTTACTCAACTCAGTACAGACTTGTTGAACAAGAAAGGCTACCTGTATGTATAACATTCTTTGAGAGAAGTCCTTCCTAAGTCAAATACAACTGTAAGATGTTAGGAAGGATTAGATAAAGTCAGCGGATTATACAGGTTGATGTCGGGTGGTATGTACTGTAGGTACATTGTGTATCTCTGGCATCAGTAGTGTATAATTATAGTATCATCCTAGAACTATTCACACAATAATAAATGTAGTTGGCAGGATCCAGATACAAGACTAAGGAGGGCGTAAAAGCAGAACGATCATTAGTGTAACCCCACCAAACAAAAATTAAAAAAAAAAGAAACCCCTCTCACTGATCAGCACCATCCTAACTACATTGCCATAATAATACAGTGATTGTAGACTCCAGAGAAAAAAAAATAGAAAAACAGGAGATATTCAAATTCCCAGCGAAAACAGGTCACACACCTGTCAGCTTAGTCATTCAGGCCTTCGAAATTACAGTATGGCGTACGTCCCTGAATGAAATACTGCACTGGAGCATGTGTTTGAGAGAGAGAGAGAGAGAGAGAGAGAGAGAGAGAGAGAGAGAGAGAGAGAGAGACAGAGAGAGCAGATCCCCAAGAGGCAGGTATAGCGCTGGTGCCCTTCTACCCCTCACAGTCTGACCCACATCCCTAACCTTGGGCAGCCCCCTCTTCCTTCTACACCCCTCCCAGCCAGCACGCCAGAAATACACTACCTCAGCTTTATTTGCCTTTGACGAAATGCTCTCTCTCTCTCTCTCTCTCTCTCTCTCTCTCTCTCTCTCATTTGTTTCCCCTCCTTTTTTTTTTTTTTTTTTTTTTAATTGCAGGGATTTCTTACAAAACATTCGTCTCTTATTAGCTTGAATGGATTCTAAATGTGACTTTGACAGCGAAAGAGACAAGTAAGCTTTGCACATATACATTCAGTCCCTGGAGAGAATTGTTTTGGAATCATGAACATCTATATAATTATCCAGTTTCATTGATTATGATTTACTCTCGTGTTGTTCCGTAGAGAAAAGAAAACGGAATCAGCTTGAAATTTTCGGTAACTCACAATTTCCTGATACCAACAACTAAGGAGAATCGTTGCCCTGCTCCAGTTTCCTCGAACCTAGGAGTTGGGATACTTAATTCGCGGTGTGACTTACCCACGACAAAAAGAAAAAAAATGCTTTCCTGGAAGCGAGGAGCTTTGAAATGAATGTTGAAGTGAACTCGTGTGGCAGTGTCTGTTATTCTAAATTCTTGGTAAAATATCTGGCCTTGTTTACAGCCTCATATACAGTTTTGATAATGCGATTGTCAAGGAACTGTTGAGTGCAGTAGTAGGGAGGCGGTGAGTGTTGTGACCTTGATGGGGAGCCTACTGGGACGTTGTTTATAAGTGAGTGGGGGAACAGGTTATGAAACATCCTCTTCCGCTTCCAAGTGGAATTAGTAGGAGGGAAGTAATTTTTCTCTCTCCTGTCTCGTCCAACTTTCGTCACAACCCGTGGACGTTATATTACATTCTTTTTGCTTCGTCCAGACATTTTAGAGAGGATAACACCCTATACTCTTTCCCTTTTAAGTTTGTCCAGATTTTAACCATTAGCAGCCAATTTAACGTAGCACAGTGGGAGAAAAAATAACATTGTTATAGCTCTTCATCCTTTCCATAGCACTTGTTGAATTGCACCATACTCTAACCTACTGATACAACTCGCCATTTAGGATTGGAAAAATGGCAGTTTCAGGCCAAGTTAAAGTAAAAAAAAATCGAGATGCAAAGCTCTCTCCCAACCTTAAAAAAAACAAAAAAAAAAATCGTGTGTAGAGGAGAGCACCGTAGTAGTGATGGCGTTAAGGAAGACTGTGTTATTCCTCCAGTACGAAAAATCTCACCTAAGCTAAATAAAATCGTCTGGTGATAGCAAGAGCGAAGGACCAAAGAGGTATTAGTAGACTTAGGTGGTAGTGATGGGGATAAGTGTGGTGTAGGGTAGGGCTCGCCTACCCCTCACCCCCATGGTGGTTTGGGTGTGTTGCCAGACCCCCACCCCCTCCAACACACACACACACACACACACACACACCGGTACACACCCGAAACGGTTAAACATCCCCCTCGTGTGTGTGTGTCTGCGTGAGAGAGAGAGAGAGAGAGAGAGAGAGAGAGAGAGAGAGAGAGAGAGAGAGAGAGAGAGAGAGAGAGAGAGGGAGAGAGAGAGAGAGAGAGAGATTGAATCTCGAGATAGTAGATACATTTTTTTTTACTGGCTCACTTGGGATAGCACATGTGCTCAGATTGTTTACTTTGGTTTCAGCAGGTGAGGCAACACCCCTCCCCCCGTCACACACACACACACACACACACACACACACACACACACACACACACACACACACACACACACACACACACACACACAAGCACGCTCGCACGCACGCACGCACGCACGAGCACATGTGGTAAGATTGTTTAGTTTGGCATCAGCAGGTGAGGCAACACCCCTCCCCCCGTCACACACACACACACACACACACACACACACACACACACACACACACACACACACACACACACGAAGGAGGGCTTTAACTTATTAAATATACTGTATATTACTGTCCACTGGCAGTGATGGGATAGAAAGATACAGCAAGGCTAAAGTACGACAGATACGTATGTTGTGCAGAGTAAATAGTTAAGGCAGACATGTGCCACTGAGCCTTCTAAGGCCACGAGGATATTGCCCAGGTGTGCACAGATGAGCAGTCCTATTTAAAGCGAGAGCGCGAGGGAGGTGAGGGCACTGAAAGTAGGAGAGAGAGAGAGAGAGAGAGAGAGAGAGAAAATGTATGTAGGTTATCACTGTCGTCGCTCGGGCGGTTAACACTAAGTATTTTTGTGTAGCCGAGACATTTTGCGGCAGCAGGAATACACTTTTACGATTACTGGAAAACTTTAGCTGCTATGAACGTAATTTCTCAAGCGATATTAGTTGAGAACCGAGAATTGTAGTGATCATCTCAAAGGCTGCATTGAGTCTCTGTCGGTGAACTGAATAAAACTGTCTGTCCTAAGCTGGAACATAATGCGAAATTTTTTGTTCTTAGATAATTTTTGATTGTGATACTTTTTGACGTTTATTGTGCTCTAGATCTGACATTGTCCTTGTCCTTTTTCCTACTTGAAGACGTTCTGAGTAGATTACACCAACAAGGAAAGAGAAGGCATAAAGTGTGAGAACCATCAGCAGCATGCCTAGTGTAATGACCCACACAGTCCACACACCATTCTCATCACTGTACCGTAATGAAATCGTCTGACGCTAACCAAAATAAAATACAAAGTGGGAAATTAGCAAACAGATAACAGTCTCGTAATGCATGGCAAAATGTAACGTCCTTTATTATACAGTATTATTCATGCTGCCGGTCTGCGATTTCATTCAGCTAAGGAGAGCCCCGATGACTTTTTTTTTTTTTTTTTTTTTTTTTTTCCGTGCAACCTCAGACGATTTTATTCAGCTTGGGAGGGACATGTATTAATGAAGGGGTTATTGATGTCTATACCTAACCCCTCCTGTACGAAAAGGTGATGCTTATCCAGAGCCGAATAAAATCGTCTGGAGGTGGTAAGAATAAAACAGAAGATACATCACCGGACTGAAAGGGCTGTGTATCAGCATCTTTATAGCTGCTGTCCGTTCACCTTATCCGGAGCGAAAATTGTCTTCGTTTTGCAGCTTATTTCCCGTAGGCCAGTGGCAGAAAATACTAGGCTATAGGCTACATCCTTTCCTTAGTACTTTTTCGTGACTCGCACCATGTTCTTGCGTTAATTTCGTGTTCAAAATGGAGAGATGGCAATTTTAGGTCATGTTAAAATCGACAGTGTATTGCACAGGTGGTTGTCCTTCCTCTCCGTCCCGGGCCACTAATTCTGCACTCCCCCCTCCCCCCCCTCTCTCTCTCTCTCTCTCTCTCTATTTCGTCATGTGATACCGTTCGTCTCGGCTCATCTCGGCTCCCTGACCCCGTTACCGAAGCTTGTAATAGGACGGGAAATGTCTCCGTTATGGCCGCGTTCACCACGATTTTGGGGGGGAAACATTTACAAAAAAGCTTAACTAAGTTTTATATTAAGCAGGTCTACATACCAGTATATAAATGTCAGAAAAAAAAAAATGTTGGTTGCGTTTTTCGTCATACAGTTCGGCCTGATTCGCGAGAGAGAAAGAGAGAGAGAGAGAGAGCTATATGGATTGTGAAATAATGGTGGTGTTAATGTAGTGAATACCGAGTAACTTTGGAGATTTCGTAACATCTTTTCCCGAGTGATTTATTATGCTCTTTATACGTCAGTATATTTTTGTATATATGTTGTTGGTGCACACTACGTCGAGAAGTGATATGTCTAAGAGAAAGTTCTGATGTAATATGGAAAGCAAATCGCTGGGGAAGAGGTGTAGTAGTAGATGCCTCCCTCTCTCTCTCTCTCTCTCTCTCTCTCTCTCTCTCTCATGTCATTCTTCCTGTTTCCTGGCAATTTTAAAAACTTGGATTAACTGTTTCAATTGGGGGATTACATAATGCCTCAGTATACCCTCCAGTACGAGAGGCCGTTCCTAAAATAAAAAAAATAATCGTCTGATAGAAAAAAGAAAATAAAATAAAATACAGACAGAAAAACTAGACACATGATTCGTATTCAGCGGGTTAAGGATCCGTGGAGTTGTTATAGTTTTTTCAGCTTGAGCCAAAGTTTTACCCTTTTACATCTGGTTTTACGTCGCATATTGACAAAGAAAAAAAATATGTGTTACGACGCTACATCCTTTCTGTAGCACTTGTATTTGGCAACATACTCAAGTGTTAATCCACATCCACAACTCGGCATTCATGGCGGAAAGATGACTGTTTTAGGCCAAGGAAAAGTAAGATTTATAGTGCAGTTTGAAGATGTTGGAAGGAACTGACGGGGTGGTGCTCCTGTAATGCCACGCACTGTGAGGCTGGTCACCGTTGCCGTAAATGTACGGACTGTGTAGCCTGGCCCCGGATGCTTACGTTCTTATTTATGTGAGGGAAAATGGGGTTAGTTGATGTTGATGATAGTGATGATGATGATGATGATGATGATGGAAGGATGTGAGGGCAGGGGATCAGTGCGGAAGTGACCCAGGGCGAGGTCGCCTGGGCAGTGACTCACACCTCACCGCACCCATCACACCACTTGAAGGAGATACCACCAAAATATTTGTTTGTCTGTCTGTCTGTTTATGTATCTATCTATCTATCTAGTTGGACGTCTTAAACCCGGAAAATGTGGCCACACTCGAATAGCCTGCATGTCTGTCCTCTACCACTAAACTCCCAGTTAGCCTTTCATTCTGTGGCTTTGCCCGCACGTTCGTTGAATCTAAATTTGGGTTGGGATTCTAGAGCATACTGTATGTACTGTCTATTCCCTGTCATAACTTACATTTGGTTTTCCGGGAAGAACTAGAGATTTGGGAAATTTTGCACTCCTCATTTCTCGTCCTTCCTGCAAGAACAAACATATAAACCTGCAACAATTTTTCTCCCGTAACCTGGCACGCACGATGGCTGCTGGGGCACAGGAAACGGATTGAGTATGTGATCGGAGTTGGATATATGTATATACATACATATATATATATATATAAATAGAGAGAGAGAGAGAGAGAGAGAGAGAGAGAGAGAGAGAGAGAGAGAGAGAGAGAAATAGATAGGTATGGATAGAGATATATAATTTTCAGACATTCTTCATCCAGCTTAGGAGAAATTGTTCGAACTGGGAAAGTTAAATATAGCCTCCATTTACCCTTTAACTGCTGTAAGTTTCCCGTCAGCTGAACTTAACCATCTGGAGAGAGCAAGAATCAGGGATTAAAGGACAGCATGGGATGCAAGTTATTAACTATAATATATTTATATAATCTCAGCCGGCCTGGAAAAATTGCCTTTTTGATGTAGGCAACGTGCAGTGCATGACACCCGTTTTTCATGTATTAGTAGATAAAATAGGAGTATAGAGCCAAAGGATACCAGTATTAACAGGCTCATTGGTTCCACGACTCGCTTTTAGCTGAATAAAATCGTAACAGCGACACCCTCGTAATGAAAGAGTTAACGAGTTTGACCTACATGCCATTGGACCAGAGCCAGATATCCAATGATCAACCACCTCCTACGACAAAAAGTTTGTGTGTGTGTGTGTGTGTGTGTGTGTGTGTGTGTGTGTGTGTGTGTGTGTGTGCGTGTGTGAGAGAGAGAGAGAGAGAGAGAGAGAGAGAGAGAGAGAGACCTCGTAGCATTGAAGGATTACGAGACATATGTGGGGGTAGTTGTTTTCGAGTCTGTACAGCGGTGTCGACACAGGAGTAAGGTCAGCGCTGAGGGATGGAGGAAGTCATCGCGGGTAAGTTCAAGGTCCCTTACCCAACTTTCCTCTCTGCAGACCTTGTATAGGCTCCCCTCTGCCCGGGACGCTCCTCCTTCATCTACCCTTTTCTCTTGGGGGTTAGGCGTAACTTCTCACCTGCTGGTGTGCCCGAGAGTAATGGCGATGATGATACCGGTAATAATAACAATAATAATAATAATATTCATTCATTCATTCATCATCCAATCCTACGTTGCCCCATTAGGAGGGTAGGAGCCCGGGGCTAGTCAGATTGGTCCTGACATTTAAGATGAGAGTGACCAGCCTCACTCATCGCTGAGTGGCATTACGTGAGCAATAAACCCCAACCACCCCTTGGATATAAACCTTCACCGGCTCAATCCGTTTGGAGCTCCATAATTACCCACTAAACAACCAGGCGCCAAAATTTGGTTATATGGTTACCACCCAGCGTAGTGAATGGTTTCTTGGTGAACAGGAAACTATATGACTTGTCATTTATTGTAGAGTCACCCACAGGCAGAAGGAAGAGGAAAGAATGAAGGAAAGAAAGACAGAAGAGGATGGAGGGAAAGAAGGATGGAGGAGAGGAATGGGCAGACAACCGAGAGCAGCACTACATCGAGTGAGTGGATGGTGAGCGTCCCCACCTACCACAGATAATAGTAATGATAATAATAATAATGATAATAATAATAATAATAATAATAATCCATCATCATCATCATCATCATCATCAAGGTAGCCCAGTTACTCGCTGTTTCGGTTTGGCAGGTAGTTGAGAGAGAGAGAGAGAGAGAGAGAGAGAGAGAGAGAGAGAGAGAGAGAGAGTCCTTGATTGAAAGGATGTAAAATATGCGTCTGTGTATGACTCAGCGTGCGTAGGGGGAGAGGGGTGTAATATGTGGCCATGGCGAGGTGAGAGCCAGGCCAGGCGGGGTCACAGGAGCCCGGGCAGGTACTGGGAGAGTGGGCAGCGCGCGGGGCCAGTGTGTTGGCGACTGTGGTGCTCGGAACAGTTCTTGCCCACCTTACCACACTGCTCGTACATTGCCCAACTTACCACACTACTCGTGCATTGCCCACCTTACCACACTACTCGTACATTGCCCAACTTACCACACTACTCGTACATTGCCCACCTTACCACACTGCTCGTACATTGCCCAACTTACCACACTACTCGTACATTGCCCATCTTATTACGCTACTCGTACATTGCCCATCTTCACCACACTGTTCGTATATTACCCACTTTTCCACACTACTGATATATTACCCACTTTTCCACACGTACACTACGATACTCAGACTTCTGCTACGTAACTATGGGATCACTCGCAATACTTCAGCATTACAGTACAGTACGGTGATTCTTCCATGTCGTCTCACCGCTCCAGGACGGTCATCCATCGGCCTTGAAAACTGTTGTGGACTGGAAAACACGTATATAATATGTGCCTGTTCAACGGTGGATCCTAAAAAGATTGGTTGATTCGACAGTTGTGGAGCCAAGAAAAATTTGATATTGATCACAGTGACGTTAACAGAACAGATTTGCCATAGCAGTTGAAGTATGTGTTTGTGTGTCTGTGTTAAATGTATTCATAGTGCTATGGCCCATTCATTTTGGCTGCCAGTGAACCAAGCGTGGGCTGACACTAAATTAATTTTGTGTCCCGAATTTGGCAAGCCGAACTGTCAGATGTATTGGATATAGAAAAATGAGAACAAAAATGGCTTTAAATCTGGAAATAGAACAGTGCTTGTGTAATAAACTGAAAACTATGAGGAAATTGAGGCCTTACATCTAGTAACGGTTAAAACAGTGCATCTGTAATTAAATAAAAAAAAAAGTTATTGGTTGAATAAAAGTTTGAGCAGTGGATTGAAAATACGTAGAAGTTACTGCTCAGAAAATGATGAAACTACTGCTTGAATGAGTCTTTAATGAAGTGAATATAAACTGACGATAAATATTGGTATTAACAGAAAACTATTGAGGCCAGCGAGTGAATCCGTTAATGGTGGAACGATATATTGCTAGAAATCGGGAAGCAGTTAAGGCTGACCGAGAGTGTTTTCACAGTGAAGCAACCATAAAGAGAATTGATTGTTATTTTGACTCGAAATAAAAGTTAGGAAGGAGAAAATTTGCAGTGTACTGAAAGACTTTACAATTGCAAGCAGACTGCAGGCGAACGTCCGCTAACTTCAGCTGCTTTAACAGGAATAGTTTAAAGTTTGTAGTTTTGCTTGAGAAGGGAAAGTATGGGTCGTATTCTCGTTGATTTACGAGACATAACACCTGGTCGTTAGCTGTTTATTTTGCCTGTTACTCCTTGATATCTTCCTTTGTGGGAGTGATGCAAGCTGTGTGGATATTAAACAAATATTAAAGGTATGGAGAGGATACCAGAGCTTATTATGCAAAGTAAATGTCTAAGAAAGAGGTGCTACGATCTCCCCCATTCCAAGAACGCCTGAGTAGTGAATATAAGGTTCATAACGAGAGCATTGTGAGTGAAGGAGTGGAAATAAACATCAGCCGAGCCTCTTAACTCCTTCAGCCCGAGGACCTCTCTCTCTCTCTCTCTCTCTCTCTCTCTCACACACACACACACACACACACACACACACACACACACACACACACACACACACACACACACACACACACACACACACACACACACACACACATTTCACCAGACGACTTTATTCAGCTTAGGGGGATTCTTTTCTGTATCCCCTTCACTACTCGAGATCCTTACTAATCTCAAGAAATACCGTCTGTCTGTGTCAAAAAGAAATAAAAAAGAAAGTCGAAGTTGTAAAGGGATTAATGACTCCAACACGATGAGGCAGTTTTTAGTCGTTTGTTCTTGCTGTTACCAGGCGATTTTACTCAGCATAGGAGAGACCTGGTGGTGAGAAAGGGTTAATGAAGGCAGTAGGTAATCCCTCCATTTCGAAAACTAAGTGTGTGTGTGAGAGAAAGAGAGAGAGAGAGAAGGGGGGGGGTTAAAGTAGGGGTGGGAGGGATTCTTAGACTGATTTACGAACGATTCCCTCTTGTATTGCAGGAAGATGTGGAATATTTCCTTGTATTATTCTTTGTATTAACAGAACAAAATCTTCAGTTATCATGAGAGGAGAATTGCCTTGAACTGCTGTTGTTGTTGTTGTTGCAAGAAAGGACGGAGAAGGTGTACAAAATTCCTGTCTCTTGTACTTCCTGCAAATCACACAAGTTACGAGAGGGAATATATTGTAAGTCTGTCAGTGAATCCTGCCTATGAGGAAGTGCTTGGTGGCCAGCAGTAATCAAGGAAGTGACGTGAAGGACGCTTGACTTGGGCGGGCAGGGAGAGTGGAAGTGGACGGCAGAGTGAGGCAGCCAGGATGTGCCGTGTTAAGGGAGGGTGTGCGCTCTCTCGCTGCCTTCTTCTCGGGTTACAACACTGTTCATTTACCATTAATACATGTTCGGTTTAACTCACAAAATGACTTGTCACCATCTTCAAAATACATAAATGGACAGCAGATCGAGCGAGATAAAACTTGCCTTGGTAAAATTCCATTAACTTTCATTCCCTTCAACAGCGTTAACGCAAAATTCCTTCAACTTCGACCTTTTTCAACTCGGATAAGTTGATGGCAGACTGAGGAAGCCACCATTTGCTGTAACAGGGAGAGAGGGGGGAGATGTGCACACCGACTTTCATTGCTTTCAACGCTGATTAAAAACAATATTCTTTCAACTCTCATAACGTAGCCTAAATTACCTTCAGTTGTCGCCACCTTCAGAATACGCATATTGACAGTTGTTTGGGCAAGCCAGGATGTGCCGTGTTGGGAAAGAGGATGTGCACACTTTCGTGTCCGTCAGCTCGGATTAAAATACCTTTATTTCAACTCGGGTTACGCCAAAATTCCTCCATCTTCATTACTTTTCCTCCTTGATTACACGCAAGTTGACGTCAGACTGAACCGGTCAGGATGTGCCGTATTAACCCTTCCATCCGATGACCTGCTAATCTCTAGGCGATTTTATTCAGTTGAGGGAAGATCTTGCGAACAGGAGAGGTTAACTTTAGTCTTATTTAACTCTTTCACCTAGATAGAAAATTCCTAAGATGAATACAGTCATCTGGAGATAGGGAGATGATAGTAAGAGAATAGGTCGTTGGGTTAAAGGGATTAAGAAGGAGGCTGTGCACATATCCATTGCCACCAGCTCTTACAGTAGCCTACGATTCCCTCGTCTGTCTTCAGAATATGCAAGTTGACGCCCGTTTAGGCACTTCACTCCGATGATGTATTTTGTATTCTATCGCGGTTACCACTGGAGGATTTTGTTCAATTTTGGAGAGTTTTCGAAGTGGAGAACTGAGATATATCCATCCGTAACCCATGCAGTGCTTCAGATTTTGCCCTGAGCTGAATTATATCGTGTTGGGATGTAGAAAAACGAAAAAAATACGTCCTCGTAACGAAAGGAATAAAACATCCAGGGTTTGTCCGTTTCAGGAGAGGATGTGCACGTTTTTCATTACCTTCAACACTGATAACGTAAATTTCCCTCGACTCACACCATATTCAGTCTTTATTGGTTGGAAAAGAATGTGTATATTTTTCATTGCCTTTAACAATGACAGCGCAAAATTTCCCCCGATTCATGGCATATTCAGCCTTCGTTAGTTGACAGCTGATATAGCCAGCCTGAATGTCCCGTATAGAGGTAAAGGATTAGCACGTTTTTCCACCTTGGGCACCTAACATACAAAATTCCCTGCGATACTGACCATATTCACCATTAATAATACACTAGTAAACGACAGAGTGAGCCAGCCAGGACGTGCCCTATGTGAGGATGACCGAACTTTCACCTTTCACTGGCTTCTCTGGTTACAGCAAATTCCTTCAACTTTCACACACTGCCTTCAGCTGGCATACCACACGACTCCCTTCACTGTTCACCTCCTTCAACTTTGATAACAAGTTTTCCATTTATGTTTACTTTCTTTAACTTACATTCCTGGTAACACACACACACACACACACACACACACACACACACACACACACACACACACACACACACACACACACACACACACACACACACACACACACACACACACACACACACACACACACACACACACACACACACACACACACACACACACACACACACACACACACACACACACACACACACACACACACACACACACACACACACACACACACACACACACACACACACACACACACACACACACACACACACACACACACACACACACACACACACACACACACACACACACACACACACACACACACACACACACACACACACACACACACACACACACACACACACACACACACACACACACACACACACACACACACACACACACACACACACACACACACACACACACACACACACACACACACACACACACACACACACACACACACACACACACACACACACACACACACACACACACACACACACACACACACACACACACACACACACACACACACACACACACACACACACACACACACACACACACACACACACACACACACACACACACACACACACACTGCACCTTCAACTTGGATGAGGCATTTTAGTTCCTCTCACTGCCTTCAACTATGATAAACTAACACTCAGATTCCTGTGACTTCCTCTCAGCTGCATATAATCGTCTGCCCTTTGCTGGAATAGAATATTAGAGTTGTCTTACCCATGAGAGGGTTAAGATTCCCTCAGCTTTCCCTACCTTCAACTCTGACACATATCCTTCTTCTCCGATAACATACGATTCCTACAGCATTCACACACTCTGCCATCATGTCCGACAGGTAAACACACACTTCCTTATCCCTTACACTACGATGACTCCTTTTAGTACTTTATTCTTGCTACCACCAGATGATATCACTCAGCTCAGGGGCGACTCTTGGATTGGTAGGAGTTATACGTAGCTTTCATTAACATTACTGCTTTGGCGATCTCCTAACTGAATGAAATCGTGTTGTACCATCATGAATAAAACAAAAATGGCGTCCTTTGGCTACTGCGGTCAAATCACTGCCTTCGAATCTGATCAACAAAAGTAATATTCCTTCCATATTTGCAACACCCCAATTCATACCTCGCAAATTTTTCACCTTTCATTCCCAGTGATTGTCTTACCATACATAATATTTCACCTTTCCTTAACACCAATCATTTGTCATTCCTCCAACTTTTGTAGCATACAGTTTTTTTTTTTTTTCAATCCCTCCAGTTGTCACACCGTGCATTTTTTCCTACAGTTTCTTCACCTGTCATTCCCTTTATCTCTCAACCTTACCATTTTTTTCACGATTCATTCCCTTCAGGCCTGATAACATAATGTACCCTCAACTTTCTCCACGTTTAGTTCGGATATCAAAATTAGTTCTTGGCAAAAACATCACAGCTATGCCTCCAGTTGGCATGCAATCGTGCGCCAAAAATGTCAGTCAGCGGCGCATAGTTTATTGAAATTGTTTTAGTTAGTTTACATTATTTCTCTCATGTTAACCCCTTCAGTACGGTGACGTATTTTTCAGTGTATTCTTGGTACCCCCAGACTACTTGATCTAGCTATGAGAGGCTTTCCGAACTGGAACGGTTAGATGTACCCTTCATTGACCTCAGTACAAGATGAATCCCAGTTGCAGAACATAATTGCAAGAATGCGTCAATAAAACAAGTCACTGGATTGAAGGGATCAAAAATGGAAGCAAAGATTATATAAGGTTTCCCGTGAATGGCAGTCTAGCACAAACAGCATAAAAAACAATATGAAAGGTCTCAATGATGAATCAGTTGTATGCATTTTTTACGTAATGTCATTGTAATTGAATTGCGATTACAGGTTATTTAAGGTTTACCCTGAAAGACAGTCTGATACAAAATCAAGGAATAACATGGCAAGGATACACAGACTTAGTAAATGCATGGCATTTGAAGGTGGCGTCACGTAAGTGTTGGTAGCAACAGTGTCCTTCGTTTGAACTGTTATGTACCTTGCCATAGATATAGCAACATACGTACGTCATTCCGATCCTCTTAGAACTGTGAACCCTGGTGACACCGTAAGGGAAACAAAACCTGTGCCAGAATCAGCTACGGTGGTGTTGTTGTTTCCCTTGACTTAACTGGATGTGAACTCGATGGACTTTACAAATCGGATCACTTCAGCAACGGTGTGACTGTGATGATGTACAAATAATGATGACGCGGTTTACTTGAACTATGACGCAACGGTGCCAGTAAAATTTAGTAAACAATGTGATTTAGAGCATGGAAGGAAGGAATCGCAGTGAAACTGTAAGGGAGACTGGACTCTTGCCAAGATAATCGAAAGTGTAAATATGATGATAGAGAAAGTTAGACGTCACTTGAATATTTCTAGCATCCATGTCCCTCGTCTGAACTGTGACGTAATGGTGACGTAAATATAGTACCCTACGTAATTTGGAGCGTGGATGGAAAGTAGTGATATCGGCGAGGAAACAAAAATCAGCTACGGACATGGTGATACAGAAAAAGCGGCGAGTGAGTGACAGTGTGATTCCCTCACTGGGCCTCAGGAAGAACTCTGGCGTCAACACTCGTGGCGGTCACCTCTTCTCCACTTCAACGCACACCTCCCCGCTACCCTGGGCAGTCATAAATTTTGACATCTTCTGGGTGCTCCTCAGTCCCAATTCGCGTTGTGCAGATCGGCTCAGCAAAATCCGGTGTCCCGAATCGCTGTCATCTTCGCGTGTGACTGGGTGTCGCGTTTGTCAATGCAGCCAGACCTGCCACTGTGACAGCTCCTCCGGCTGTAATAATATCTGTAAAAACAGTGAGCTACAGGAAGATACAGGGAAGGATGACGAGTTTGGAAGTCGCATTTGCCATACCTGTCAGGAAAAGCATTGCAGGTGTGCGAACGGTCAGAGAAACCCCGCCAGCCTTAGCGTCACTGAAAACGATGAAACCGAGGGAGGTACTAAGAACCATGACGGGCTCTGTGCTGACTCAGAAGGTAAAGTTAGCAGCTCACCACCTCCACCGGGAACGGAGACAGGCGCCTCAAGCTGGGACAAGAGTGAGGAGAGGTGCAGTGATGGCAGTGTGTGCGGGAGCCAAGGTGTGGGTGGGTGGAGCGGGTGGCACAGCAAGGCCAGCTCGGGCAGTGGCGGTGTGGGGTGTGAGGGAGGGTGCTTGCCCCGACCCGCCCCTGCCTATCCGTCCTGCTGTGCCTTCTCTCGTCCCTGCTGTTCCTCATCCTGCTGTTGCTCCTGCTGTTCTACAATGCATCAGATGCGGAGTATCAAGAAGGTATGTATCAAATTGCCCATGAAATTTTGAGCAAAGCGTTTCAGAATTGCCCGTGAATCGAACAAGCAAGCCATTAGATGTGAAAAGTGATACAGTCGCCACTTCACGTTGTCTTTACTGGATAACACGAAGGTATGTGTGGAAGTGCCCTTGAGAGCTAAGACAGCGTTAAAAAATGCACGTAAGTCTAAATTTCACGTCAGTGCATGTGTGAAATACTCTGGTCGTCCCTTTGCATATGTCATTACAGAGTATTAAGAACTCATGTGTTAAAATGTCCTAGAAAGCTGAGTAAAGTGTTTAAGAAGAGGGTTTGAATCGAAGATCCAAGCCATTGCGTGTGATGAATGGTGTCGTCATTTCGTCCATACCATTACGCATGTCGTCATTCCACTATTAATCAGACCATTTAACTGTAGAGGCCTTATTTTTCTGGACTTGTGAGGCTGGCCAGAAACTCTTCCTTATCGTAATAATATATATATTTATTTTTTGCATATAGCTCGTTGATATTCTCTCACGCTTCAACACAAAGTACATCTGTATGAAGAAGTTTTACATAGCATACATGAAGGCAGAGTTGGCAATCTCCAAAACCCACACGAACTCTTCCTTTGATATTTCCTTCCAGCTGCCGCCAGGTGTTGTTCAGCTTAGGTAACCCAGTGAGCACGGGGATATCTTTTTCATTTTATGTTTGATATTTCTTGATAGTTTTATTCAGTTTAGGACAGATACTTCAGAAATGGAGGGGGTAGATTTAGCCTTAATGAACCCCTTCAGTACGAGAGACCTTTCCAAAGTTCGGTAAAAGTGTTTGGGAGCAACAGGAGTAAACTAAGATCACCCGGATATTGGACCTCGACCACAAATGGTTCAGGAAAATATGCTGTCACGTAGTGATGATGATGATGATGATGTGCTGATCGTGATGACGGTCATGATGGTGTTGATATGATGGTGAGGCGACGATGTTATGGTGATTTGACAATGATGTTATGATGGTGGTGACAACGATGAGGTAATCATATTGTGCTGAGGTGAAGATGATGATGTGACGATGATGAGGAAATGATGGTGTGATGGTTGTGGTGGTGGTGGTGGTGTAGGACGGCGAACAATTTGCTGCTTAAAATTGTACAAAACAAAATTTACTGCTATTTGAGAAAACCCACCAACATGTCATAAAAACACCCCTGCTAATACAACCCTCCAGTCCTGAGTGAGATCGTCATTGCATGCATTGTGTGAACGGTGAATATTTCCACCGAATTGGTAATATATAAAGGTGTGTGACACGTAGGAGGACTGCTGGGCTCAGAGAGGGGGCTGTCAGATCTATGTCGAGCGTCGAATACACTAATCAAGTGTAAACAGTTTTGGTATTTACGTAGTTTTGTAAAAAAGCTGCTAGTACGTTTTGGTTTTAACGCCATTTAATTGTAAAAATAAAATAGTGCCGTGTTGGCTTTTAAATTTTTTTGTTGATAACCCTTCATGTTTTTTCTGTTTTGCCATTTCATTATAAGTTCAAGTCGCGATGAATGTGATTTGGGTTTTATGTCATTTCCCAGTAAACAGAACATCATTGGAGCCGTGGTTTTGGGTTTTACGTCATCTTCCTGTAAACAGCCATTAGCTTCGAGGTTTTAACAACTGAAGTGACGCAGAGTGATTAACTGAGAGGCTCCCGTGTGTGTGTGTGTGTGTGTGTGTGTGTGTGTGTGTGTGTGTGTGTGTGTGTGCTTTCCTCGATGCTGTAGGCGCACTCAGGTACTGCACTGAAGTTGACATGTAAGTTTTTTTTCAGCTAAGGGACGTGTTTACATTTAAAACAGGGTTGCCATTATCGATTGTGATTTTATTGCTGCTACGCAAAGCCTCCAGTACAAGACGTCTTCTTTGAATAAAATCATCAAGTGTGAGCTACAACAAAATAAGAAAAGATACGTCATTGTGCTAATGATGTTAAGGGTTGTATTCTAAATGACTGGAGATTTCGCAACACCTCTTCCTTAGCGATTTCTTCCGCACAGTACCTCAGTATCATCTTCGTTATTCCTGTAAACAGTGTCGATATTAAAACGCTGTTAACAACTTTGCAAGGGAATATTAAGGTATAGTATACTTATTATATCGCAAAGGAAGAGGTGCAAAGACTGCCTCCTACTTCACTTAGAATACTATCATAAGTTCTCAGATTTTGATAATGTTTTCGATTCAAGGTTTCTGGAGCAATGTCTTAAGTGTGTTACCGCAGTGCATGTTTGAAAGTAAAGATGGTGGTATTGAAGATTTGTGTGTAGATAATGCAGTTGTTAATTCATTATGAAATATTTAATATCCCTGGTGTTATGACTCATTCTCAGCTGAATAAACATCGTCTAGCCTCAGCTGGAATAGAGTTGTTCCATGCTTGAGAGGGTTGAATGTAATGATGTAGGGGGTATTGGTGATGGCACCGTATTTTGAAGGTATTCATGGTGTCCCTGTGTTCTGAATTTATTGTGTTGGTTCTGTATTTTCAAGATATTGGTGGTGGTACTATATTTTCAAGGTATTGGTGGTGATTCTATATTGAGAAGGAATTAGTACTGGTATTACATTTTGAAGTTACTGTTGACGGTGGTTTTTGAAGAAATTAATGTTAGTTTTACTATATATATTGAAGGTATTAGTGCAGGTACTGCATTTTGAAGGTATTGGTGTCGGCTTTACTGTATTATAAAGGTTTTAATGGTGTTGTCTGTGAGGTGATGCAACCGCCAGACACAACTTGAAGAATTTATAAGAAGTGACGCACGTGGCCAACTTTCTGGCAGAGTCACCCGTGTTGCCGCTGGTATATATATAGAAGACCTGCCACCACTCCCGCCTACATCCTCCTGTACACCAGTGCTTGCAAACTGATCGGAGGGGAGAAAGCTGAGAGAAACATGTTATACCTCTTTCGTCGTCCATAACTTGATCTATCTATTCCCTGACGCTGAAGCATAGTTTAGTTTTCCGTTTCTCCATCTAGTTGTCCCTTGCTTGACGCCGAAGCTTATAGTACCCCTTTGTCTCTCCATGTAGCTATCTGTCCCCATTGCCTGGCGTTGAAACATGTTTAACCCATTTATCTATCCATCAAGGTTTCTATCTTGTTTTTTCGCCGAAGCATGTTATACCCATTTGTTTACCCATCTAGCTATCTATTTCATGCCTGGTTCTGAAACATGTTTAACCCATTTATCTATCCATCTAGCTTTCTGTCTATTGTCTGATGCTGAAGCATGTTATACCTATCTGTCCATCTGTATGTCTATCATCTGACGCTGCATCCAGTGAGGGGTGGCCTTTAAAGGACATTCAAGCACTTCTGTTCGTTTTCACCTTGACACTTCTTCCCACGACACACCACCACCCTCCCTTACATACCCTCTCACCTTACCTAAAACAAATACCACTGTTTGCCGATAAGTCGGATGGGAGACAGCTGGAATTGGCCTGTCATACCCACTACCTCATATTGCATGTTGAAAAGTCACAGTGAGGGGAAAGTACCTCCCGTCTCCTGTATACCTTTGTTTGTCAGACAGAGAAGTTCGATGACACCTCTGTCGTGCTTACAGCCTCATATACTAGGTTGTTTGCCAGTAAGTCATAGTGGTAAACACACACACACACACACACACACACACACACACACACACACACACACACACACACACACACACACACACACACACAAACACACACACAAACACACACACACACACACACACACACACACACACACACACACACACACACACACACACACACACACACACACACACACACACACACACACACACACACACACACACACACACACACACACACACACACACACACACACACACACACACACACACACACACACACACACACACACACACACACACACACACACACACACACACACACACACACACACACACACACACACACACACACACACACACACACACACACACACACACACACACACACACACACACACACACACACACACAAAAAAAAATCTGTGAGAAGAGTCAACTTACGGAGACTCCTTTGCTGTAGAAATTTAACAAAATCTTGTATAAATATGGCCACTGTATTAAGCTGGATTTCGACACTGGTGCTGGAAAGGGACGCCATCACGTGGTGTCACCTATATACCTGGTTGGTTCCGCTGCCTGGTTATACAAATGTCCCTCAGCTTCCTCGCTGTCCCCTGAAAGTAGGATGGTAGAGTGTAATTGAAGGGCAGCTTCAGTTTGCAGTCCTCCGGGTTCAAGTTCAGATAAGCTGGAGTTCCAGTAACTACAACTGCTATGTGGGTGTAGTGGCCTTGTATGCATTGAGATGCTTTACTTCCTTGTTTATATTATTTTGGGTGTCGTAAATACTGTCATGCTGTTTGGACTCACCTCAGGATATTCGTCTGCCGTTAGCTGCCGTAGAGTACTAGAGTTGCCCTGATTATGGGAAGGTTTTTGGTGACAGTATTTACACTCAGGGTCCCATGACCCACTGTCGGGTAGATAAAATCATCTGTCGCAGCTGCAGTAAATAGTAGAGCTGCCTTCACCTTGACAGGGTTAATCATAAAGGTATTAACACACGGGCTCCCTTACTCACTACTCTGAATATTATCGATTGGCGTTAGCGGGAGTAGATTGCCAGTGTTGGTGGGTGGATGGGTATCAGAAGTCTTAAAAGTTGGATCCCAGTGCCAGAGGCGGGATTATATTGCTAGGTATGTTCAGGTATATTTCCGTTCCTGTTGCCACCGGACAGTTTTATTCAAGCGTGGAAAGTCTTCTTGTATTGAAGGCATTTGGTAAGGCCGCATGTAACCCATCCAGTTTGAAAAGTTTATCCTGAATAGAATAAAAATTGTCAGGAAACGACAAGAACAAAGCGAAAAACCCGCCCCCGATGTGAATGGGTTATTATTATTCTCAGGTCCCCCGTTTCTTTGTCGTTGCCAGGAAAAAAATTAAATAAAGGAATCAGATGTAGTTGTCAGAAGTATTATCGCCTGTCTTTTGTGTGTCTTCTCACCTCACTATAGTATATGTATGATATTAGGAAATAGTGGCATTGAATCATACTGCTTAATGTAAACTTACTGGGATGTCATGACATCTGAGTTATACCAACATACTCAGTACTAGACTCGTAAATCAGAGGACTCCAGAACTTATCTGTGGGCAGAATTCTGATGTATGTCATCAATCTCATTATTCGAACCCAGTCTTCCAACATTCACATGGGCCGGAAGGGTCCATAGTATTGCGTCTTAATCTCATTAGAGACGTGAATCAAAAGAGAAAAGACGTTCCAGGTACAGCTTGTTCATCCTTTCTGAGTTGCAGGAGGTTTGAGGTTGTTTACAACCTAAGTGCTGGGTAGTGGGGTTGCCACATCCTAACACATAAACAAACTGGAGATTTCCAGATCTCCATTCTTACTGTCTGTACTGTCAGCACGATATCAGAAGTATGCAGTCATTTCCCTGTTACCTTTGTGTCCTGCCTTTCATATTTTTCCTTCCTCCCTGGACGACGGAAAGAATCCTTGCTTCTTATAGTTCTTTGTTGTCTGTTATATAAGAAAGTTCTTATAATAATTTCCGTCTCCATAACTGGCAGGGAAGTATCAGCAAACTTTCGATCATGGTAGTACGTAGGCATTATTTATTATATTCTTGGATATGATACTAACCTTGTATTCAATTGCAGGAAGCACGGCAGCTGCGTGCAGGAGATGTGGAGCACCGCGAGGGCTCCCAGGTGAAGGGTGCAACAATGAGGGTGGCTGGTGATGGGTTCTCAGCCCATCGGTCAGCAGTCACTGAGCAGCAGCAGCGCCAAACCAAAACTTCAGCTGGCACAATCAATCAAGAGTCATCCAGGAAAGCTGCAAAATCAGGAATCACAATAATGAAAAACAATATGTGCACTCAACAGTCTTCCTCCATGACTGCCTCACAGGTAACTCTATCACTTGTACATAGCTGCTCATCTGTAGATGTTAAATGTTTCACTTGTATACAGCAGAGTTAAACTTACCTGTCTTTTTAGATTATCTTGTGTAGATTTTTTGGTGCAGAATGTACCATATACACATACCAACACAGTCCAGTTGCCAAGGTCAACAGTTCAGTTTTCCTGTTTCTTCATTCACTGCAATAGTATGGCCTACTTCGAACTTGTAAATTTCTGTAACTAATAGAAGTGTATTTCTTTACAGAGCAATGTAAAAATAACTGGCTTTGAAGACTTGGATAATCTGAATGCCTCATCACAACCTGCAGATATTCAAAACGCCATCATGCGCTACTCGGGAGTTATGTCCTCTTTTGTTGAACAGCTCAAAACATTGACAGTAAATGATGCTCCATCTCTACTGGAAAACATAGATGGCATGATGAGGAAAGCTTGGTCAGTTCCTACCTATGGTCATGAGCTTGGCTTTTCACTGTGTAATGTTTTAAGAAATAACGGTGGCATGGAGATCCTTCTAAACAATTGTCGTTCTGATGACTCAGAGTTGAAATTTAGTAGTGCAAAAGTGTTAGAACAGTGTCTGACTACAGAAAATCGTGGATATGTGGTTGAAAATGGTTTAGAAAATGTAGTAAGTGTTGCTTGTGACTGCACAAAAAATGGTTCTTCTGTTGATAAGTCACGTGTGGGAACAGGCATTTTGGAGCATCTGTTCAAGCACAGTGAAGGCACATGCTCTGATATCATCCAGTTGGGCGGTTTGGATGCTGTGTTATCAGAGTGCAGAAAATCTGATGTTGAGACATTAAGACACTGTGCTGGAGCCTTGGCAAACTTGTCCCTGTATGGTGGTTCAGATAACCAGCAGGCAATGATACAACGAAAAGTCCCTATGTGGCTATTTCCTCTCGCATTTCATTCAGATGACAATATAAAATATTATGCCTGTTTGGCTATTGCCGCTCTTGTTGCAAATAAGGAACTTGAAGCAGCTGTGTTACAGTCTGGGACTCTTAATCTTGTAGAACCTTTTGTTTTGAATCAAATTCCCGATCAGTTTGCGAATTCTACTGTGGCCCACCGCCATGGGCAAAGCCAGAATTGGTTGCAACGATTGCTGCCAGTTCTGAGAAGTAAAAGGGAAGAGGCACGGAACTTGGCAGCTTTCCATTTCTGTATGGAAGCAGGTATCAAGAAGCGGCAGGGGAACATTGAACTCTTCAGAGAGATAGGTGCCGTCGAGCCTTTAAAAGAAGTTGCTAGTTCACCAAATGCCATCGCGAGTAAATATGCAGTACAAGCTCTTCGTCTTATTGGTGAAGAAGTTCCACACAAATTAAGTCAGCAAGTGCCACTATGGACTCCAGAAGATGTAAAAGAGTGGGTCAAGCAGATTGGATTTTCCCAGTTTGGAGATGACTTTGTTCACTCTAGAGTGGATGGTGATCTTCTCCTTCAGCTTGGGGAAGATAATCTACGAGAGGATATCAGCATGAAGAATGGTATTCTCCGACAAAGGTTTATGAGAGAGCTGAGGAAATTAAAACTTTTAGCAGATTATTCATCATGTGATTCCACAAAATTAAACGAGTTTATGGTTGAAATAGACAAGGAATACGCGGAATACACCTACCGAATGCTAAGAGCTGGAGTTACAAGAGAGTGGCTGAGGTATGTTGAAATTACTGTATACTGTAGAAACAGATTGATTCAGGAGTCATTAACAGTTTAAGAGTTTTATCTTGCTCTTTGTGTCATAGTGGTACGCATAATGTACACTGCTGTATTATCACCAGGTATTTCATTGGGATCTCCCTCAACTTGCCTTTAAGTGGAGGTAGGGGTGAGGACAATGATGATGATATGTATTTCATGTAGAGGATTCAACACTACTGTCAAGACAAAGATACCTAACAAGATTAAGTCTAGGTCAGTAAAACAGTATATTTTTATTTTTCAGGTATCTTAGTGAAGAACAGCTTATAACGGAATGCGGAGTCTACAATTCCATCCATAGGCAAAGAATTCGGGATGCCATCCTACGTAAGTTTAATGCACATTATTCGGTTTTGTATTCAGTGTTTCATATCGATTGATTTAAGAACTGGTAATGCTTATCACTGAAAATTATGGAACTGTATTTTGGCTCATATTAAATGTTTTGGATAATGTTTCTATACATTCATGGATCAGTAGTTTCATCCTACTCATGCCCAGCTACAGTAACTCCTCGGTGTAAGTTTAGGATGCGTTACAGGATATCACAACTTTCTTCATTATCATGTTCAGATGTTCTAGATAGATGCTGATCATATGAGGTCTTAATAATTTTCACGTATCATGTGGGACTTCGTTAGCCGTGCACCTTATCTGTGAAAATCCTTAAGGTGTGACTGACCTGGCCACTCCTTAAGACTCTTCTGCATCTAAAAAATTGTCACTGTATTGGATAAAATGGACGCACAACTTCCTCTGAAGTTAATGCAATGTTAGTAAAACTTCGGTGGTTTATTTGACAAATAAAAACAATACTGAAATTATACTGCATACGGATTGCTTATCACGAGGAATTACTGTTTAAGCGCTGAGGCTTCCAATTGATCTTAATGAACATAGTTTCATTACTGGATCAACAGATAGCAACCAAATATTGTTCTGCATATTCTTAATTTGATGGAATTAAAGAACAGTACCTGAATGTAATTATATTATACACCATCGTCTTGCAAGAGTATTTTGCAGTTCTGAAAGTAATTTAATCATCTATGTTTCATGCTGCCAAGGATATGAAAATTTAAAGTGTTGTAAGTACAGCACTACTAACACTCTTAGAAGATTCATGCCCTATCACATTGGTTTAACCTGCATGTGTTATGCACACATTTATGTATTTTCTTCAAGCTATCACTGGACAGCTTGACAAACCAAAGGCAGTCAGACTTCAGTATATTTTAGTAGTTGTATAATAAATTAGGAGGGGAGGAAAAGACTGGAATTGTAGCCAATTTAAGGCCAGTTAGGGGGCATAGTAGTTTAAGGACGTACTGAAACGTGATTTGAAGTTGAAGGACAGAAGGCAAAGGCAATTTAATCTTGTACAAAATCTCTTATGTATCAAGTATTAGTATTCATAATATGCACCAAACTGGAGTATATTAGCTAGACATAAATAATTCTGACGGTTCCTATCCTAAAAAAAATTACTGTTAGCAATATTGAAATACCCAAGTACATCCATATCAGTGGCACGGCTGATTATTGATAATTCAGTCTCCATTATAACTGCTGACTCTCCAAAATATGACTTTAAATGTCAGATAAGGTGTACTGTATGTAGGTACTGTAGATTATGCTGTGTACACCAACAACCCTTACCGTCATGAAAACACAGACCAAATACATTATGGATGTCATATGTACAATTGGGCACACTAGTTTACCTAATACAGTGCTTCACCACTTCTGTTTCTCAGTTTCCTCTTCTGGACAATATTCCTAACCTGAGAGAGACTTGGTACTTCTGTCCTCCATGATTCTCTTTGATATGCTGCATCACGAGGGAAACTGACCGACATGCCATAAATGTGGAGAAAACGCAGTGATATAATAGGCAAACTTTTACAACAGACTTCACCGAGTAAAGCTGTATAACGTACCTTACAACACGTAATGTTGCATTGCCTGTCATTAACACAGCTATCTTGAGTGGTAGTCATAAGGTCCACTCCATTGAAGTCATTCGGTTATCACCGTGACACAGACCTTCTCATTCTTATAGTTTAGGAGTGTACTTAACAACAGTAAAAACTACCGCCTCTCATTCTTCATACATATTCATCTGAGTCATTTGGCAGTAATTCTACAGCTCCCTTTTACAGCCAGCAAACTTTGTAATTATAGTTCCGCATGTGTTTTGAGAAATTCGTTCCCAGCAGTGTTTATGTAGATGTTCCATTATACTAATAATTGTGAATACAAAAATGTCTAGGCTCATGCGTTACTCTCATACATTAATGAGGGGCGTATCACATGATATTGTATAGGTATTTATAACATTCTCATAAACTATAATCAGAATTTAAAACATGAGAGATATAACAGTGCTTTGTTGCTGACTGTTTTTATTATTATGCTTGCCTCTCCAGTCCGTCAGCATCATCTTACTGCAGTATCTCGCTGTCTGTAGTGTGGTGGGTAGGATCCTAATTTTGGAAAAACACGCACACACACACACACACACACACACACACACACACACACACACACACACACACACACACACACACACACACACACACACACACACACACACACACACACACACACACACACACACACACACACACACACACACACACACACACACACACACACACACACACACACACACACACACACACACACACACACACACACACACACACACACACACACACACACACACACACACACACACACACACACACACACACACACACACACACACACACACACACACACACACACACACACACACACACACACACACACACACACACACACACACACACACACACACACACACACACACACACACACACACACACACACACACACACACACACACACACACACACACACACACACACACACACACACACACACACACACACACACACACACACACACACACACACACACACACACACACACAAAAATTTATCAGCAAAGTTTTCATTGAAATTAGTTCACTTGTTCCCTCTCATATCTCACGTTCAACATCTTAATCAGTAATTATGCAGCCATGTATCATATCTTTCCTTTTTTTTTTTCTTTTTTTTTTCTTTTTCTAAATCTGCTTTTGCAAGAACTTAATCTGATAATCTATTCTGGTAATTCTGTGTTCACTCCATGAAGTGCAGTTCGCATCAGTATTAGTGATGATTTTGTTTCCAGATGAAAGTGGCCAACTTCAAGATGCAAGTTCACTGGACAAGACTTTGGACGTATTTATCAGTTACAGGCGCTCTAACGGTTCACAGTTGGCGAGGTAAGTTGCGAGAAATACACTGCATTCCATAATGTTGTGAAAAGTGAAATGCTGTCACAAAAGATATAGTGGTTAGAATGGCGATGGTGAAACTGATGACCAGTTTATTTAAGGAGACTTGACCCTTGCTGAGTTGAAGATAAACTGACCTGGTTTGGTCCAGAGTTTCTCATTAATGAATGTAAAGTTGAAATGTGTATATTTGTACGTAAAGCTCTTTTACCATGTGCCCCAACTATCAGCATCCCTTAAAACTGTTTCGCTTAAAGTAGTTTATTAAGGGGAGAAGTGGTTTGTTGTTTGAAGGGACGCTAGTTCGATCCTAACCAGGGGCAGATAAGAGTTTGATGATTTGAAATTCGTTAAACAGATTTTTACAAATCTTCCACAAGACCCGCGATCTATCTCTCTGTCTGTCTATCGATCTGTCTATCTTTCCATAGAGCCAGACGACATAATCCCGTGAGGGATGGCCATTTGAGTTAGTGGTTTTACGGGAAGGGGCATAACCCTTCGCCAATCCATTTGTTGACGCGTGAGGAACACGTGTGGGTTGGTTTTATGTTTTTTTTTTTTTTTTTTTTTTTTAATGTGTCCGACTCTGAGCATAGGCTTCACAGCCAACTTTCAAGGCCCAGTAGCCCTCCTACGTACCGCACATCTCTACATGTCACCACTTAGGCGCTAACACCCATCGTTCATACTGAATACATGCTAGGCCTGTCTCATACAGGACTGGTGTATATGTATTAGCGGGGATATTTTTACGAGATGTCGGCGGGTCTTCTGGTAGATCAGTAAAGTCTGATTTTATGAAATTCAGATCCTTAAACTGTTCCCAGCGGGATTTGAACCCGGGTCCTACCATCTAGCATTGTAAATGGTTTCCTGGCTTACAGGAAACCGTTTGACATGTCAGCTAATGTAAAGCCACCTGAAAAGGATAGAAGAGTAATAAAAAGTGACAGGAAAGATGGGAGAAATAGGAAGAGAGAGGGCAGATACAGAAAAAAGTGAAAAAGGTGAAGGAAGAAGTAGACAAACAAGAAGCCTCGGACAAGAACTGACCAAACGATGACGATCCAGGACCGGACATAGGACTTGGTAATGGGAACATGGAATGTAAGAGGTGCGAATGATGAGGTGAAAGAGAGAGAGATTGTCCAGGTGCTTGAGGGTGCGAAAGTGGATGTATGTGGAATAACTGAAACAAAATGGAGAGGAAAAAGTGTGAGAGAATGGGAGTATGGATGGGGTATATGTGCAGGAGTAGGTGAGAATGAGAGGGCGAAGAAGGAGTATGTATAGTTGTGAGTAAAAGATGGAAGAAGAGCATAAGACAGTATGGATCACTTGGGTCAAGGATTGTGTGGGTAAGGTTGAAAGTTGGAATACAAATGTGGGCGATTGTGTGTGTGTATGCGCCAATGCAAGATCGTGCTTGCAGAGTGAGAGAAGAGTTCTGGACAAATGTGGAAGTGTGCATGGAAAAGTTTGGAAGGATTGAGAGAGTGTTTTTGATCGGTGATATGAATGGTAAAGTAGGGAATGTGAAGGTGGATGGAATAGTTGGTGAGTGGGGTGTGCCTGCTGAGATAGATGAGAATGTCAGTGCGTTAGTGGACATTTGTGCTGGGAGGGGTTTGGTGATAGCCAATACCCTCTTCAGGCATAAAATGATCCACAGGTATACATGGCGAGTGATGAGAAGGGTGGGTGATGAACTGAATGAAAGGAAGGCAGTGATTGATTATGTGTGTATGGATGAAAGGATGTGAAGATGTGTAATGGATGCAAGAGCTTATAGAGGTTGAGGGAGTGGACTTTCTGACCACTACTTGGTGGTGGCCAGAATTAGGATCCAAGTAAGATGGAGAAATAGAAGAAGGGAAAGACGAGAGGAAGGAGTAGTTGCAAGGAGAGTGGAAAGGTTACAAGAGGATGAGAAAAAGGCAGAGTATAAGAGAGAAGTGGAGGAACGATTGGGGAAATATGAATTGGAGCAGATGGGGGACGTGGAAGGTGTGTGCAGGATATTTACAGAAGAAATATGTGCAGCATGTGATGTGTGTGGGAGGAAGAGAAGACGGAGGGGGGTACAAGGAACAGCGTGGTGAAATGAAGAGGAGAGACAGGCTGTGGCACAAAAGAAGAAAGCATACAATGAATGGATGAGAAATAGGGGCGTGGAAGAAGTTGAGAGGAGGAAGAGAGAGTTATATGTAGAAAGAAAGAGAGAGGTGAAAAGATTAGTAAGAGAGAGTAAGAAGAGAGTGAATGAGGAATTTGGAAGGAATTTGAGTGTAAAGTGGAGGGACTGTAAGAAAATGTTCTGGAAAGATGTGAAGAGAGTAAGACAGGGTGGAAGTGAGGTTAGCAGGGGAGTGAAAGATAAAAATGGTAGATTACTAGTGGAGAAGGGTGAAAAAGTGAACAGATGGAGAGAACACTTTAAGGATTTGTTGAACATACAGGATGGAAGTAATGCGAGTATAAGTGGCTGGGGAATGGCTGGGAGAAGGAAGGAGGTGAGAAGACAGGAAGAAATCAGTAGGATAGAAGTTGTGGAAGCAATGAAGAAAGTTAAATTGGGGAAAGCCCCAGGAATTGATGGAGTGTATGGTGAAATGCCGAAGCATGGGGGAGAGATAGTAGTAGAATGGATGTGGAAGGTGTGCAGATTGGCCTGGGAGAAAGGTAGAGTCCCGGAGGATTGGAAGTCAGGTATAATTATTCCCTTGTACAAAGGAAAAAGGGAAAAAGAAGTGTGTGGTAATCATAGGGGCATTTGTCTTCTTAGTATAATAGGAAAAGTGTATGGTAGGATACTTAATGACAGAGTTAGAGAAAGAACTGAGGAATTAGTTGAAGAAGAACAGGGAGGCTTTAGGAAGGGAAGAGGTTGTGTAGATCAGATATTCATTCTTAGATCTTTAGTGGAAAAGTTTCTAGAGAAGGGAAAGAAGTTGTATGCGGCTTTCATGGATTTGGAGACAGCATATGGCAGGGTGGATAGACAAGGATTGTGGAAAGTATTAAGAACATATGAAGTAGATGGGAAGTTATTGAATGCTGTGAAGAGTATGTATGATGGTGCTAAGGCTGCAGTGCGTGTGGATGGTGAACTAAGTGAATTTTTCTCTTTGAAGGTTGGGTTGAAACAGGGATGTGTCATGTCTCCATAGTTGTTCAATCTGTACATGGATGGGGTAATAAAAGAGGTACAAGGTAGGGTAGTGGATGTTGGAGTGGCATTGGTGAGAGAGGATAGTGTTTGGAAACTCCCTGTACTGTTGTTTGCAGATGATACTGTGTTGTTGAGCGAAGACGAAGGGGAGCTGCAAGGCTTAGTGGATGAGTTTGGGAGTGTGTGTAAGAAACGGAATCTAAAGGTGAATTTAGGGAAGAGTAAAGTGATGGTCTTTGAGAGAGGTGAAGTCAGTGAATGTACAGTGAGGTTGGATGGTGAGGAATTGGAAAATGTGAGTACGTTTAAGTACTTGGGTAGTGTGATGAGTAAGGATGGAGGTTTGGAGGGTGAAGTGCTTGAAAGGGTACAGCAGGGAAGAAAGGTTGCTGGTTCGTTTAAAGCAGTGATAAGAAACTGGGAAGTGAGCATGGAAGTGAAAAAGTTACCACATGACTGTATTGTGATACCAACTCTAACGTATGGAAGTGAAGCTTGGACGTTGTTGGAAGGACACAAGTCAAGAGTGAGAGCAGTGGAAATGAGTTATTTGGAAAATGTGAGTACGTTTAAGTACTTGGGTAGTGTGATGAGTAAGGATGGATGTTTGGAGGGTGAAGTGCTTGAAAGGGTACAGCAGGGAAGAAAGGTTGCTGGTTCCTTGAAAGCAGTGATAAGAAACAGGGAAGTGAGCATGGAAGTGAAAAAGTTACTACATGACAGTATTGTGATACCAACTCTAACGTATGAAAGTGAAGCTTGGACGTTGTTGGAAGGACACAAGTCAAGAGTGAGAGCAATGGAAATGAGTTATTTGGAAAATGTGAGTACGTTTGAGTACTTGGGTAGTGTGATGAGTAAGGATGGATGTTTGGAGGGTGAAGTGCTTGAAAGAGTACAGCAGGGAAGAAAGGTTGCTGGTTCCTTGAAAGCAGTGATAAGAAACAGGGAAGTGAGCATGGAAGTGAAAAAGTTACTACATGACAGTATTATGATGCCAACTCTAACGTATGGAAGTGAAGCTTGGACATTGTTGGAAGGACACAAGTCAAGAGTGAGAGCAGTGGAAATGAGTTATTTAAGAGGAGCCTGCGGAGTCACATGGAGAGACAGGCTGACGAATGCGGATATAAACGAGCGTTGTGGTGTGGATGTGGATGTGATAGGAAGCGTTATGAGGAACACACTGAGGTGGTTTGGCCATGTGGAGAGGATGGAGGGTGAAAGACTGACGAAGAGAGTGTATGTGAGTGTGGTGGAGGGGGGAAGAGGGAGGGGGAGGCCGAGGATGAGATGGAGGGATGGGGTGGAGAGGTATATGAGAGAGGGGGGTGTGAGTTGGGAGCAGGGCAGTGAAATGGCGGAGGACAGGACGACGTGGAGGCGATTTGCTTTTGGCCACCCCAAACGGGATTGAGGCGTCTGGCAATAGATAGATAGAAGAAGTAGGCAGGACTACATCTAGTGAGTGGATTATGGTCGCTACCACCTAGACCCACTTTTTTTTACAAATTACCCCTGCTAATACCATCACATCAGTAGCCTACTAAATGAGATAGTGTGATAGCTGGTTTAACATACTGTATATTCAATATGGACGGTGGTTAATGCTACCGAAGTAGTGACACGTGAAGGTGTGTGGTGTGTAGAACAGCTGGGCCCCAGGGAACAGGTTGTCAAGTCAAATACACATATGAAACAAAAGTAAAAGTGTAATAAAATCCTAGACATAAAGTAAGGGGTGATATTATGAGTAACAGGTTCTTTTGTGCATTGTTCTAACTTTCGTGTTCTGTTTTTCAGTTTACTCAAGGTCCACATGCAGCTCAAGGAATTTTCGGTCTTCATTGATGTGGAACGATTAGAAGCAGGAAAGTTTGACAATAATCTCCTAAATTCCATACGACAGGCGAAGAACTTCCTTCTCGTCTTAACCCCAAATGCCCTAGACAGATGCATTGGTGATACTGAATGCAAGGACTGGGTTCACAGGGTAAGTGTAACATGAAGATTTTTTGTGACACAGTGCATATTTGATACAGTATTTGTGTGTGACTAGGAAATAATTCGTTGCTTGCATGTTATTCATTTAAAAATTACTGATAACGGCAGATTGTAGATCTTTTGGCATTATTGTCTTCGCCACGAGACGTCTCACTTTAGTTTTTGACTGCGATGTGTTTCTGTGAAATCATGCATGATAGGATGGAGTGAGATCCAAAGTTCATTGTTCAGGGTCAGAATGATAATTTTGAACGTTTTTGACATGGATCTCCCTAGATTTCTCTTGATCATAGTAACATTGTCTGAAGGTAGCCAAAATAAAATACCCATTAGGCAGTTAGTAGCTAAATCGTAAAGTTAAATGAATACAAGTAGCAGTAACAAGAAAAACTAGACAGCATTTACAGAGCGCTTCCTCGGCCATCGCCTATATCAGACAAGGCAGATCACCACCAAAATTTAATAAACTCCTTCTTGGCCCATGACCCACATGTCTACAAAAGTTGATTGAAATCTGTCAGTAACCTTTTGAGATATCTTGTAGACAATCAAACAAGCAGAAAAACAGGAGTGGATTCATAACCCCCTTCCAACTTCGTTGGTAGTGGAGCAGACAGCCTGGTTCAGAAGACGCTTCTGGAAATTGTTCCGAACCATGTTATGAACAGATGCCTATCTTGGGCTGAATTTTATAAAGGCAGTGCTACATTGAGTGAATGGATGGTGGACCCCCCATCTACCACAAAGATTTCATTAAATTTAAATTACATGAATGACGTATGAGTCATGCTGTATCCTGTTTGTCCTATATAAAGAAGTCATGACATGACGTCCATATATAAACATTTATTGTATAACATGACTGCTAATGACTGCTATCATTAATGATATACCTATTTATCTAACTACAGGAAATCGTGGCAGCATTGCAGTCCGGTTGCAACATCATTCCAATCATCGATAACTTCCAGTGGCCTGAACCTGAAGAACTGCCAGAGGATATGAGGGCTGTGTGTTACTTCAATGGCGTTAGGTGAGTCCTTACCAGGTTTCTCGTTGGGTTAGAGGACATCATAATGTCTCTTCCTTAGCAGCTTATTTTCCTGCATACACCTTTTGTTGCATTTTGTTTGTATGGTTCATACCGACGTATTGCATCAGTAACATACATAATAATTATTAAGATGTGATGTACAAAACAAACTGCTAGGGAAGATGTGTTACGAAATCTGCGAAGCTGGCTAGAAATATAAGCCTCAGCCTATAACTTTATCTACAGTACAAGTGGTTAAACAAACTTTTGGTGTACAGCAGCTCATTGTTAAATATCTTTTTTTTTTTTTTTTTTTTTTTTTTTTTTTTACCAACCCATTAGTAAATTGCAGAAATACTGTCACTTAAAGTTTCATTGACACCTGTAAAGTTGATTTGCCAATTCCCCCAATTTACAACGCTAACTGTTTGGAGAAAAGCTGTGATATATTGGAACACATCCCTGACATATAACACAGACCACCTGTACACTTCATTTGGCACAAGTTGTTCCTCAAATATTGAAATATAAATGGATGAGCAAAGTATGTATGGCGATGCAAGTGACAAGGGTTATACTTTTTTTTTTCTTCAATCAATGAAGAGATATTACCCCAGCTTTGTTGCGTGAGTGACTTAATCGGAGGATGTCTTCAGAGGTTGTCTCTGTCGTTGTTGATTGCCAGTGTGGTAGAGCAATTTATTTTGAATGTTTTTGGGGTGGCTGAGTGGTCAGCGTCGTTGATAGCGAAGCTTCTACCCCGTTAGCGCCAGGGTTCGAATCCTAGTACAGGCAGCTGGCGTCACTCAGTTCGGGTGTTCATTCATTCTTCATGAGCTGGTAGGTAAGATGAGTACCTAGGGTAACACCTAGGGGAGGTAAGTGTGGCAACCAGCATGATGCAGTGGGCTTACGTCCCAGGATATTCGATGAAAAACTCGCCACATGCTCAAAGGCTTGGCTTGCGTGATGAACACCGCAGCTAAGTGCCTCATGGCGTCTGCCGCCAGCTTTCCATTTACCTTTTTGGGGGATTGGGTAAATGCATACATGTCCTACGTCACAAAGCATTATACTGTATTGATAATTTTGCAAAATTTTGTGCTTTCCACTTCCTGGAGCTTGCCTTGGAGTGGAAAGTGGAAAAAAGTGATAACGATTATACTGTACATACACACACACACACACACACACATATATATATATATATATATATATATATATATATATGTTTCACAGCCTGCTCTCATGGCCCAGTAGTCCTCCTACATACCATACACCTCTACGTGTCACCACTTTGGCGCTAACATCCACCATCCATACTGAATAGATGCTAGGACTGGTATATTGGTATTAGCGGGGGTATTTTTATATGTCGGCAGGTCTTCTGGTAGACCAGTAAAGTCTGCTTTTTGTGAAATTCAAATCCTTAAACTGTTCCATGTCCCAGCGGGGAATCGAACCTGGGTCCAGTAGGACTGCAAGCCACCTCTCTACCGATATATATATATATATATATATATATATATATATATATATATATATATATATATATATATATATATATATATATATATATATATATATATATATATATGCATGCATGCTGATATCCATTAGAAAAAAGAAACACGACATATCCCGAGTGTGTTTGTGTATTCACATCTTCAGTGTACAAAAGAGTCACTTTGCTGTCCCCTGAAGATGTGATTACACGAAAGCGCTCGGGATACATCGTGTTTCCTTTTCCTTGTGGATATCAGCATATATATGAACTACGTATTATTAAGTTATTTATTTGCATACATACAGAGAGAGAGAGAGAGAGAGAGAGAGAGAGAGAGAGAGAGAGAGAGAGAGAGAGACGGCGTTGAATGACAATAATGTAGCTAGTTGAATGCCTGGTGGTTTGTTGGGTTAAGGTACTTCAGCCGACTGTAGATCCGAGTGGGTTTATTGCTCACATGCTGCTGCTCTGGCGAGCGTGTGATAACTTTGATTAAATGTTTGTGTAAGAAGCCTAGCCCCAGGTCCCTAGTACAGGCTTGTGACGGGGCAGCGATGGATTTGATGTTGGATAGATGGTTTCACTTATAACCTAGTACACCAGTTGTCATACATGCCGGTAACATATTATCTGAAACCTACGTCATCTTTTCAGATGGATCCATGACTACCAAGATGCTTGTGTGGATAAGATGGAGCGGTTTATGCGTGGAGAGTGTAATGTGCGTGGTGATGGGCCATTAGGTCGTTATGTCAGCCGCAGTGTGGAAGGGGGCATGGCAACCCCTGGTACCCCCTCAACCTTGCCTCGAGCTCCCCCTCTGTACCAGCGAACTACCAGCACAGAGAGTGGAAAGGGTTCGTCGTGTTCTGACAAAGATCCCAAAGACTGACGGGGCGACCCTGCATTGGTTAAACATAGGAGGTGTGTAGCTACTTTTATCACTGTAATGAAATTATGAAAACAGAAGTTGATGGTTCTGCTTTTGTTTTTTCCTCTTCCTGTTTCTGAATCCTATTCACCCCAGTAATTAGTGGGAAATTGTATGCTGCTTCTGCTGCTGCTACTGATGATGATGATGGTGGTGGCAGTGATGATTGCGGCATAGATACCAAATTTTATACTGTTGCCAAGGACTGTTGAAATAAGAGTTGTTACAGGGTATTTAAATAAGCTTTAAGTAGCACAGTATTGACACTGAATGAATTGTTACGTTGCAAAGAAACATCCGTACAGTTCTGCTTAACATTCTGTGATGCATATCATTACAAGATTTTAGAAGATATGCATGATAATGTTCCTTCCTGCTTTCGAATGCAATATTTTGATTTAGATTTGTTCATTTTGTATGAATATCCTTGTGATATCATAGAATGTATTGAAGTTTATATAATTAGTACTGTAACTTATTTATATATATTTTACACTGCAGATTATTAGCCACAAGCAGCCCTCGTTCTGCCTCCCCTCTGAGGCGTGGAGTAAGAGCGTCAAGCCCCGTGACCCGACTGCCTGTGCGAGGGTCAGCTGGCCGGGGTCTGGGTGCCGGGTCTCCCCTGCTCCCACGCCCACACCGCCGCACGCTTCCTCCTTCTCGCTCTCTTAGCCTTGACACCGGCTTAGATAACAGCAATTGTGCTACATCAGATCCTGAAACTGCCACAGATGTTGTTTCTTCTTGTGAACAGTACCTTCAACAGCAGCATCTGCAACAGCCAAGTCAGTCGTTGCAGACATTACAAGGTGCAACTGAGCCTCGTCCTCCAAGGCGTCGACTGAGTAGCATCCCATGTGACAGTAGTCCAATAGCAGAGGAGGAGTGTGGGATTGATGATGAGGCGCGACTGTCACTGCCACCTGGGGACACCAGAAATAGTAGTGAGAGTTGTCCACCTCATCATTCCTCACGCTCCTCACTCTGCATGTCACGCCGCTCATCTGTAGCATCCACAGATGATATTAGTAGAAAATCCTCATTTGTAGATAAGTGTATGACACGTGTAAGAGGCTTCATTAAGAAGTAACATTTAATGTTTGTAGATCCAGGATGGTGCTTGTGGTTATACTAAAACGATAACAAACCTCCTGAGTGATGAATATAACCAGTGCAGGGAATTGTTAATATTCTAAGTTAGGTGATAGAATTTAATGATAAAATTTATTCAGTCACTTGACTCATTTCCACTTTTACCTTACTTCATGGGAACACCCAGTTACTTTTACTTTAATTTCAAATGCTGGGAGATACAGGTGCCTTTAGTGATAACTGCGCGAAATATTGTGCCCAAGGATTCTTCTTAAAATTATTGTACTTATATTTATCTGAAAGTAATTGGTATTAAGTACACAGGACATTTTTATATAAATCAGCATGTTTGTTCTGTGAAAATAATGCATTTGTAGGTCCACCTGTAAATGAGAAAGTAATAGTCTTATTTTAAATGTCCAAGAACGTGATAGGTTTGTCAACAGTCAGTAGTCAGTACATTGCCAGTTTGTGATCCTGCATGTTTACATGTGTTAGTTCATGACACTCTGCCAGGATATATTTTTATAATAGTATGTAGGGAAGAAATTGTAGTTAAATTGTGCAGCTATACACTGTATCGTATTTATTGTTCTTGTATATAGAAACTGGCATTAGTAGAGAGATTGGTTTGCACAGGATACCACCACACCAGACGTCACTCCTGCTGCTTCCTAAACGGCACGGTATTATATTTTTCAAGCAGATTTTAATCATCATTTTGAGTTTTGGGAATGAGACGCGGTTAGTGATGAGAGGATATTTTCCCATTTAACAACCACTTCACTAAGAGGGGTCGCTCTTAAGCTGAGCAATATTACCTTGTAGTGACAAGAGTAATTTATGAAAATTCTCATTGTAGTGAGGGGGTCAAGGTCCAATTTACATCATGCCCTTACTGGTATAACAATGGTTGATGAAAGTTGTGTCAGTGAATAAGGCCTTTTATTAGTGAGTAATGTATATATTTTATTTTATACGGAACATAAACCAGTCAAGTGTACTGTGTAATGCAGTATCATAAAATCAGCAGCTGTTAAGTTATGCAGAGCAGTTTATTGATACCAAATAATATACTAAGCAGCATTCAGTCACTAACATATTGTTTTCTCAGTATTCTTTCTCAACTTACAGGTCTCATAGTTTTAGTTGATTTAACTTTGAAATTTCTTCTCTGTGCAGCATATAATGACATGGTAGTCATTGTTATATTGAAAATTTAAGTTATTAGTAAAGCATAAAAATGGTCAGATGCATGAGGACGCAGAATATATATATAAATGTTAGCAGCATATACCAGTAAACCTCAGTCAAAAGAGTGTTTTAGAGAAGTCTACAAATTAACAGTTCTATCATAATTATAAAACCGAAAGTGACAAAGTCTTTAGCGACAATATTCATAGGCACACCTCACCTTCAGATGCTCGTTCAGGGTGGTTATGTTGTACAAGATCTTTTAAATATGACATAATGGCAGTTATTTTCCAATAGAAGTGTATTGAAGTATGAGAATGTTTTTCACAGCCTCATATCTGTTTCCCCTCTTGAAATTGTTTATAAGCTTATTGCCTTTAGGTAATTATTCCATACTGAAGAGTTCCAAAGAATAGTCTCTTCATTTACAGAAACAAACTTTAGTTTACCCACTGTAAATGTCATAGTCATGATGTTAATTGTAGGTTTTGTTTTAAATCCTAAGCAGTTCGTTTATAATGAACCTTGTTACTCATCAGTTCTGATCCGGTGATAATTTGTCTTGTAAATAGAAGTTGGCAACTAACGTGTAAGTTTGAGATTTATTATTTTTACACGCAGTAGCCTCGAGCTTTAATAAATACTATTTAAGTAATTATGGTTATTATTTTACATTCTGCTCGTAAGTCTTTATATTGGTATATATATATATATATATATATATATATATATATATAAAGGTATAAAACTTTCAACGTCTGTAGAGCACAATATCGTTTGTGTAATTTAAGATACACGCTCAGAATAATTAACTTCGACTCTACAGATATGAAATTTAAGCTAAAATTAGTAGGTGTGACATAACAGTAAGATGGTCTCATAAAATGACTGGATACAAGAGAATGTTAGATACAGATGCTGAGGGAGAAAACTTCTGAAAGGCAGAGCTTTGTGGTGAAGCATAAAAATCTAGAGAATGACTATTACACATGACTTTAGGTTACATACATGTGCTGATTATACGGAAAGAATACCACTCCTGTGTACGCTGCAAATAGACTTAAGGGGTGGGAGATATCCGGGAATCGATCTTCTCCAAAACTCTTCTTGCAGGCATCCTCGAACCTGCCTGAAATATGCAAATTAGTGGTTACTCCAGTGGCCACCCCAAATTTCACGGTGAATACATCTGGACCTCCCTGAAGAGTGATCCTTGGGCCTCTCAATATGTGAGCTTTTCCTCCCCAATTGAAAAATTCTTGCTGCACCACTGGTGAGAAACTGAAACTTCCTTTTTCATATGTTCTGTATCCCCAGTGGGATCAAAGAGCTATGTTCTGGAGCTCTCCAGCCTTTATGCATGATAAGAAATGAATGATGAACGAACAGAGGGAGAGCAAGTTTCACTGGATATTCTTAATAGCTTCCATTACATGTACTACTTGTTCTACCATATTCCTTTGTACCTAACCACTCCATAATGTTGAAGAAAACTGAATCATATAAGTGGTAACCTAGGTGGGGCAAAATGGTAGATAGGAGCACCTGCCATTCTTTCACTTCCATCCTTTCACTTCAGGTTACACTACAAACTGAATGATTTTCAGTAGCCCTAGTGTGTGGACGCCTGGTATTCTAGTGGGTTAATGGTATTCCTGCCGGATTTGGTTTTTATTATGATATATCCAAGGAGTAGTTGGGGTTTATTGCTCACATAAAACCTCTCAGAGAATAGCGACTAATCATTCTCGCCTAAAATGTCAGGATGAAGTTGTTTAGTCCTCATCTCTATGCTCTAGAGGCAATAAAAGGATGAGATAGATATGTAGTTAGCGACATCAATAATACTCAACTGAGCCCAGCCACTGACCTTGAGTATATTCCCGACAAGTCAGTTCAGGACTGGATAATGGATGGAGAGATGGATTTACTGTAATTGTATCCTCCACTGATTGAAACAAAAGGCGAACAGCTTCCCATCACTACTCAGAAGGCCGCAACAGCCTCCCTCCTCATCAAATGAGTACCTCACTAATAAATACATGGCCACCGTAGCCTCGCGTAACCTCCAACTAAACAACAATCTTCGTGAACCTCCACGAGACATTCCTCCCCTCAGAAACTGTCCTTCTCACAGAAACAAATGCGCCTTGCTAAACCAACATAAAATACACATTGCAAACGATCCACTTTGCCGTCTCTGTAATGCAACCCACAAATCACAACACAATCGCCTCATGCACCTCACTTGCACGTATATAACTTCAGTAAAAGATATATGGGAACGCTCTGCTGAAGTGGCCAGTTTTCTCAAGTCTACTGTACTTCGTCCACGTCCTTTGATTGATCCAGAGGAACAGCTAAAAACTATCTGAAAGAGTTTTTTTTTTTTTTCCTTTTTTTACTGGTTACGGGAAACAGATGACAACAGAGCAAATTAAATAAAACTTCATAAGAACAGTGAGCAAATCATCCCTGGAAGTACGAAGAAAACACCCAAATAGCCATAGCAATAATTTAGAAAGTACAATACAAAGAACTGCAAAAGAAAAGAAGGAACATGACAACAACAAAAAAACAAGTAGACAGATGGGCTAAATAAAATACCTAAAAGTTCAACATGGCCAGGCCAGACTTGAAGAAAGTTTAGTAATTGCAAGAACCCTAACAACCAATCAAAGATTTGGTGTAACTCTGGGAACAAGCCAAATGCTTGCTCTGAGACTTCCCAAGAGCTCAGGGAAATCAGGTGAAGAAAGGGTACTGGATGAAAGGCATTTGATAAGAATTTTCAACATAAAAGAATAGGAAATTGCTTTTGTCAAGGAACGGTACATAGAATCATTGTTGTGGAGTGTAACAAAATCCTTGGAATGTAAATATAGTGTTGCTAAGAAAGGAAAATATTGTGTTAGGGCTCACATGCAAAGGTAAAAAGACAGTATCTTGAGGAAGAGGCCAGACAAAAGTCAAGGATATAATCACCAGAATAAGATATGAACTGAATTTGTAAGGCAGCCAGAGTAACCGATTGCCAGCCTAGGGGGGAAGTGAAAGACAGTGGATTTCGGCAGGCCATCTAGTCAATTGAATAATTCAGGGTGGAGAAATGCATCGGAATATATTCTACCGTGAGTGGGTTAGTAACCCTATATCTTGTAACAGCATGAAAACGTGCCAGCCAGAATTTGCTGTTATTCAAAATTACCAGCAACTCTAAAAACAATGGAGAAATATCGCCAGTTCAGTCTCAACAGAAATATGGATAATGGTACTTTATTTTGTTGCCGATACTTAGTAAAATATTATTATGAGAGAGAGAGAGAGAGAGAGAGAGAGACGAAAATGGATCCTGCACAGGGATGACAATTACTTTTCAAATCCCGCGCCGTCAGCCCCGTCGACTCTGAACGGACGTGTGCAGATCGGGTGAGACAGCAGGATCTAGGTGGTATCTTATACGAGGGACGTCGCTGTTTTCTTTTCTAATGTGCATCGTGAGGAATTCTCCTTCCTAATTTAGAATGTTTTATCTAAGTAGCTTTTCTACGGCAATAAAAGCTTACTTTACTACGTGTCACGGTGTCAGGCTAAACAAATTTTGCGATATTAACACAGACTGGGCGTTGGCACTTGGCCTTCAGTATGTGGCAGTAACCCGTAGGCTTGAGGAGTGTGGTAGTGCTTCGTTTTGTTTTGGTGGGCAGACGTACGAAAACAGGTGACGCAGTTGGAAATTTATCACTGTTCATTGTCAGGGAAAGGTGCACAAGCTCGTGCTAACAGTAAGTAATCGAGGATACAGTTGTGTTTTTCAAGCCTGTCTACTGATTGCGAGATGTTTTAGTGAAGGTATTTGTAGCGCTTAGTCACAAATAGGAAATAATACTTTTTTTTTTTTTTTTGACATACAAATTCCAGTGTATACATATTGTTTATCTATACATTGGTAAAAATTAAGGCATTAATGGTGTAACATTAAACCATAACATACCGGAAACTACTGGTCTGGCGGACGTAGAACTCTCTCTCTCTCACACACACACACACACACACACATATATATATATATATATATATATATATATATATATATATATATATATACATACAACACACACACACAGTGTTATGCAGCGTATTCTGAGTCCCGACTTCTCTGGTTCAGGTAGCCTACAGTGCGACCTTGGGTTCTTTGTTGGGTCAGTCACAGGCAAGGACGGAAAGTCCAAACAGCTGGTCAAAGGTACACTTATATATTAACAATAGGCAACTGCATACACACCCATGATCAAAACTATGGGACATATAATAACCAGATAATCTTAGAAGGCCCTTACAATGAACCCTCTCGCGCACGATAAGTTTTGGTAAGTTTTCCGCCGCACGATTTTTTCTGCGAGGCCGCCCGGTGTAGCGCTCAATCCTGACTCCCTCACTAATTAATCGTGACTCCTTGCCAGGGCTCTCAGTTCTTGTTCGCGGAATTTCCTTGGAAAGCTGTAAAAATTTATCTAAATTTGGATCATATTTCCTCAGATAGTAAATCGAACGTATAAAATTATTGAGCAGGCCAAAACTCTTAAACAGACATAATAACATCACTTTTACTTGCAGACATAAAATAAGATACAATGACCACAGATTCATAAGCATTGCAGTTAATACATGCTATACAAAATACTGCAAATCGTCCGATTCGATAACTGCCATAACTCACAATCAAATAAAAAATTCCAAATGCATAATAACCAAACTTATAAATCTTAATTGTAAATAATTTTTAATGAATTATCTTTTTTTTTTTTTCGCCAACGCGTGGTAGCGATATAACCAAAAAAAAAACCCAGACATTATATAGCCTCCCCCTGACAGTTGATTGTTAGCTTTTTTTTTTTTTTTTTTTTTTGTGGGCCTATATCTCGGGGGCAGTGGCCTGTCCCAGGGCCCTTTAGTCCTCCTACACCTCCTCCTGTCACCACGTCCGCGCCAACACCTACTGTCCATATTGAATACATCCTAGGGCTGTCTCATACTGGTCTGGTGTATTGGTATTAGCGGGGATATTTTTACTACATGTTGGCGGGTCTTCTGGTAGATCAGGAAAGTCTGTCTTTTATGAAATTCAAATCCTTAAACTGTTCCCTGCCCCAGCCGGGATTCGAACCTGGGTCCATCAGGACTGTAGGCCGCCTCTCTACCGATTCAGCCAACGCCTACTCTGCTTTTCTCGAAAAATCGTTAAAAATCCTCAGATACTTCAAGTAAATTCCACCAAATTTCTTCAGATTTTCTTTAAAATCCCCGAATCCTTAAAAATTTCTTCATATAACCTCAGGTTTCTCAATCTAAGGAAATTTCCTTAAAACTGAGAGCCCTGCTTCTTGCGTTCATTGCGCATGCGCCGCCGGCTGCCAGACGTACGACTCATTCGCAGCAGAAGCCCTGCAGAGAGAAGAACTGGCGGGATGATTGGTTATTTCGTACGTCAGTGGACTCGGGAAATTTGCCAACTAAATCCGTGCTGATTTCACAGTTCAGTCCCATAATTTTTACCACATACTCTTACTTGCCATTTATCAGGTTTCTTTCTCCTATGAACCGTGTACAATGAGCCTAATTTGGTGGGCCAAAAATAAGTTAAGGACGAATCCTCAGTAAACAAAAATAGTTGCGTGTTGAGGAAGACAGATTACTCACTGATATTTTCATTTTGGTTGTAGTTATGACCCTGTTAAAGCTATTACAAGAGATTTCCATGGCTTACATGTAGTTTCCTCGAAATTACGTGTGAATGTAATCAGTGGTTTCGAGATGGTTAAACCATTGCCAACGATAACGAAGTTGCATAAGATCATGATGAAGCATAGGTAGAAATGTCAATATATACGAAGTAACAGAGACAGGTTACATATAGTATATATTTAAATGGAATTCCAAGAGATTTTGTTCAGAAACCATTTGACTGTCGATTCAGTGACTATAATTGTGGGAAACGTGCAGAAACCACGAGATATTGCACTGTAAATAAAGCATAATAACCAGTGAGTCTTCTTGTCATTGGCTGCCATCCCTCCAACTCACACACCCCATTTCATATATTTCTCTCCATTTCATCCCTCCAGTTCATCATTGGTCTCCCCTTTCATACTCTCCAAGTCAGACTTTCACCTAACTTCTTACCTTGGCCAAAACATCACATTATTTGTACTATCAATGTCATTTACATATTTTTTGTTGCAGGTAAAAATAGCAACAGTTATGTATTTGGAAAGTCTCTTTCTTTAAGTTGAATTGAACAGGTAAGAACCATGCTGATTTACCAGAAGTGGGTTAGTTAAATAGATATGGAGTTTAAGGTGAAATTCATGGTTAAACACTAATACTAGTTATAAGTTTTTGTGGTGGTTGCATTTTATAAATGAACTATAAGCCATTCTTTGTTTCCCCTAAAACAGTACCCTGCTGGTAGCACTGCCGAACTTCAACCTTTCAGCATGGACTATTCACTTCTGGCCAACATTTTAACAAAACCAAATAAGTATTGGAGATTTGATATGGTAATGCACACCACTGGTTACATTTAGATTAAATGAAGGTCCAAAGAGTCTAATGAGTGAAGGCAAGAGCTGCAGGAGACAGGGAAGAACATACAAGAGTGAAAAAAAAAATAAGTGGAAGGAAACAGACAAGAGTTTTGAAGTAAATGGAAGTGTTGCTTGATAAATAATGTAATTACTTGCAGATGATACATTTCATTTCTTGGCGATGGTAAGCAAATAGTGCTTGGCATGAGCTTTAGGAGCTGTACCGGTGTCTGAGAATCAAATTTGAGAGTGTAAGAGAGCATTATTATTATTTTAGAGGAATGAAATTACTAACTGTCCAGTGATTCTGATTGACCATTCAGAGGAATATATTGAGAAGGGAGAAAAAGTGAGCAGATGGAGAGAACACTTTAATGAATTGATGAACACAGAGAATGAAAGTAATGCGAGTATAAGTGGCTGGGGAATGGCTGGGAGAAGGAGGGAGGTGAGAAGACAGGAAGAAATCAGTAAGATGGAAGTTGTGGAAGCAATGAAGAAAGTCAAAATGGGGAATGCCCCAGGAATTGATGGAGTGTGTGGTGAAATGCTGAAGCATGGGGGACAGATAGTAGTAGAATGGATGTGGAAGATGTGCAGATTGCCCTTGGAGGAAGGTAGAGTCCTGGAAGATTGGAAGTCAGGTATAATTATTCCCTTGTACAGAGGGAAAGGGGAAAAAGAAGTGTGTGGTAATCATAGGGGCATTTGTCTTCTTAGTGTAATAGGAAAAGTGTATGGTAGGATACTTACTGACAGAGTTAGGGAAATAACAGAGGAATTAGTTGGAGAAGAACAGGGAGGCTTCAGGAAGGGAAGAGGTTGTGTAAATCAGATATTCATTCTTAGATCTTTAGTGGAAAAGTTTCAAGAGAAGGGAATGAAGTTGTATGCGGCCTTCATGGATTTGGAGAAAGCATATGACAGGGTGGATAGACAAGGGTTGTGGAAAGTATTAAGAACAGCCTATATGGAGTAGATGGGAAGTTGTTGAATGTTGTGAAGAGTATGTATGAGGGTGCTAAGGCTGCAGTGTGTGTGGATAGTGAACTGAGTGTTTTTTCTATTTGAAGGTTGGGTTGAAACAGTGATGTCATGTCTCCGTGGTTGTTTAATCTGTATATGGATGGGGTTATAAAAGAGATTCAAGGTAGGGCAGTGGATGTTGGAGTGGCCCTCATGAGACAGGACAGTGTTTGGAAACTCTCTATACTGTTGCTTGCAGATGATACTGTGTTGTTAAGTGAAGACGAAGGGGAGCTGCAAGGCTTGGTGGATGAGTTTGGGAGAGTTGGTAAGAAACGGAATCTAGAGGTGAATGTAGGGAAGAGTATAGTTATTGTCTTCGAGAGAGGTGAAGTCAGTGAATGTACAGTGAGGTTGGATGAGGAGGAAATGGAAAATGTGAATACGTTTAAGTACTTGGGTGGTGTGATGAGTATGGATGGAAGTTTGGAGGGCGAAGTGCTTGAAAGGGTACAGCAAGGAAGAAAGGTTGCTGGTTCCTTGGAGGCAGTGATAAGAAACAGGGAAATGAGCATGGACATGAAAAAGTTATTACATGACTGTATTGTGATACCAACTCTAACGTATGGAAGTGAAGCGTGGACGTTGTTGGAGGGACACAAGTCAAGAGTGATAGCAGTGGAAATGAGTTATTTGAGAGGAGCCTGTGGAGTCACATGGAGAGACAGACTGACAAATGAGGATGTGAGTGTTGTGGTGTGGATGTGGATGTGATAGGAAGCGTTAGGAGAAACGCGTTGAAGTGGTTTGGCCGTGTGGAGAGGATAGAGAGTGAGAGACTGACGAGGATGGTGTATGTGAGTGAGGTGGAGGGGGGGAGAGGGAGGGGAAGGCCAAGGATGAGATGGAGGGATGGAGTGGAGAGGTATATGAGAGAGAGGGGTGTGAATTGGGAACAGGGCAGTGAAATGGCAGGGGACAGGGTGACGTGGAGGCGATTTGTTTGTGGCCACCACGTATAAGGGATTAATGCGTCTGGCAATAGAGAGATAGATATTATTTTCAAGATGTACAACAAGGAATTGGGCTTAGCTAGGTAGCGGTAAGGAAAGACCAATAGGAACGGACAAGAAGAAGCCAGTGCATGCCAGTACAGTAAAACAGTTCCATTATGTGTACAAGGAAAGGATGAATATTATTTAGTCACGAATGGGATCCATGGTAATGAGTCATATGAATTAGGTTGTGATTTAACATGAATATGCATAGGCAAACCAATGAAGTTTACAGCGTTATGTTGGCGTGGAAGCTTCAGAAAGATCCACAAGGGATGCTTTGACGTGGTTCAGCAATACGCAGTAAACAGAGGGTGATTTAAACTAGGAGACTGTATGAGTAAAGAGGATGGATTGAGAGAAACAGAAATACAGAAGATGAGGTGGAGGGATGGAATGGCAAGGTATGTGAGAGAGATCTAGGACACCAGATCTGGCATCCGCTGACTGGAAACAGGTTGGCATGGAGACAATTTAGCTGAGACTGCTCATCAGAGATTGGGGGATCCGTCTGTAGATACAGCTGGTGAAGTTTCCCATTATTTCACCAATAAAAACTTACAAGGGGAGGTCTGTTTATTCTGGTGAAAGCTTGTACTGTATGAAGATACTCTTTTGTTGGGTGTAATATAAGTGGTACCTAATTTCTACATAAGGAGGGAGAATTCCACTGTTGTAGGTAAAGCCTTCATTATGAACCAAAGAAAAATTATTTGCAGGACATAATTTCCACTTAAAAGAATCCATTGGTAATGCAAGGTTCCCTGCTACACAAGGATGAGTGATGTACCATATCTGTTGACCTTCAGTATATATTATTTAGCTGTTGTAAACACTACTGGAAGTTTCTTCAGTGCAATATAATTAAACTTCCATTATCTATCTATCTATCTATTGCCAGACGCCATAATCCCGTAAGGGGTGAGTTATTTGTTTGACGGGGAGGGGCACTAACCATCCACCAACCCACTTGTTGACATGTAGGGAGCACGTATGATTTGGTCATAGGGTTACCACCCAGCGTTGTAAATGGTTTCTTGGCTTACAGGAAACCATTTGGCTTGTCACTCAATGTAAAGCCACCTGTAAAGGAAGGAAAAGCAAGAAGAAGTGACAAGAAAGATGGGAGAAATAGGAAGAGAGGAGAGCAGGCACAGAAAAAGAATGATAAAGGCCAAGGAAGAAGTAGGCAGCACTACATCGAACTTCCATTATACTGTATATATTTATATCTTATTTTGCCATGGTACACACTAGTGGATGTTGTACCAGAGCTATAACTTTATACTTTTATTATATATATCAGTATTCACCAGCCTTCAGTACCTGTTCCACACCATCTCCCTTTGCTGAACCTTTTCAGTGTTTTCAGTAACGCAGAGTAGGCCAGCATACCCTCATAAACCAAACCTCTGCTTCCAACAGTCTCCACCACAATACATGCATGTTATGAACCCACATCTATATCCTTCCCCTTTTATTTTTATGAATGGAGGACACCTGTAAGTTGGTGTATGGATTATTTTTAAATTAATTTATTTTTCCTTCCTCTGTTCATCTTCTTAAAGGTAGAAGTAATACTTTTATTTTATACACACAGTTGGAAGTTGTACCAGTCCTACATCTTTCTGTTTTCATTAAATACATTATTACACTCCCTCTTCTGTCTCTCCACCTTCCTTCTGCCTATGGGTGACTCAACACTGAGTGACAAGCCAAGTGGCTTCCTGTACACCAGGAAACCATTTACTATGCTGGGTGGTAACCATATAACCTAATTAAGGCACCTGATGGTTTAGTGGGTAATTAAGGCGCTCCAGTCAGATCAAGCCTGTGTAGGTTTATATCCAAAGGGATGTTTGGGGTTTACTGCTCACGTGATGCCACACAGGGATGAGTGAGGCTGGTCACTCGTCTTAAATGTCAGGACCAACTTGCCTAACCCTGGGCTTCTCTCCTGATGGAACAACATAGGACTGGATGATGGATGGAAATACATTATTTCTTTGCTTTTGTAACACTAGTGGAAGTTGTACCAGTGCCATATCTTTATGCTTTTATTAAAAATATTAATATAAATTGCCCTAGTAACCACTTGTGGAAAGTGACCAATTCATATAGCCTAACCTTTGATTAGGTTGTTATGCTAGGTTGCTTTACACTGGAGTGTCTAGGCTATGACTGGGTGCCTCCATTCTTGCCTATCCCATTTGGCCTGTAAGTGTATTATTCTTTAATTAGGCCTGTTATCTAAATTTCAGCCATCTTCATTGTATTTTTCTGGTACAAATACTGCCTGATTACCATTTTTCTTAAACCTTTCCTACTATAATTGATTTTCATTTCTGCAAATACTCATGCTTGTAAATAAAGGCATATTCATGCCATATTTCTATTTTCCTTAAGTAGGGTACAAATCTTTAAACTAACACATCATACTCACTCCTTCAGACAGTCCTTTCAACCTGAATCTGATAATGGAAGAAGGGGAATAACAGTTTCCCGGGGCTAGCCCCTATCAGATCATATAGCCCTGGTAGGTGACAGGAGGGTGCTACCCCTCTCGGCAAGGCAGCTACTGGGCATGGCTCCAACTCACGACCCCCCCCCCCTCAGTTCTGAGCCTGATGCCCTACCACTGAGCCACTCTGCCCCCAAATAATGGAAGAAACTTTGGAAAACCAATTGCCATATTGCTCTAATCTTAAAATGGGGTCAGTTCCATTAAATTTCCAAACTGGGAAAGTACAGGGAGAAGATAGTAAAACAAACTTCATATTCATATTTACTTTTATCTGTGACTTAAGAAAGTGTATGTGACTACTCGAAGGTTGAATTGAGCAAGCAAAAAGGATTAAGGTTATTGGAGTAGATGCATGAACAAAGGTACTGATATACTACCCATAAGCACAATACCAGATAGTGCACCCAAGCTGCCTCCAAGTGGTTGCTGACATACAAAATAATGGTCCTCTTACTGTGGAAATTCCGAAATATCAATTTCCCAAATGTCGAAATGCTGGTTTTCCTAAAAAAAAAAATTTGATGAAATCAGTTTACTCAACATAGTTTTGTATGGAAGCATACATTCCTTTCTCATATCCTTTGACTAATGCAAGAAAGCCTTGGTTTAATCACGCTTGTTCTAATGCTGTCCGCAACAAGGAGAGGGCCTACAAAAGGTACCGGAGCCAACCAACCCCTGAATCACATCATCTTTACGTTTCTGCCCGGAATCGTGCTAAGTCTGTTCTTCGCTCTGCTAAAAATAATTTCATCCATACTAAATGCTCTCAACTCTCCAACTCGAATTCTTCCCGCTCCTTCTGGCACCTTGCCAAAAATCTTTCTAACAACTTTACCTCATCATCCTTCCCTCCTCTTTTCTACTCTGATGGTTCTGTAGCTATTTCTTCTACTGATAAAGCAGATCTCTTCGCACAGACTTTCTCCTCCAATTCCACCTTAGACGATTCCGGTGCTGTTCCTACATCACTTCCCCCCTCAGACTTCCTCATGGCTGACATTAAAATGTCTTCAGTTGATGTATTTTGTGCCATCACTGGCCTCAGTACTAACAAGGCATATGGGCCTGATGGGGTCCCTCCTGTTGTTCTCAAGAACTGTGCTTCTGTGCTTACACCCTGCCTAAGCAAACTCTTTTGCCTTTGTCTGTCAACTTGTACCTTTCCTTCTTGCTGGAAGTTTGCTCTCATTCACCCAGTCCCAAAGAAGGGTGACCACTCCCAACCCTCCAACTATCGTCCAATTGCTTTAACGTCCTGTATTTCAAAAGTTTTTGAGTCAATTCTCAATAGAAAAATTTTAAGGCATCTTTCCTATCACAACCTTCTTTCCGATCATCAGTGGGTTCCGTCAGGGACGCTCCACTGGCGATCTTCTCACCTACCTTTCAGACTCCTGGTCATCCTCCTTTCGGGACTTTGGCGAAAGCTTTGCCATTGCACTTGACATCTCAAAGGCTTTCGATCGAGTCTGGCATAAATCTTTAATTTCCAAACTGCCCTCCTACGGTTTCTATCCTTCTATCTGTGCCTTCATCGCTAGCTTCCTTTCTGGTCGTTCTATAGCCGCTGTTGTAGACGGCCATCGTTCTTCCCCTAGATCTATCAACAGTGGCGTTCCTCAGGGCTCTGTCCTATCACCAACTCTCTTCCTTTTATTCATCAATGATCTAAGCTGTACATCTAACCCTATCCACTCATACGCTGATGACTCCACCCTTCACCTTTCCATTCGGTTCCCGCAACGCCCATCTCAATAGTTGCTTCAACAAGCAAGGGATGAGGCTATGGCACACCTAATGTCTGATTTGGCTCGTATCTCTGACTGGGGTAAAAATAATATGGTTGTTTTTTATGCATCTAAGACTCGGTTCATACACCTATCAACCCGACAAAATCTTCCACAGGTATACCCATTAATGTTTAATAATATTCAGCATAATCCTGCATCATCCTTGAACATGCTTGGGGTTTCATTTACTTGGGACTTATCTTGGAAAGATCATGTTACATCTCTTGTAAAATCTTCTTCCAAGAGATTGGGTGTGCTAAGCCGACTCCGCTCTTTCTTTACCCCTGTACAATTGTTGACTCTATACATGGGTTCTATCCGCCCCTGTGTGGAGTACAACTCTCATGTGTGGGGAGGCTCCCCACATTCAGCTCTTCTCAATAGGGTGGAGTCAAAGGCTTTTTGTCTCATTAACTCTCCTCCTCTTACTGACTCCCTTCAACCTCTGTCTCTTCGCCGCACTGTTGCATCTTTACCTCTTTTCTGTCGCTACTTTAATGGTCACTGCTCCTCTGAACTGCTTGCATTCCTCCACCTCTATGACGGGCGCGTCGCACCCGTCTGGCAGCAAACTCTCATCCCTTTTCTGTCCAACTCTCTAATGCAAGAGTTAACCGTTACTCCCAGTCTTTCATTTATGCAACAGGTCAGCTCTGGAACTGTCTCCCTCTGTCTGTATTTGCTGCTACCTAAGTTCTCCAGTCTTTCAAACGCAGTGTGTCCAGGCATCTCAAAATGATCGGATCTTGAATTTGGCTCTCTCTTGTATTTTGTTTTTCTCTGGGAGGGAACTGTTACTGCGGGCTCATGGCCTTTGGTTCCTTCTTCCTCGCATAAAAAAAAAAATACAGTATCATATGTATTCCCCCCCCACACACACACAGAGACACAATGATAATGATAATAAAAATTCCTTGTTTTGGCTTCCAGTATGAACACTGTATTGGCAAAGAGTCTTAGTACTTTGCAGACACCCAGGCCAGCTTAAACTGGACTCATCTGAATTACGTGGCTTTGTTCATAATTTTTTGTTGTGTGATTTTCTCACCCCAGGAAGACAACATTTTCATTGTTTACTGATAAATTTTCGCACCAGAACCATGACTGTGAGATAAAGTACAGTATAGTATATATACTGTGATCTGTGAAGGGAATGCCAAGCAGTTGGATGTTTATACATAGAAGTGATGGTAATGATTGAGAAATAGTTTTCCAAGATTTTTAAATTTCCATTAGTCTCTTGATCCTGAAAATTTCTGAATTTGGGAATTGCACTGTAGTACTGTATTAGTCACCACAATATCATAACCATGTAGAACCTCATCGACCCACAAATTATAAATACAGTGTACGTTTTTTTTTTTTTTTTTTTTTTTTTTTTTACAGAACAAAGTGCGTTCCATAATTTCATATTCATCACACTTGTCAAACTCCCTTCTTTTTCCAAATAACTCCACAAACGTCATCATCTCTGAGGTATATATTCCTTCAAGATGATCGTTTTTTTTCAAGTGTGACTTGTATGAGAGAGAGTGAGAGAGAGAGAAAGAGAGAGAGAGTCTTACACACTCTTCCAAACTCATCCACCAAGCCTTGCAGCTCCCCTTCGTCTTCACTTAACAACACAATATTATCTGCAAACAACAGTACAGGGAGCTTCCAAACACTGCCCTGTCTCATGAGGGGCACTCCAACATCCACTGCCCTACCATGTATCTCTTTTATAACCCCATCCATATACAGATTGAACAACCATGGAGACATGACACAACCATGTTTCAACCCAACCTTCAAATAGAACAGCTCACTCAGTTCATTATCCACACACACTGCAGCCTTAGCACCCTCATACGTACTCTTCACAGCATTCAACAACTTCCCATCTGCTCCATATAGGCTATTCTTAATACTTTCCACAACCCATGTCTATCCACCCTGTCATATGCTTTCTCCAAATCCATGAAGGCCGCATACAACTTCATTCCCTTCTCTAGAAAATATTCCACAAAAGATCTAAGAATGAATATCTGATCTGCACAACCTCTTCCCTTCCTGAAGCCTCCCTGTTCTTCTCCAACTAATTCCTCTGTTATTTCCCTAACTCTGTCAGTAAGTATCCTACCATACACTTTTCCTATTACACTAAGAAGACAAATGCCCCTATGATTACCACACACTTCTTTTTCCCCTTTCCCTCTGTACAAGGGAATAATTATACCTGACTTCCAATCTTCCAGGACTCTACCTTCCTCCCAGGGCAATCTGCACATCTTCCACATCCATTCTACTACTATCTGTCCCCCATGCTTCAGCATTTCGCCACACACTCCATCAATTCCTGGGGCATTCCCCATTTTGACTTTCTTCATTGCTTCCACAGCTTCCATCTTACTGATTTCTTCCTGTCTTCTCACCTCCCTCCTTCTCCCAGCCATTCCCCAGCCACTTATACTCGCATTACTTTCATTCTCTGTGTTCATCAATTCATTAAAGTGTTCTCTCCATCTGCTCACTTTTTCTCCCTTCTCAATATATTCCTCTGAATGGTCAATCAGAATCACTGGACAGTCAGTAATTTCATTCCTCTAAAATATTAATAATGGTCTCTTACACTCTCAAATTTGATTCTCGGATACAGCTCCTAAAGCTCATGCCAAGCACTATTTGTTTACCATCGCCAAGAAAAGAAATGTATCATCTGCAAGTAATTACATTATTTATCAAGCAACACTTCCATATACTTCAAAACTCTTGTCTGTTTTCTTGCACTGATTATTTTTTTTTTTTTCACTCTTGTATGTTCTTCCCTGTCTCCTGCAGCTCCTGTCTTCACTCATTAGACTCTTTGGACCTTCATTTAATCTAAATGTAACCAGTGGTGTGCCTTACCATATCAAATCTCCAATACTTATTTGGTTTTGTTAAAAGGTTGGCCAGAAGTGAATAGTCCATGCTGAAAGGTTGAAGTTCGGCAGTGCTACCAGCAGAGTACTGTTTTAGGGGAAACAAAGAATGGCTTATAGTTCATTTATAAAATGCAACCATCACAAAAACTTATAACTAGTATTAGTGTTTAACCACGAATTTCAACTTAAACTCCACATCTATTTAACTAACCCACTTCTGGTAAATCAGCATGGTTCTTACCTGTTCAATTCAACTTAAAGAAAGAGGCCTTCGAAATGTATAACTGTTGCTATTTTTACCTGCAACAAAAAATATGTAAATGAAAATTATACTACAAATAATGTGATGTTTTGGCTAAGGTAAGAAGTTAGGTGGGAGTCTGACTTGGAGAGTATGAGAGGGGAGACCAATGATGAACTGGAGGGATGAAATGGAGAGAAATATATGAAATGGGGTGTGTGAGTTGGAGGGATGGCAGCCAATGACAAGAAAACTCACTGGTTATTATGCTTTATTTACAATGGAATATCTCGTGGTTTCTGCACGTTTCCCACAATTATAGTCACTGAATCGACAGTCAAATGGTTTCTGAACAAAATCTCTTGGAATTCCATTTAAATATATTCTATATGTAACCTGTTTCTGTTACTTCGTGTATATTAACATTTCTACCTATGCTTCACCATGATCAACAGCTTATGCAACTTCGTTATCGTTGGGAATGGCTTAACCATCTCGAAACCACTGATTACATTCACACGTAATTTCGAAGAAACTACATGTAAGCCATGTAAATTTCTTGTAATAGCTTTAACAGGGTCATAACTACAATCAAAATGAAAATATCAGTGAGTAATCTGTCTTCCTCAACACGCAACTATTTTTGTTTACTGAGGATTTGTCCTTAACTTATTTTTGGCCCACCAAATTAGGCTCATTGTACACGGTTCATAGGAGAAAGAAACCTGATAAATGGCAAGTAAGAGTATGTGGTAAAAATTATGGGACTGAACTGTGAAATCAGCACGGATTTAGTTGGCAAAGTTTCCGAGTCCACTGACGTACGAAATAACCAATCATCCCGCCAGTTCTCTCTGCAGGGCTTCTGCTGCGAATGAGTCGTACGTCTGGCAGCCGGCGGCGCATGCGCAATGAACACAAGGAGTCACGATTAGTGAGGGAGTCATGATTGAGCGCTACACCTGCCCGGCTGCGAAATTTTTTTTCCTGCCCAGTTCCGTCACTTTGCACATATGGCAACGTTGCCCTGTGTTTAGTTTGGCAACGCCGCGCAGCAGTGAGCCATGTCGGATGCCAGGTTTAGTATTCACCATAATTATTTTTCCCTTTTTTTATGCTTGACTATAAATATAATACCTGACTATCTATATTTTACATGGATTGAAAGAATAATAGAGACATAGAGGTCATATAGTTTTCGCTGCCTTAGCTTAAATAAATATAAAAAGGGGCCATACCACTGTCTTTACTTTGTCACTCGTCTGCTGAGAGAGAGAGAGAGAGAGAGAGAGAGACTCTCTACACTGCTAAAATTAGTTATATGTTGATTTAATGAAAATGCGGTACGTCTTAGGGGTGGTACATGACTGCTCGTTGAGAACACTTATCAGTAACATATGTTGTAGGCCTATACTACTTTCCCTATCATTTCTTGTCATTGCTCCCAGACGTACGATTCAATCAGCTGAGTTTACAATCGGCAATGGCGCATCACTGGGTCAGTTGCACAGACTGTCCGAGGTTATTCACGAACAACAAAGTAGACCCTTAATATGACAACAATAATTGCTTATTTTCCAATCATTATTTTACATTCAGTCCCTCACTGAAGATCAGCAAATGTGTTCCCAGCCTAATGCTATTACCAAATAGAATATATTGAGTTTATTTTTTTAATTCCTTGTTTCTCTTGATGTACTTATTTTGCACACAATGGTCTATAATGTCTCATGTCTGACCCAATGCCTGTCATCAGCACATGGGAAATAGCATATGGTGCCTGGTGCTGTGTAATATTTAATAAAGATTATACCGTAACAAATAAAGCTTTGCATTTCATCAAATACAAAAACCCTTCAAGCATACTTAACATGAAATAAAGGACATGAGAAAATGAAAATAATCTGAAATGTAACCTGACATATGATCTTACTAATATACCTAAGAAAAACAAGAAAATAATCTGAAATCTAACCTGACAAATGATTTTACTAATATACCTAAGAAAAACAAGAAAATAATCTGAAATCTAACCTGACATATATACCTAAGAAAATGTCTAATGAAACATTGATATTCAGGCATCATTGATACCAATATTTCCCAGCTTGCAGCAGAAATTACCAAGGTTAACTCTTAAGAATGATCATGAAAAGCGTTTTAGGTGATAAAATATTATGGGTCATTAACCTCTCTCTCTCTCTCTCTCTCTCTCTCTCTCCTGTAAACACAGCTGATTGAATCGTACGTCTGGGAGCAATGACAAGAAATGACAGGTAAAGTAGTATAGGCCTACAACATATGTTACTGATAAGTGTTCTCAACGAACAGTCATGTACCACCCCTAAGACGTACCGCATTTTCATTAAATCAACATATAACTAATTTTAGCAAAGTGTAGAGAGTATCTTCCTTGCATACTCACTTTTTATTGATGACCCTGCATGTTATTATTTTATACTGATTCAAGCTCTCTCTCTCTCTCTCTCTCTCTCTCTCTCTCTCAGCAGACGAGTGACGAAGTAAAGACAGTGGTATGGCCCCTTTTTATATTTATTTAAGCTAAGGCAGCGAAAACTATATGACCTATGGCTCACTGCTGCGCGGCGTTGCCAAACTAAACACAGGGCAACGTTGCCATATGTGCAAAGTGACGGAACTGGGCGGGAAAAAAAATTTCGCTGCCCGGCTGCCCGCTCACGGGAAATAACACGTATTCTTGCCTCACTTTCGCCACCCAAATATCAATATACTGTCATGAAACCTATATCATCTTATTCGTCGATGCTTGTTCTAGTTGATAAGCACCACAAAAAAACAGGAAAATACAAATAAAACAACATTAGGCGGCCCTGAATAAACATTTCGCTACATCAGTTTTACTTCCCAACATCACCATTTGAATGCTTTCCATCACACAGGAAAATGTTATTAGAAGTTTTGATAGAGAATTTCATCAGCTTTCTAAAAATACAAATCCGGTTGTGATATGATTTATACTTCTCGAGAAAATAGCCAAAAACTGAAAGCCGTTTTTGGAAAAAATTCATGGAGCAATTATTACCAACTTTTCGGGCACTCCTTACGTTTTTATTGCATATTATTATGCAAAATTTGACGAGCTTTCAAATGAGCACATTTGGTTTCGATACGCCTTATAGTTTTCGAGTAAATCGTCAAAAACGACTGGGAATTCACGTCCGTGCATCACTTAAGTGATGCGTGCACAGCATATGATATATTCCCGCCTATGTAACAACGAATTCTTATAATAGATATTACACTGTTATGTCTTGTACATACGTAGAATTTACTGCTGTTTATCATGGTTCTTACAGGAAATCGATACATCCAATGGTTTTCGAGTAATTGGCCGACCAAGAGAGATTATTCCTCCGAGCGCTTTAGACTTATACCTCAATCAATCAATCATTTCCTGTGGCACCCCACGGGATGCATAGGGCCTTGATGAACTCTCTCCACCAATATTTGTCTCTCCTTCAGGTCCCACCAACACTCCTCTCCTGCTTCTCTTTTCATTGTCCTCAACCAGGTTTCCCTCAGCCTACCTCTACCTCTTCTTCCTCTAGCAGTCCATTCTGGCACATCCTGTATTAAACTGCCTTCTTTTCTGTATATGTGCCCCAGCCACTTCCAGCGAGACAGTCTCACTTATTCATTAACTGGTTTCACTCTCGTAATATCCCTTACTCTTTCATTTGTAACTCTGTCTTGCCCTTTACCCCAGGAATCCTTCTCAGTATTTTATTCTCAAATCCTAATACTTTCTGATCTGTTGCAATTGTACTGTACCATGACTCATGCCCATAAATTAAAACTGCTCTACCCATGGACTTGTAAATTTTCACTTTAGTATGTACCGAAAGCATATTGTTATGAAGGGAGATTTGCCAATTAGGTAGTCTCGTACCTTCAAGACGTTTCTGGTACCATAAGTTCCGGTACGAGTCATCAGAGTTGCCAGTTTGTCTGCTGTTTGTGAGCTTAGTTATTTCGTAAGTTATGCATTAATTTAATGTGCTTTTTCTCAATAATGTTTTATTTAAAATGATTGCTTGTTAAAAAATCATGCATTTTAAGTTCGTATGGTAATTGACTTAGTGTTATGTAATGTACGAAAACTCTAGCATGTTTTGATGTCTCGTAGTTGGTAACTGTTGTTGCTAGGGGCTGATGCAAGAATATGTCCTAGAATGTTGGAGAAGTAGAAGTTTCGAGAGTAATGCAAGCTTATATAAGGATGGGGTAGACTGTTTTGATTTTTTAGTCGGGTTTCAGTTCAGTGTGAGTGAAGTGCAGTACTGTTAGTGAAGTTTGTGGAGAGTTGTTTGGTTTGCAAGTATTAAGTGTAATTACTGTCTGTGAAGATTGTATATTTTTGGTACTTGTGAAAACTGGCAAATAGTGACGGGTTAGTGAAGTTTGTATATGATTAGAAGTTGAGAAAACAGTGAAGTGTTGAGCATTAAGTGTAATAACAGTTAGTAAAGTGTGTATAGCTCCAGTGCTTGTGAGAACAGTGAAGTTGGAAAGAATTAAGTGGAATTATTTGAAAAATAAAGACAGTGAACTTTAACCCGCCCCGTCCCGACGACGTATGGGTACGTCACCACGATTTGCATTTGCCAGTCCCGGCGACGTACCAGTACGTCGTGCAATTGCAATGTGCATAATTTCGACAATTTTCAAATTTCGCGCTTGATTTGCGGTACGTACCCTCGCCTGACCTTCCCCTACCTGCCACCAGGCGGGGACACTCGGCGACCCCGCGCGACCCGCGCTAGCCCGCCACTCGTCCACTCACCTGGTAGCCACGGTCCTGCTCAGACATGGCTAAGAGAGGTCTCTCAGAGAGCGAAATTCAAGTCGCCCTGGACACCTTTACCGGCGACAGTGATTCCCCACTGGATGACGAGGAGATGGACAAAGATTATGTGCAGCCAGACAAGGAAGAAACCACCAGCAGTGACGAGGAAGTTCCGTCACCAAGGAAACGGCAGTACGTGACTTACCGTGCTGCTAGAGAGGGGCAGGAGGCAAAGAAGGCACGTGGTATGTCATATCCCTATCCCCAGCGTGCCTTGGAAGCCGGGTCGAGGTCGAGGACGAGGACGAGGACGGAGACGTGGGACGTGCTGCCACGTGGTATGGGCGGGAGGTGATTACGCATCGTGGCCCAGAGCGCACACCACGTCGTCTAAGCAGGTATGGGCCAAGCATTCTGTTTGGGGCGGTAGGAAGTGAAGTGGAGGGAGTGGGGAGTGAAATGGACATTCCTGGGATTAGGGAAAGTGAGAGTGAGGTGGGTGAGTCATTGCTCTCCCTACGCAGTGTGAGGCGGCAGAGTGGATCACGTGGGCCAGTGCGGGTGCGTTCCTTATCACGTGGGGTTGTGAGGGAGGGGGAAGGTGGGGAGGAACCACTCCAAAGCACGTCTTATGCTCCCCAATATCCCCTAACACGTGGTCGAGCAAGGTTGCGTGAGAGAGCACGTGGTGTGGTAATGGAGGGGGAAGGTGGGGAGGAACCACTCCCCAGCACGTCTTCTGCTCCCCAATATCAAACTATTTCATCCCCACAGCCCCCTAATGTTCCTCAAGGCCGTAAGGGTAAGGGAAAGGGAAAGGGTAAAGGCAGAGGGAAGAGGAGTGACAGTGGGGAAGCCCTCCGTACTCCTTCTTCCCAACCTCCCCAACCAGGATCTCCTCCCCACCCAGACGAAGGCGGTGATGGGGACGAGGGATTTGTGTCGTGGGATTGGGAGGATGGGAGTGATTTTTCTCCCCTCATTCACCCCTTCACTGAGCATGGGCGATCTGGCTGCATTGCACCAGGTATTCACTGCAATTCAAGCAGGTTGGATTTTTTCCACCTTTTTTTCAGTGAGGCCTTCGTTGATCAGATCGTGTTTCAAACAAACCTGTTTGCAAGCGGCCAGCGGCTAGAAAGTGAAAGATTGGGAACAAGGAGTAGGCATTCAATGATTTATGATTACCCTGTCTCCATTCCAGAAATGTTCTTATTTTTTGCCCTTGTCCTTTTGATGGGTATAATAAGAAAAAATAGAATTCCTGCTTACTGGACTACGGACCCTGTTATGTTTACCCTCATATTTGGTCAAGTGATGAGCCGTAATCGGTTTCAACAAATTCTAAGTCGCCTCCATTTTTATGATGCTAATGACCCTGCAAATACAAACAACACGGACAAAATGAGGCGAATTAGGCTGGTCTTTGATCACCTCAGGCAAACCTTTCGATCCTCATTCTATCCCTATAGAGATCTCGTCATAGACGAGAGTCTCGTGTTGTGGAGAGGCAATATTTCATTCAGACAGTATATACCCAGCAAAAGGCACCGTTTTGGGTTCAAGATCTTTGTTATGTGTGACTGTAGGACTGGATACGTGCAAGACATAGTCTTGTACACCGGTGCACAGACAGACATAATAGAAGATCGAAGTATAGGACTTTCTGGAGCAGTGGTAAAGACGATGATACAAGACTACCTTCATCGTGGTCACGTTCTCTACCTCGACAACTGGTACACTAGCCCTCTTCTCGCTCGTTATCTTCACAGACATGAAACGGGAGTATGTGGAACCGTAAAGGTGAACCGGCGTCACATGGTCAAGGTAGGGCGGAAACTTGCAAGGAGTGAGGTTGTCTTCTTCAAAGCAAACAACATCCTTGCAACAATGTGGAACCACAACAGAGAAGTAAGCCTCTTGTCCACGGTTCACCGCCCCTTGATGCACCGTACTGATTCTATTGATTACCATAGCGAGAGCAGGCGTCGTGTTTGGAAACCTGAATGTGTCATGGACTATAATATAAACATGCGCCTCGTGGACCAGTCAGACTCCATGATATCGACGGTAGAGTGTGCCAGGACCACGATGAAGTGGTATAAGAAACTGTTCTTTCACTTGCTAGATATCACTGCTCTGAATTGCCACCACCTTCACGCCATGACCACAGGAGTTCAGGAAACCTTTGAAGGGTTTGTGAGGGAGCTCACACGAGAAATCTTTGCAAAATATGCTGTTGAAAGGCCCCAACAGCGCCCCCGCACTGCCCCTATTACCCACACTCCCCAGAGAATATCCGCCCGCCATTTCCCCACTGCTATCCCGCCCCAGCCCAACAGACCTAGGCCCCAGCGCAGGTGTCACGTGTGCAGTAATTCCCAGGTGCGACTCACGACACAGAGGAAGGACACCCGCTATGAGTGCGTGCAGTGTGACGTGGGTCTGTGTATTCACCCATGTTTTAGTGAATACCACACGTTGCTGCAATTTTAGCATGGTGTGATTGCGAAAGGACGCAGAAATTATGATGTAAATGCGACAGACAGACGCTCTGTGAAAAAATCAGTCATGTGGATCGCCAAATATTAGTATAAAGTGCCTACGGGTAGAACATAAGTGCAAACATTGGGTGTAAGTATATAAATCTGCCCTAAGTTGAAACTTACATAGAGAGGGTTGTTTGATGCGATATTCTGTCGCTCAGTGCAATAAATACGACCCCTTATTATATATTTTCTATTATGTGACATTCTTACTGGTATAATATAAGTTCAAATTATTGTATATGATGATGTATTTCCTAAGTCAAATATTCATAGCGTGTCTATAAAGATAAGATTTCCTGACGCCTACTCGAATGAATAAGGCACGTATTAGTCAAAATAAAAGTCAGCAAGTGATAAAGTGAATAATTAGTATATAAGTGCGTGCGTGAATTAGTATATAAGTGTGTGAGTATTATGTATGACGTAACATTCCTTGCGAGGGTATTTTCAGGCGATATTCTCACGCTCACTTGAATAAATAATGGCAGTAAGTATGTACAGTGCATTGGAGGGGTGTAAACGTGTGTAATGTAAGTGGGAAAATATAATTGGAGTGAATAAATAAAGTAGATGATGAAACACGAGTGTTTGAGATCGTGGTTGCTACGTGAATAGGCGCTAGCATATCGCTAAATGCCCTCGTAATGAATGAAAATAATTGAAAACCTTCACAGTGGTGGGGGAAAGGTTCTATGTAAATGGGAAAATAATTAGAAAGTGATAAAACAAATTGGTATGTTGAAATACGAGACATAGCGAGTGCGCTTACTAAGCTGATGTGCGCTAAACTTATGCTGCATGTCATCAAAATGAATGAAAACATCTGAAATCACTTACAAACAGTTGTAATTAGTAAATTGTTATTGAAACAGAAGTATACAAGTAGAAAAAATGATCGGTAGACTCATAACAGAAAATTAGCAGATAGCATGTTACGACTCGGACCTAACTCGCTATGCTCGCGCGATGGTACAATGCTTATTTTTCCTATATATGTGTCTGAAATCCATTATATTGTTACTGTTATTGTTTATTAGTACAAATTCAATAAATGTAGAGGTGTTGTGTGTTGTTTGTCCCATTACTCCTTACCATAGAAAACGTTTACGCATATCCAGCCCATTACAGAATACGATACCTGCGGGGGGAAACCGCACCTGTATAGACCACTTATAGACTGCAGAGACAACTTTCTTCAAGATTTTCCATAGTTTCTCGACCTAAGCGGAAGTTTCATAAGAAAAATTTTTTTTCCAAAAAGGCTCGGGACTGGGGGATGTCATAGGTGCGGAAAGGCTCGGGACGTGACGGGTTAAGGAGCCAGTGTTTATATTCGCCTCAACTGATCGGATGCACTAACGCAGTTACTGTCCGGTAACTCTCTACGGGCGGGGGAAAAGGGAGCGGCGTCGGATGTTGGCATGTACTAAACAGTACTCTCGGAGACCTTACGGGAGCCCGGAGTTACGATCGCCGCTAAGGGTGGGCCCGACCACCCTTAACGTCTCCCGTATCTTTCAGCCACCCGAAAATAAACTGAATTTAGCATTCTCTCGTGTAAACGAAGTATTTCACTATACTGAGTAGTTAATAGAGGTGCTGTACAACAATATACAGTGCGCTGAACTGTACATTAGTGTAAATTAGTGGTTTCAGTATTAGTGTTCATTAGTGTTCTACTGTATTATATGCTCATCAGTGTTGTGTAGTACTATTAGTGTTTTACAGTATTAACGTATGCTTTAGGTTGGTAGAAAATTATAGTGTGCTTTAATGTAGTCTATAGTAGTGTACAGCAACGTTAGTGTGAAATAATGTAAGGTGTAGTGCTGTAGAGTAGTATAAAATGTTCTGTTGCGCAGTGGTGTACACCGTCAGGGCAAGATCCTCTAGGAGAATATCCTAATAGGTCAAGCCCCTAGAACAAAATCCCCTTTCTAATATACTGTAGTTTCAAGATAGGTTAGGTTAATATAAAATCAAGGTTAGGTTATGTGTGATTAGGTTAATTTTGGTTAGGTTAGGTTTATTTATTTGTGGATTGGATTATTGTAAGGTTAATTTAATTTGGGCTCATGTAAGGTTAGGTTAGTACTGGGTTAGGTTAGTTTAATAATTAGGTAAGGTTAGGTTGGTTTAAATGTTGGTCAGATTAGGTTTATTTTTGTTAGGTAAGGTTTGTTTATTATTGGATTGAGTAATGGTAAGGCTAGCTTTGTTAAACTTAGGTTAGGCTAATATAAGGTTAGGTGAGTGTTAGGTAAGATTAGGTTAGTTTAAGAATTAGGTTAAGCTTTGGTTACTTATAGCTTAGACTTGATTATTTTAAATTTAGGTTATTTAAGTTAGGATAGTTTATTACTGGAATGGGGTGGGTTAATTAGCTTAATTTATTAGGCTGGGCTAATTTAAGTTTAGGATTATGTTGAGTTAGCATATGATAGTTGGGAGAAGAGGGCAAGCGGAATTGTGACATTTCAAGGGGGCAATTAATTAAAAAAAAAGAAAAGAAGCCAAAACGGTCATAAAAGCCTGATATGTTGGTTAGATTTGATGTTTTTTGGCATTTGATTTGGATCCTCACATAATTGTTATGCCCACATAAAGGTACTAAATCTTAATATTCCCAGAATATACCAAAAATTTCCCTAAAACCACTAAATTTTGTGCCATAAAAATTTAGATTAACTCTTTATATATTTATTCAAAACTTCCAAGGAGGGATGGAATCCCCTCTTGGGAATTAGAAAGGAATTATTCAGTATTTTCTGGCAAAAGTGAGGAATGACTGAGAACAGTATATATGTGAATCTCTGACCAAGGTTAAGGTTAGATAAACTTAGCTTCTTAGGTCAGGTTAAGATTATTATATATTTTTTTGCTGGCTTAGGTTAGTTTGTTCTATGTGGCTCTTATGTTTGTTCAGCTAAGTTTTGTTAGGTTATTTGGTTTGGTATGGTTTGGTTAGGTTAGGTTAGGTAAGGTCAAGTTGTTTGGTTAAGGTTTGGTTAGGTTAGGCTGGTTGGCTTAGCTTAGGCTGTTCAGTTACCTTAGGTCAGGTTACTTTAGGTTGTTAGGTCAGGATAGGTGAGTGCTAATAAAAAAATAAAAAAATAATAATTTTCTTTGCTGGAGCTTTTATCCCAGGGTGCTTTTTCTAGGGTGCTTTGTTCGACATAAAATGTCAGGTACAGTACTGTACAGTGTACAGCAGTGTCAGTTTAGTTTTGCACAACACACATTAATGTCGTCATAGTGCTGTACAGCTGAAATGTTAAATATAACAGCAATTCAGTCTGTACAGTATACCGAAGGTAAAATACTTATACATTTTTGTATATTAGTAATGTACGGTACTGTTGCACAACATGCAGCAGTAGGTATGCTGGTAATAATGTGAGTTATGCTTTCTGCTCACTGCACTTTCCAAACTGACAAACACTTCATATATTTCATTCGAGCTTGTCCTCTGTTTTGTTTTCGAGTTCTTGTTAGCTGAGAGTCAGTGTCACCGAACACGATGATTGGCTGAAGCGTCCAGCCAGAGAAGCATCCTGCATTGTGATTGGCCAAAGCGACCATCAGCTGAGCGGGGAAAAATTCCCCCAAACACTGCGAGTTTTTCCCCGCCCTTAGCCTTACGGTCACCGTACGATGGTGGAAGAAATGTCAGTACATAGCAAAACACCGACCATCGCACGGGGACCGTATCGGCGGCGCCCTTACGGGGACCTTACGGGGACGCGTTAGTGCATCTGCCCCATACCTAAAGGCTGACCATAAGAAGAACAACTCACTGGGCAACCTCCTTCCTGTACTGTACTACTGCTGTTGGACCCTGTGGCAGTGTGGGACTGGGACGTAACACTGGTGTCAGGAGTGAGGATTATTATTTCAGGGCTGCAGTGAGGCTAACCTTCGACATGGAAGCGGAAGGTGTGAAAACAAGGTCTCAAGCTGGGCAGGAGGAGGAAATTTCCCTAGCGACAATCGTGGAGCTATTACAGGCACAAATCGAAGAACAGAAAGAGTTCAAGAATGAAATCAAAGAACTATTTCAGGTAAATAGGGAACCACTAGAGGCACAACGTGAAGAACAAAAAGAACGATATGAGCAACTTCGACAGGTATCAGAGGAGCAACAGAGGGAATTACAACCGAGGATGCAAGGACAGCTAGATGCTTTCATGGGGGAAATGAAGGAAGAACAGCAACAGCTTAAGGAGGAAGTAGATGCCAAGCTAAAGCAGCAGAAGTATGAGGTAAGCAATAATGTGATGGAGTGTAAACAGCATGTAGATGACCAGTTGAAGACAATTAATGAGGAAATAGTGACGGAGTGCAAACAGCATGGGGACAACCAGCTGAAGATTAGTGAGGGAATTGTGATGGAGTGCAGACAGCATGTAGATAACCAGTTGAATCATGTAGTTGACCATGTGCGGATAATTAGTGAGAAAATTGAGGCTGTAGAGAAATATTGCACTGCTGAGCCTCAGGTTAGTGTACAGGGGGCATATGAAAGGAGTGGACAGTGTATGGTGAATCTTGGCGGATCTTGGGCATGTGAAAATGGCATTGCAGGGTTGAATAATCAGAATGTTGGAGGTTCAAGTCCTGGACATAATTATGATGCCCCAGTTTTTAGGCCCCAAACCAGTGCAGTGCATGGCTATAATGGGGATCCAGTTAAGAAGAAACCTCAAGAAAGTGATGGTAGAGTATCTTGGGAAGCTTACCGTGCACAGTTTGCGTTACTTGCGGATCAGAATGGTTGGGATGACAAGAAAAAGGCTGCAGAAGACCCACCACTGAAGAAATGCGAGAGAACCTTGATGAATAGTGTGCGAGAAGACAGAGGAACAGACAACAAGGAGTGTAGTAGGAATGGGAATCATAGGAAGAAATGCAACTGTACTGTAGTGACGGGGCCAGTGTCGAACGGAGAAGACCTGGAGAGGATGCAGATGGAGGGTGCAGATTTGCAACCGGTGCTGGAGTGGCTGCAGCGGAGTGCAGTGCGGCCATCATGGGGAGGAGTTTCCAGGTTGGGCCCTGCGACCGGGAGCTGCTGGAGTCAGTGGGACCCTCTTCATTGCAATAGACTACTGGAGCATCAGTGGAAGAAGCTCAATAGCCTCAGCTAGTGTTGGTGCCTGGAACCACTGTCTGACTCTCTTCTTCATTTCTGCAACATTCGCGGCCTTTCCTCTAACTTTCGCTCTGTTGAGCACCACCTCTCCTCCTCTAAACCTCACCTTCTTTTTCTAACGGAGACTCAGCTGTCTGAGGCAACTGACAGCAAACCCTTTTCTGTATCCTCCTACTTTATACTCATTTCAAAGCCAAAGGTGGCTGTTGTGTATACATACGCAACAACTTATCTTGCTCTCATGTTCCTGAACTTGATTCTTCTGAATTCTCCACACTCTGGCTTCAGCTTTCCTGTCATTCTCTGACTAAATATATCTGTGCTGTTTACTTATCCCCTAATTCTACTATCAAAAATTCTTCGACTATCTTACTTCTACGATGGAACACATTGTCCATTTCTCCTTTCTCTGAAATCTCCATTCTAGGAGATTTCAATGTTCACCACCACCTTTGGCTCTCCTCTCCTTTCACGGATCCACCTGGTGAACAAGCCTACATCTTTTCTATCCTTAATGACCTAGAGCAGCTTGTACAGCACCCTACCCGTATCCCTGACCGCCTTGGAGAGAGCTCCAACATACTTGACCTCTTCCTCACAACTAATCCTTCTTTTCTCTCCGTTGGGCTCCTCCGATCACAACCTTATTACCTTAACCTGTCCTATCACTCTGGTACGGCCTGTGGACCCTCCAGGGAAACGTCGTCTGTGGCATTTTGGAGCAGCGGACTGGGAGGCCCTCAGGCAGTACTTCTTTGATTTTCCCTGGAATGATTATTGCTTCCATGGCCGTGAGCCATCTGAGTGTGCCTTGCGCATTACGGAGGTTATTCTCTCGGGCATGGAAGCATACATTCCTTTCTCATATCCTTTGACTAACGCAAGAAAGCCTTGGTTTAATCACGCTTGTTCTAATGCTGTCTGCAACAAGGAGAAGGCCTACAAAAGGTACCGGAGCCAACCCACCCCTAAATCACATCATCTTTACGTTTCTGCCTGGAATCGTGCTAAGTCTGTTCTTCGCTCTACTAAAAATAATTTCATCCATACTAAATGCTCTCAACTCTCCAACTCGAATTCTTCCTGCTCCTTCTGGCACCTTGCCAAAAATCTTTCTAACAACTTTACCTCATCATCCTTCCCTCCTCTTTTCTATTCTGATGGTTCTGTAGCTATTTCTTCTACTGATAAAGCAGATCTCTTCGCACAGACTTTCTCCTCCAATTCCACCTTAGACGATTCCGGTGCTGTTCCTCCATCACTTCCCCCCTCTGACTTCCTCATGGCTGACATTAAAATTTCTTCAGTTGATGTATTTTCTGCCATCACTGGCCTCAGTACTAAGAAGGCATATGGGCCTGATGGGGTCCCTCCTGTTGTTCTCAAGAACTGTGCTTCTGTGCTTACACCCTGCCTAGGCAAACTCTTTCGCCTTTGTCTGTCAACTTGTACCTTTCCTTCTTGCTGGAAGTTTGCTCTCATTCAGCCAGTCCCAAAGAAGGGTGACCACTCCCAACCCTCCAACTATCGTCCAATTGCTTTAACGTCCTGTATTTCAAAAGTTTTCGAGTCAATTCTTAATAGAAAAATTTTAAGGCATCTTTCCTATCACAACCTTCTTTCCGATCGTCAGTATGGGTTCCGTCAGGGACGCTCCACTGGCGATCTTCTCACCTACCTTTCAGACTCCTAGTCATCCTCCTTTCGGGACTTTGGCGAAAGCTTTGCCATTGCACTTGACATCTCAAAAGCTTTCGATCGAGTCTGCCATAAATCTTTAATTTCCAAACTGCCCTCCTACGGTTTCTATCCTTCTATCTGTGCCTTCATCGCTAGCTTCCTTTCTGGTCGTTCTATAGCCGCTGTTGTAGACGGCCATCGTTCTTCTCCTAGATCTATCAACAGTGATGTTCCTCAGGGCTCTGTCCTATCACCAACTCTCTTCCTTTTATTCATCAATGATCTAAGCTGTACATCTAACCCTATCCACTCATACGCTGATGACTCCACCCTTCACCTTTCCATTCGGTTCCCGCAACGCCCATCTCAACAGTTACTTCAAGAAACAAGGGATGAGGCTATGGCACACCTAATGTCTGACTTGGCTCGTATCTCTGACTGGGGTAAAAATAATATGGTTGTCTTTAATGCATCTAAGACTCAGTTCTTACACCTATCAACCTGACAAAATCTTCCACAGGTATACCCACTAATGTTTAATAATATTCAGCTTAATCCTGCATCATCCTTGAACATGCTTGGGGTTTCATTTACTCGGGACTTATCTTGGAAAGATCATATTACATCTCTTGTAAAATCTGCTTCCAAGAGATTGGGTGTGCTAAGCCGACTCCACTCTTTCTTTACCCCTGCACAATTGTTGACTCTATACAGGGTTTTTATCCGCCCCTGTGTGGAGTACAGCTCTCATGTGTGGGGAGGCTTCCCACATACAGCTCTTCTCAATAGGGTGGAGTCAAAGGCTTTTCGTCTCATTAACTCTCCTCCTCTTACTGACTCCCTTCAACCTCTGTCCCTTCGCCGCACTGTTGCATCTTTATCTCTTTTCTATCGCTACTTTAATTGTCACTGCTCCTCTGAACTGTCTGCTTGCATTCCTCCACCTCTACGACGGGCGTGTAGCACCCGTCTGGCAGCAAACTCTCATCCCTTTTCTGTCCAACTCTCTAATGCAAGAGTTAACCGTTACTCCCAGTCTTTCATTTATGCAACAGGTCAGCTCTGGAACTGTCTTCCTCTGTCTGTATTTCCTGCTGCCTATGATCTCCAGTCTTTCAAACGCAGTGTGTCCAGGCATCTCAAAATGATCGGATCTTGAATTTGGCTCTCTGTTGTATTTTGTTTTTCTCTGGGAGGGAACTGTTACTGTGGGCTCATGGCCTTTGGTTCCTTCTTCCTCGCATAAAAAAAACAAAAAAAACTGGTGGTTCTGAAGAAGATGAGGTCTGATATCTTGGATGAGTCCCACAACAAGATCACTAGTGGGCACATGGGAGTGAAGACAACTCTAAGCAGGCTGTGACACAAGTTCTACTGGATTGGCATGCGTCAGGATGTTGAAGAGTGGTGTCGGACCTGTGATGTGTGCTGTGTCAAAAAGACGACCAAGACCGTCATGGAGGAGTGGACTGTTCTTACCTAATTGTTCGTACCTAATTGTATCTTTACAGGAATGAGTCAAGCTCGTACTGTCCCGTGTCTTAAACCATATTTATCGTACATATCCTTAAATTTGTGAATTGTTTTGGCACACACTATTTCATTCGGTAGTACATTCCACTGATCAATTGCTCTATTTCGGAAACTAAATTTCCTTACGTCTTTATCACCTCTCTTTTTATGCAATTTTTTGCGGTGTCCTCTTGCTGATCTGTCCCCATACGTTAAGTAATCATTTATGTCTATTTTCTCCTTCCCTGATATGCATTTATATAGCATAATCATGTCACCTCTTTTCCTTCTCTCCTGTAGTGTTGGTAGATTCAGTTTAGTCTTTCTTCATAGCTTAGATCCCTTAAGCTTGGTACCCATCTTGTAGCGGCCCTTTGAACTTTTTCAATCTTGCCTATGTGTTTTTTGAGATGACTCCAGACTACTGATGCATATTCCAGGGTTGGTCTGATGAATGATGTTATTATCTTTCTTAGCATGTCTTCATTTATGTATGTAAACGCTATTCTTATATTGGCAAGCAGTGTATACATGTACCGTACCTTCTCACTGATGTGGTCAGCCGGAGATAGTCTGTTATTGACAATCACACCTAGGTCCTCTCTTTCTAATGTGTGTAGGGTTTTATTTCCTAACATATAATCCCAATCAGGTCATTTTCCACTTTTACCAAACTTGATTACATGACACTTGTCCACATTGAATTCCATTTGCCATGTATTACTCCATTCATGAAGTTTATTTAATTCTTCTTTTAGCTCTTTACAAGAGTCTGTGTTAGTAATTCTCCTTTGTATTTTTGCATCATCTGCAAACATATTTAGATAGGTTTCATTTCCAGTGTTACTGTCTATATCATTTATATATACTAAAAACATGATTGGTGCCAGTACTGAGCCCTGTGGTACTCCACTAGTCACTTCTTTCCATGATGAGTAATTTCCCCTTAGTACTGTTCTCATTTTCCTTTTCATGAGAAAATCTTGCATCCAACAATACAGTTTGCCTCGAATTCCTCCTTGATGGTATAGTTTCCATAATAGTCTTTGGTGTGGTACTGTGTCAAAAGCTTTCTTGAAATCTAAATAGATACTGTCCACCCATCATTCTCTTTCCTGTAATGTGTCTGTTACTCTGTCATAGTAGCTCAACAGATTAGTAACATGATTTTCCTTTTCTGAAACCAAACTGTCTTTCTGTTATCATATTGTGTTCTAGATGATTTACCCAAGCTTTTATTATAAACTTTTCTAATACCTTACTTACAACACTGGTTAGTGATACTGGTCTGTAGTTAAGTGGATTTTGTCTATTTCCTTTTTTGAATAAGGGAACAGTGTTTACTTTCTTCCAGATATCAGGTACGGTAGTTTACCTTGACTCAAGGATTTCTTGAAAATTAAAAATAGTGGTTTACTTAACTCCTTTGCACATTCACATAGCACTAAACATGAAATTTCATCAGGACCATTTGCTTTTCCTTTGTCTAATTTACTTAGCTCCTCCTGTATGTCTTTTTCTGATGTTTGTATATCTGGTAGTATGTGTGGGCATGCATGTTCCACATAATCCCTCTCAAAAAATTTTTTTCCTGTGTAAAAACTGATTGGAAATTCTTGTTTAGTGCTTCACAAATATCCTTCTCTTGTGTATAGGTGATTCCATCGTCCGTAATGGATTGTATTTTATCTTTTACTTTGGTTTTGCTTCTGATGTAGCTGTAAAATAGCTTAGGTTGATTACTACTTTTAGTTATGATATCCTCCTCAAACTGTTTTTGGGCTTCCCTCCTTATTCTTGTATAATCGTTTCTTGCCTGTTTGTAATTATTATATGCTCTTTCACTATTGTGTCTTCTGTATCTATTGCACAACAAATCTCTTTTTTCTTTTGATTTTTTATATTCTGTATTGAACCATTTCTTTATTTTCTTTTCTGCTTCTTTGTGCTGTGGGATGTAGTTCTGGACTCCTATTTCATAAAGTTCACAGAATTTTTCATATATAGCATTTAAATCTTGTCCTCTAAGCTCCTTTTCCCAAGCTATTTCTAAGAAATACTTCTTTAGGTCATGGTACTTTCCCTTTTTGTAGTTTAGACTCTTTTTGTAACTTTCGCTGCTGTTATGTATGTCATATGCAATCCTGAAATTGCAATTTAGTACTGCATGGTCGCTTTTGCCGAATGGAGGGTGATATATTAAATTGTCAATATCATTTTCTTGCCTAGTAAATATGAGATCTAGCATTGACGGTACATCGAGTCCTCTTTTTCTGGTGCTTTCCCTTACATGTTGCGTTAGGAAAAACTCTTGCACAAGATCCAGGAGCTTTTGGTCCCAACAGCTTTCTTGGCTTATTATATCTAGAGTATTCCAATTTATGTTTGTATTAAAATCTCCAGTTAGTATAATTCTTTTTGATTTCTCTTCCATGTTATGTAGTAAGGCTCTTAAACTCTGAATTGTACTCTCTGCCAGGTCCTCATATTCGTCTCTTTCCCATGTGTTTGATCTGGGTGGCATGTACAAATTGGCTACAATTACTTTCCTTTCAGATGTATTTATCTCTACTGCAATCAGTTCTACTTGTGAGGGTATGTCTAATTCTATTTCTTTAACTTTTAGATTTTTCTTAGTTAATATTATAATTCCTCCTCCTGTTTTTAAGTTCCTATCTCTTCTCCATATATTATATTCCTCTAAGTTTAGGATGTCATTCGATATCCTTGGTGTTAATTTTGTTTCAGTTAAGCATATTATATGTGGTTCATTTTCTCTGACATAATCATTCATCTCTAATAATTTAGATACCATTCCATCCACATTTGTGTGGAGGACCAAGGACATCGTCGGAAGCGGGATAGAGGAAGACCTGATGTGTTGGAGGATTATGTTGTGTATGGTTGGTGTTTTATTAAGATTAAGGCTTGTGTTTGTATGTACTGTGTAGTTTTGTCGGGACGACAAAGAACTAGGGAGGGAGTAGTGTTATGAAGGGAGATTTGCCAGTTAGGTAGTCTCGTACCTTCGAGACGTTTCTGGTACCGTAAGTTCCGGTATGAGTCAGCAGAGTTGCCAGTTTGTCTGCTGTTTGTGGGCTTAGTTACTCGTATTTCGTAAGTTATGCATTAATGTGCTTTTTCTCAATAATGTTTTATTTAAATGATTGCTTGTTAAATCATGCGGTTTAAGTTCGTATGGTAAATGATTTAGAGTGTTATGTAATGTAGGAAAACTCTAGCATGTTTTGATGTCTCGTAGTTGGTAACTGTTGTTGCTAGGGGCTGATGCAAGAATATGTCCTAGAATGTTGGAGAAGTAGAAGTTTCGAGAGTAATGCAAGCTTATATAAGGATGGGGTAGAGACTGTTTTGAGTTTTTAGTCGGGTTTCAGTTCAGTGTGAGTGAAGTGCAGTGCTGTTAGTGAAGTTTGTGGAGAGTTGCTTTGTAAGCATTAAGCGTAATTACTGTCTGTGAAGATTGTATATTTCTGGTACTTGTGAAAACAGTGGCAAACAGTGACGGGTTATTGAAGTCTGTATATCATTGGAAATTGAGAAAACAGTGAAGTGTTGAGCATTAAGTGTAATAACAGTTAGTAAAGTGTGTATAGCTCCAGTGCTTGTGAGAACAGTGAAGTTGGAAGGAATTAAGTGGAATTATTTGGAAAATAAAGACAGTGACCTTTAAGGAGCCAGTGTTTATTTTCACCTCAGCTGATCTTGTGTACAGCACACTTAAAGGCTGACCATAAGAAGAACAACTTACTAGGCAACGTCCTTCCTGTACTGTACTACTGCTGTTGGAGCCTGTGGCAGTGTGGGGACTGGGACGTAACAATATTATTATTCCAAACAGATTTCAACATTCCAACAGCTCGCCAAGCCTGTCTAACCTTCTCAGTTTCATTGTTTAATGATCCATTAGATGATACAATCGTTCCCAGATATTTAAAGTTTTTTACATTCTTCACCACATTATTCCCAAATAGACAATCGATTTGATTCTCCACGTTCATATTAATAATTTCAGTCCACAATTTATTACGAATCCCACTTTTTCTCCTTCCTCCACCAGACAATCAAGTACCCTTTGCATCTCGTAAATACTTCCGCAAATCAGTACAATATCATCAGCATTATCCAAACCCATCAGCTTCTTGTTTTCTTTCCAGTTAATTCCTGCACCTGTTCTTCTTACAACCTTTCTCATAACATAATCCATAACCAAAACAAACAGCAATGGCGAAAGAACTCCTTGAATCACTCCTGACCTAACTTCAAATGGATCACTCAAAGAGCCACCCACCATTACCTTACAAAAAGTACCTTCATGCCGGCTTCTAATAATATTTACAAACTTTTCTGGTATACCATAGAATCTCATAATTTTCAGCACAGCTCCACGTGAAAGACTATCAAACGCCTTTTCAAAATCCACAAAACACATAATTAGTGGCATTTTCATCTCATTAGCTTGTTGCATTAGATGCCTTACAATAAAAATCTGATCATTACAACCTCGACCCTTTCTAAATCCCGCTTGTTCTTCTCTTAAAATTTTATCAATTACTGGCTCTATTCTGTTCAACAAGATTTTGGAAAAGACTTTTGCAACTACAGGTGTCAAAGTTATCCCCTTCCAATTGCCACACATACTTAAATCTCCCTTTTTTGGTATTTTTATAATCACTCCATTTTTCCACTCCTGGAATTCCAGCATTATCCCAAGCTATATTAAAGAGTTTCAAAAGCTCATCATTTTCCACCTTAAGCATTTCAGGAAATATTTCATCCTCTCCTGGGGCCTTAAAATTCTTTAACTCCTTCATAGATTTTGCTACCTCTTCCAAGGTTATATCCCCTGCTTCTGGAAATCTCTCGGCTGGCAAAATGCCCTCTTCAGCTGGGATTGGTCTGTTTAGAACAGATTCAAAATGCTCTTTCCACCTTCCTTTTATATCCAAATATTTAGTTATCAAATTACCATTTCTATCTCATACAGGTATTTCCTTCTCTTTTCAGTCCCAGTTACCTCCTTTATGGCCTGATACGCTGCTCTTTGCTCTGACCGTCATTTTTACTTAATTTAATTTCTGTCTCTGTTGCCTTTTCATCATATAGCCTCCTCTTATTACGTCTAACGAGTCTTCTTACTTCAGAATGTAAACTCCAGTACTTAGCTCGAAGTACTTCAACTAGCTGGTCATCAACATGTAGTTCTTCACTTCTTAACTTCGCCTCTTTCCTTTTCTGAATTGCATTCCATGTTTCATCAGACATCAACTTTTTCCTTCTCGCTTTTCCCTTTTTCTTACTAGTAACCTTAGCACTCTCATGCAAAACCTCTTTTACCTCTCTCCACACACACACACCGAGGCATTGAGAGAGAGCAGACGCACGTCAACACCGCTCTATACCTGGCCAACTTGGCCAGCGGCATTACCTAAATAAGTATATATGAGTCAAGCTCTGTACAAGGTTAGACTAAATGGTGTTCTAATATAAAAAAGAAGAAGTTTTAAGTAAGACTTGGTCAAACAGAAAAGTAAACAAGCAGCGCAAGAATGCGCACAATCAGCTGATCGTTGTTTAGTCTACAGTCTTCCACAGGGAATGTACTATATGCGCTTTTAGTACTGCAAAATGACCACATACTTTAGTAAAGCAGATTTGGAAAAGAAAAGGGATAAAGGTAGAAAGCAGGATGATGATTTTTACCAAGAACTGGTTGAAATGGAGACTCACAATAAACTGGTTGAATGAGTACACAGGTTAGAGACGGTTTTTCAAAATGAGATTGATGAAATTAAGAAACAGATGCACTTGCAAAAGGAAGAAATAGAAAAATTAGGAAAGGAAGTCAACAAGAAAGACACAACCATAGATGAGCTAACAGTTGAAGTGGGTACACTTAGGAGGAAAATTAGTGAAATGGCAAGTACAGTAGTCAGCCACGAGAGTATTATGGAAGAGTTCAAAAATGATACAGAGACAATTAGGCAAGTAAGCAGTCTGATAGATCAGAGCAGTGATATTGAGAAGATAACACAGGTGAATGAAGCTGTGCAAAGCTACAAAAATGATGTGGAAACCACTTAGACTATGCTGAAATGGTGAAAATAAAGAAAGACTTGGAAACAAAGGTGGAAGAAAAAAAAATTAAAAAGGAACTGAAAAGAATAATCCAAAACAATTCTTAAGTTAGTCAGAGATTCAGTAGATATTAACAAATCTATAGTAATCACTGATATAGAAGAGGAAGAAGTAAAAAACAAGATCTCAAGAGACAAAAAGGAGATGGCAAATGTAATGGGCATATTGAAAGAAGTATCATAGGAAATCTGTAGTAAAGACATAGAGGAACACAAAAGGTTAGGGAAATACGAGAAAAGCAAGTCAAGACCTCTAATAGTAATCTTCCAGAGTGTAAACACCGTGGAGGAGATATTAAAAAATGCAAAGAATCTTACGGAAAAAGAGGAGTTGAAAAATGTATGGATAAAAAGATGCCTAACACAAGAGGAACTAGAATTATTGAAAGAGAAAAGGGAGGAAGCAAACACAAAAAATGAGGGAAGAGCAGAGGAGGAGAATACATTTTTTTTTTTTTACTAAGTAATTGGATTGCAGGTACGAAAGTGGTACATAAACAGGAGGGAATAAAAAGGAGGAAGGTAGTAGAACCAAATTGTGACAAGTATATAAACAAGATGATTAAGTTGATGTACTCAAATGTGGATGGAATGGTATCTAAATTATTAGAGATGAATGATTATGTCAGAGAAAATGAACCACATATAATATGCCTAACTGAAACAAAATTAACACCAAGGATATCAAATGACATCCAAAACTTAGAGGAATATAATATATGGAGAGGAGATAGGAACTTAAAAAAAAAAAAAAGGAGGAATTATGATATTAACTAAGAAAACACTAAAAGTCAAAGAAATAGAATTAGATATACCCTCACAAGTAGAACTGATTGCAGTAGAGATCAATACATCTGAAGAGAGTGTAATTATAGCCAATTTGTACATGCCACCCAGATCAAACACATGGGAAAGAGACGAATATGAGGACCTGGCGCGGAGAGTACAGTTGAGAGTTTAAGAGCATTACTACATAAAATGGAAGAGAAATCGAAAAGAATTATACTAACTGGAGATTTTAATACAAATATAAATTGGAATACTCTAGATATAATAAGCCAAGAAAGCTGTTGGGACCAAAAGCTCCTGGATCTTGTGCAAGAGTTTTTCCTAATGCAACATGTAAGGGAAAGCACCAGAAAAAGAGGACTCGATGTGCCCTCAATGCTAGATCTCATATTTACTAGGCAAGAAAACGATATTGACAATTTAATATATCACCCTCCATTCGGCAGAAGCGACCATGCAGTACTAAATTGCAATTTCATGATTGCATTTGACATAGATAACAGCAATGAAAGTTACAAAAAGAGCCTAAACATAAAGGGAAAGTATCATGACCTAAAGAAGTACTTCTTAGAAATTGCTTGGGAAAAGGAGCTTAGAGGACAAGATTTAAATGCTATATATGAAAAATTCTGTGAACTTTATGAAATAGGAGTCCAGAAGTACATCCCATAGTACAAAGAAACAGAAAAGAAAATAAAGAAATGGTTCAATACAGAATGTAAAAAATCAAAAGAAAAAAGAGATTTGTTGTGGAATAGATACAGAAGACACAGTAGTGAAAGGGCATATAATAATTACAAACAGGCAAGAAACGATTATACAAGAATAAGGAGGGAAGCCCAAAAACAGTTTGAGGAGGATATCATAAATAAAAGTAGTGATCAACCTAAGCTATTTTACAGCTACATCAGAAGCAAAACCAAAGTAAAAGATAAAATACAATCCATTACGGACGATGGAATCACCAATACAGAAGAGAGGGATATTTGTGAAGCACTAAACATGAATTTCGAATAAGTTTTTACAGAGAAAAAAATTTTTGAGAGGGATTATGTGGAACATGCATGCCCACACATACTACCAGATATACAAACATCAGAAAAAGAAATGCAGGAGGAGCTAAGTAAATTAGACAAAGGAAAAGCAAATGGTCCTGATGAAATTTCATGTTGAGTGCTTCGTGAATGTGGAAAGGAGTTAAGTAAACCATTATTATTAATTTTCAAGAAATCCTTGAGTCAAGGTAAACTACCTGATACTTGGAAGAAAGCAAACATTGTTCCCTTATTCAAGACAGGGAATAGACTAAATCCACTCAACTACCGACCTGTATCACTAACCAGTGTTGTAAGTAAGGTATTAGAAAAGCTTATAAGAAAAGCTTGGGTAAATCACCTAGAACACAGTATAATAACAGAAAGACTGGTTTCAGAAAAGGAAAATCATGTGTTACTAATCTGTTGAGCTACTATGACAGAGTAACAGACTCATTACAGGAAAGAGAAGGATGGGTGGACAGTATCTATTTAGATTACAAGAAAGCATTTGACACAGTACCACACCAAAGACTTTTATGGAAACTGTACCATCAAGGAGGAATTCGAGGCAAACTGAATTGATGGATGCAAGATTTTCTCATGAAAAGAAAAATGAGAACAGTACAAAGGGGAAATTACTCATCATGGAAAGCAGTGACTAGTGGAGTACCACATGGCTCAGTGCTGGCACCAATCATGTTTTTAGTGTATGTAAATGATATAGACAGTAACACTGGAAATGAGAGCTATCTGAATATGTTTGCAGATGATGCAAAAATACAAAGGAGAATTACTAACACAGACCGTTGTGAAGAGCTACAAGAAGAATTAAATAAACTTCATGAATGGAGTAATACATGGCAGATGGAATTCAATGTGGACAAGTGTCATGTAGTCAAGTTTGGTAAAAGTGGAAAAAGACCTGATTGGGATTGTACATTAGGAAATAAAACCCTACACACATCAGAGAGAAGGACCTGGGTGTGATTGTCAATAACAGACTATCTCCGGCTGACCACATCAGTGAGAAGGTACGGAACATGTATACACTGCTTGCCAATATGAGAATAGCTTTTACATACATAAATGAAGACATGCTAAGAAAGATAATAACATCATTCATCAGACCAACCCTGGAGTATGCATCAGTAGTCTGGAGTCCTCATCTCAAAAAACACATAGACAAGATTGAAAAAGTTCAAAGGGCCGCTACAAGATGGGTACCAAGCTTAGGGGATCTAAGCTACGAAGAAAGACTAAATAAACTTAATCTACCAACACTACAGGAGAGAAGGAATAGAGGTGACATGATTATGCTATATAAATGCATATCAGGGAAGGAGAAAATACACATAAATTATTACTTAACGTATAGGGAAGGATCAGCAAGAGGACACTGCAAAAAATTGCATAAAAAGAGAGGTGATAAAGACGTAAGGAAATTTAGTTTCCCAAATAGAGCAATTAATCACTGGAATGCACTACCGAATGAAATAGTGTGTGCCAAAACAATTCACAAATTTAAGGATATGTACGATAAATATGGTTTAAGACACGGGACAGTACGAGCTTGACCCATTCCTGTAAAGATACAATTAGGTAAGAACAATTAGGTAAGAACATTTGATTCATATCATTGTCTTCAGATTCCATCAAAGTCTGCAGGACTAGAAACCTGTTCCTACATTCCCACCGAAACTTTTCCTTCGTGTTCGCATCACTTCTCAGCTCGAAATCATAATTATTACCTCCTGTACAATTACCATTAACGTTTCCCTTAAGATTTATTTTAATATATGACACAACAAGTTGATGATCACTACCTATATCTGCCGCCCTCCTTACGCAAACATCTTGCAAATAGCTCCTATGCCTTCTGCTAATTGCAATGTGGTCAATCTGCAATATTTACCACATGGTGAAATCCAAGTACCGGTAGTCTTATGTATTTTTCTATGCTCAAAGATAGTTCCACCAATTATAAGGTCATTTGCCAAACAAAAGCTTCCAAATCGCACCCCATTTTCGTTTCTTATCCCAACACCCTCCTTACCCATACAATCTTCAAAGCCCTCCCTACTATTGCCAACAGTCGCATTAAAATCACAAATGCAAACTAACACAACATGGCTTGCCACTCTATTCACTACATCCTGCAGCTTCTCATAAAAGTCATCCTTCATTTCATTAGCAGCTTCATTTGTCGGAGCGTACCCTACAACCATACTGATAATACCATAGTCAGATTTTAAACGAGCATAAAGCAAGCGCTCATTAATCGGTTCAAACTCACATACTGCCTTACAAGCATCTCTACTCAGCAGTAAGCCTACTCTTTGGTAATGATTCCCATCACTCCTACCAGAAACCAACATAGTAATACTATCTTCCAAATTCATTTTATCAACTCCAAGCAACCTCGTTTCTGTAAGAGCACAATATCCATCTTGTATTTCCTGAACACTGAAGTAAGTTCTTCCATTTTACCAGCCTGATTGAGTGTTCAAACATTCCAGTTTCCAATTCTTAAGGTTCTTTTTGGATGTATAAAATTATTTCTACACCGTGGGATTCTTAGCACCCCCTGCCCACTTAAGGACTGCACGGAACTGAGGGCCATTGCTTCGTAACCAGAGTTGATCAAGATTTCTTAGGCAGAAAAATATTTTACCATGAAGCCAGTGCCAGTTACTCGCAGGAACCAGACAGTGGAGAGAGGAAATTAACTACGGTAAATGAAAGCAAAATGCAGAGGGTTTGGACAGACAAAATACAAGGGAAAGGAAGAGAGCTAAAAGAATGTAGATAAAACTGTCCCTTTTAGTCGCCTCTTACGACAAGCAGGGAATACAGGGGAAGTATTCTATCTCCCCTTCCCCAGGGGATGAAAAAAACAGTCTGTTCCCCTGCCTTTTTCTACAAAAAAAAAAAAAAAATGCTCCCAAAGGCTTATATTCTGGTGATGAACATACAAAGAAATCACTGCTCTTTATCATGGTTCTTACAGGAAATCGATACGTCCAATAGTTTTCAAGTAAATGGCGGACCAAGTGAGATTATTGCTCCAAGTGCTTTCGACTTTTACCTCAAGCGAGGAAAAAAACAGTCAGTTCCCCCACCTTTTCCTACAAAAAAATGCTCACAAAGACTTATATTCTGATACTGAACATACGTAGAATTTACTGCTCTTTATCATGGTTCTTACGGGAAATCGATAAGCCCAATAGTTTTGGAGTAATTGGACAACAAACGTAGAATTCTCCTCACCTGCACGCGAGATAAAAAACATTCTTTCTCTGCCTCACCCACGCCTACATAGTTTCGCTCGTTACGTTTTATCACTTTCTTTTACTCAAAATATGCACGTAGTATATCATAAGGTTTTTGATAGTGCTCTCAGAAACTCAGCCACTAGTCTTTTTACTAGATACTGATACTGAAGCTGAACTTTCTTCCATCTCATATGTGTGTATGTAAAAAACATTACTTATTTGTGTAAAAAATATTGAACTATAGAAATAGGTCAATATACAAATCAACAAAATATGGATAACTCACTTCCTCCAGAGGTGTTGAGATGCTGGCAGTAGGTTGAAGATGAGGAGTTATTTAGTGTGTGAGTGTGTGCATGTGTGGGTGAGTGTGTGTGTGGGGGGGGAGTGAGTGTGTGTGTGTGTCTGTGGCTGTGGAGTATTTTCTCTCCTTGCGATACATTTGCCTAAAACATATGCGATGCACACAGTAGATTTCTCCACGAACATTCGCTGCACGACATACATATGTATACTGTATGTGGCTGTGGCATGTTTCTTGTCTCTTGTCTCTGACACTTGCACTAAGTCAGTCAGTGCATGAAATATTTCTCTGTGAACACTCGCTGCACTATTTTATATGTATATTTCACAGTAAACCGTACGCAATATAAAACACTATTACATGATTCCATCCCAACCTCTTCTGTTATTCCCGACTCTATGGTGTACATGACCGCCTGTTTCCCTAACGACTGTTGCATATCTCTATGACGTGTATAATGCCTGCTATGGTAGGTCAGTTATTTAACCAATCCAGGCACACTATGTTTCACAAATATAAGTACTGGCTTCACTATATAAAGGTAAAATACTCACATCATTTACGGGCAGGGTGAAGCAGAGTGGAAACCCCATTATAACAAACCACACTTCTGCCTGTAGGCTTAACGGCTGATAACGGGCCCGAATGATTTACAGACAATATATCTATGTTCTATAGACAGTCACTTCATATTATAGTAAAAAACACTGTACAATCACAATATTTCAATAATGGCTTCTGCCTCGGGTGGGAGGGGGAAAATGGCGGGTTTAAAGGGACATGGACAGCTGCGCTACTCTCCTTCCCGGCTGGTCGTGAGATACTGAGATATTTCTGAAATGCATCGTCTCATCAGAGCAGTCACACTGTTGTCAAATGCTTACCTCGGAAGAGAGATGCACACACTAGAATGCACCAAAATTTGACGCAAATCGGCCAAAACCTTTTCTTTTGATGGCGTTTTTTTCTGCTTAGGAACACGATTTGTGTGACTGCTTCTTTCTGCCAAACCACATGCAGCTCGATTCGCGTGACTGTGCATGAGAGGGTGAATATCTTCACCTAGTTCAGCGAGTTTGACCTTTACACAGTGTTCTACCTTTCCTTATATAGGATAATTTCCACAGTGTCATACATATGGTTTGCACAATACACCAGGTGTGCTTGGTCCCAGGTATATAACAAAGACCGTCAAGTATATCTCAGTACATCCAAATGCATGATATAGATGACAGTATATACTCAAGTCCTTATATATATAGCCTATATATATATATATATATATATACATATATTTGCGTAACATAAACGGCTCCCTATGATAGTTACATGCATCCGCGTGACACAGATGATACCCTAGCTATCCTTATGCTATGTGTGTGTTACATAGGACGAGAGAATATAACATTCACGATCTATCTGCGCATGGGGCAGAGGGGAGGGAGGGGATGGGGGGAGTGGTGATATAGACTTCCGTACAAGACAGGAGGTTGGGAGTATACTTCATAAATCACTTTCTATTCACTTCATATGGCCAAAGCAAAAGGGGGGGGAAGGGGTGCAGCACTGATGCTGTCTGTCCGCATATAACACTGGTCCGTGGTCAAGCACCAAGCACTCTGCGCGTAAGCCTCAGGGGAGGCTCCTCTGGGCACTACAGACCCTGGCAGTGGGGAGAACGCGCCCAATGGATATGCCCGGCTATTGCCACAGCTCCGATGGAGGCTGTACTCTGGCCGTAGTTCTGGCAGCGGGTAGAAGGCGCCCAATGGATATGCCCGGCTATTGCAACAGCTCTGACAGAGGCTGCACTCCGGCGGTAGTCTAGGCGGCAGGGAGATGGCACCGAATGGATATGCCCGGCTATTGCCACAGCTCTGATGGAGGCTGCACTCTGGCCGTTGTCTTGGCAGTGGGGAGGGGAGACACATTGGGGCGGGGAGGGCGGGTCCACTGGTAGAGGCTTCCCAGACACTAGGGGACAAACAACCTCAGAGTCTTTTACTCACAGAACAGGCATAGAGGAGTGCTCGGGTCACGGGTGGCAGAAGGCCCTGCGTTGGGAACTGCAGGTGGCAGCCAGGCGTTGAGGTGGGCCGTCCAGGGTGTAATCCAGGGGTAGGTCACCTGTGGGGTCACCATGATAGTTGGTGGGCGGCATGGTGGGCAGCCCTCTTTCTCTAGAGGTCCTGTGTGATGCAGGGCTCTCTGGGCTAGGGCCGAGGAAGGCCAGGAGGTGCCCCACATGGCGCTGGCCCTTAGTTGTCGTCGAGGTACTGGGGGCGGCCCTGGGGAGGCCCGGGTTGAGGGTCGGCTGCAGTGAGGGCAGCACCCTGGCTGGGCAGCGGTCTCGTCTGGCAGGAGCGGCTGTCAGCGGAGAACTACGGCCGCCGGTGCTGGGGGAGGTCTGGTGGCTACAACAGGCATTGGAGGAGGCCTGCTGACTCCAGGGGCTATCTCGCCATCGGGAGGAGGCCGGCAGGGGCAAACCTCGGCCTTTTGTTCTGGAGGAGTCTGACAACACCTGGGGCTGCTGGGAGAGGACACCATCCCTCGGGGACGTCACACCTGCTCTGGTCTCTGGTGGGGTCCCTGGAAAGGAGCAGAAACCGCCCTCTCGTATAGAGGGGTGGGGAGAGGTGCACCTTACTCTGCCACCAGAGTGGTGGATGGGGCAAGAGGTACTTTCTACAGGAGCATGGGGACAGGCGGAGGGAGAGTGGCTGAGGGCTGACTCTCCTACTTGGCAGGACGGGGAGGCCCTGCCGGAACTCTGGTCCGGGCTAGACGGGGGAGGTCCACGGGATTTTCCCTCCATCAGGCAGCCCCGTTGGGCACTGCCTGGGCTCCCACGGGGGACAGGAGGGCAAGAGGAGTCGGGGGAGGCTCCTCTGGGCACTACAGACCCTGGCAGCGGGGAGAAAGCGCCCAATGGATATGCCCGGCTATTGCCAGAGCTCTGATGGAGGCTGTACTCTGGCTGTAGTTCTGGCAGCAGATAGAAAGCGCCCAATGAATATGCCCAGCTATTGCAACAGCTCTGACAGAGGCTGCACTCCGGCGGTAGTCTAGGCAGCAGGGAGAAGGCGCCGAATGAATATGCCCGGCTATTGCCACAGCTCTGATGGAGGCTGCACTCTGGCCGTTGTCTTGGCAGTGGGGAGAAGGCACCTAATGGGTATGCCCAGCTATTGTCACAGCTCCGACGGAGGCAGCACTCCGGCCTTAGGGTGGACTTCTGTCCTGGAGACAGCAATGTTTCGTCCCGTGTGGTACCTCTGGCAGAGAGTACCCCAGGGCCCGCCTTCCTCCTTGGGGCTGCTGGCGAGGGTCGTCTGGTGGACGTCCCGACATGCCGGCTCCTGAAGGTGGTTGGCAGAGGGTGGCAAACCGACGGTCCTTCCACAGTATACCCGACAGATGATACTGTGCCACTGCTCCTTTGGGGGAATAGCAACCCTTGAGGCTCCTCCTGAGTCCTCTGTAAAAAAGGAGGCTGATCCAGGGGACTCGGTGTCCAAGGGTTTGCCTGGGATCTTGCCACTGCAAGTCCCACCCCGATTCTGGCGAGTGTTCACTCCGCTGAAGTGTAGTGTACTTTTACTCTACACTGCCCGGTGATCTGGCTGCAGGGAAGAGGGGTGTAGGGTCACGTAGGAGATACGCTGTTTATGCCCGGAAGGATCGGCAGGTGAAAAGAACCTCTCCATCATCTCCTTGTGGGGTGGGGATCACCTCCCTGTACCCTTCTCCTAGGGTTGTGGTGTCTGGCCTGCTCTGCCGAGCCGGTATTTCACAAAGAGAGAGAGAGAGAGAGAGAGAGAGTGTTGCTGCCTGTCCGCAGTGTTATCAACAAGGCAGTTTTCCTTCCCTGTTGAGCTGCTTTTCGAAATGGGTGCTGTGTCTGAAAACATGTCCTACTACTTGCTTGTTTTAGGGACTACTTTTGAAACATAAGACTGAGACGCCAGTAAATTAACTCTTGACTGCTTTAGAAACAGACATCTTTCCCACCTGTATCCTATTTGTACTCTGGAAAGAATATGAATTATACTATTAACCCGCCCCATCCTGACCACTTTTCCACCACTGACTCCCCCCAATCCCGACCACTTTTGGAAAAAATTTTGTTTGGCTCAAACCTCCGCTTTTGGTGAGAAACATCAAAAAATCATAGAGAAATCGCTCACCTGAGGTTTAAAATACTCGATACAGGTAGCAGTACCTCCTCACCTTGCTGTGTTTTCTATCAGGCTGGCTCCAAAGAAAACGAGTTCTATGGGAGTGTAACCATTCCACACCACTCATAAACGGTATTTATTTATTTATTTGGTACAAATTTATATGTAGTACGGGAGAATATTGGCTTTCATACAGTAATATAAGCAATATAAGCATTGTTTCACTCATGAAACACATCAACATATCTGACCTTTTTTGGCGACATTACCTGATCATCATTTCTGACTGTTTCTTCCTCTTATGCTATGTAAAGTTTGTCCTCCATATTGTCATCGATTGGAGAATCACTCTGGCCCTGAATTTCGTACCGTGGCATGACATGGCTTTACTGGCCAGGTCACCGGTAACAGGTGAATTGCTGAGACAATGGCATGCAGGGGGGGGGGAGGTCATGCTGGGTAAGGGATTGTCCCTGCCTGGCATCTTGTAGAGGAAGATGTCCCGTGTATACATACCAAAAATCACTCGTGAAAATTGAAAATTGTGCAAATTAGGGACCTTGCAATTGATTCACGTTTATGTACGTCAACGGGATTGGCAGTAACAAAACGTGTGGACGTTAATTCACGTCGAAGGGATGCCGCGGGTTAATAATCGTATTGCTGCCACCCCACGAGTTCCTTCCACAAGTTACTTTGAGTATTCATATATATATATATATATATATATATATATATAGGATATATAAATATATATATATGTATATATATATATATATATATATATAGATATATATATATATATAAATATATATATATATATATATATATATATATATATATGTATGTATATACAGTATATAGAAAGGTCTGGCAGTTCGTCTGAACTTTACGAAATAAAAATTATATTTTTATAGCTCTGGTTCAAGAACGAGTTAAATCATATGTAGTGTATTTGTTTAAATAATGTAAATTCGTCCCATCTTCAAAATTAAGCATCATTCTCATTCTTGGGAGTTTGAATGATACTAGTGCATTTAGAGGTTTACAGGCCTATGGTGGGGATGGGATGAGTCTGTGATGGTCAGTGCGAAGAACAGGGGACAGGTTTTTAACGGGTATTATGTTTGGAGTAATTTTGCGGTAAATACCCCTGTTTGTAGGTCCATCTGCCCTGGTTTGGCAACGTTGCCTGTTGGTAGTCTTGCATGTGTTAGACGATGCAGTATGTAGGAAGAGTTTCCAGAGTTTCACTTATTTCGATAGACTATAAATTACGGTATCAACGTCAGTCAACAAGAAGTCGAACAATACTCTGATGATTCTTGGAAAGTCCAGGTGGAAGTCAAGAATTATAGGCCTTAATGACGATTTCCTGGGGATTTTTGTTCCTGGTAACTGGAACACGTGAATCTGGATTGGGCACTTATCTGTGTGCGAGGCGGAGGTCGAAAGAATACAGAGTACCTATACAACAAAAAAAGGTGGTTTGTGTTGCCACACACCTTCAGCTAACACGTAGGCTAGATATAAAGTCACTGGCTGCAAATCCGCGCATGTCGTAAAAATAAGTGGTTCCTGCTACACTCTTCTTCAGCAAATACAGATGGAGTAATATACACTTAGTAGATACAGAATATACTATAAAATGTAAAGGAACTCATAAGATATATCACATACAGGAGGGAGAAGTAGCACTAGTGCAGTATAAAAGCACAGACATAGCTTCACTTGCCACAGCCTGGGATGGTGGCATTGCACCGCCTTATCACTGGGTCGTATGGGTTCGGTGAATGATGGCAAAAACACCCACCTAGACGACCTCTCTCTCTCTCCCCCAGCTTCACTGCTTTTATTACCCTTTCCTGACCTGGAGGGGCTCGAGGATGTATTGTTTTCAGTCGGTTTGTCTGTCTGTTTTACCAGTCCCCTCCCCGGAGGGGCCCGGTGACGGGCATTGTTTCCACTCGTCTGTTTGTGTCTGTCTGTTAACAGCTTTATGCGAAAACTACTGTTGCGATTTTGACAAATTACAGGGATGATGTGTTATGACCTTCCGATCATCTGATTAAGTTGTGGGCCAAACTGGACCAAAGCCCAGGCTATAGGCCCAAAAAATGTTTAAAAAAAAAAGTACAAAAATCGTTTTTTCGCTATGACTTCAAATTCGTCATATCGACATGAAACCAAAACCTTAAGGTGCATCTTTCAAATCGCATCCTATAACATGCTTCATTACATCAGGGGGGTCACCCCCCCCTGTTAGCGGTAAGGGAGTCAGTGTCAGGTGGGTGGGCCTAAAATTTCAAATGGACATAAAATCGATTTTCACCCGATTTGCTCCACATTTGATATGTGACATTTTTTACTAGATATCCTGTTGTGTAAACGTCAGCACTAAACTGACTGCCAGGGACGAGTTTGCTGTGCCTTGGCACCGCATCTTGTTCAGAATGACTCTCTCCATCCACTGGCCGATTTAGGGGGGGGCCATTGGGGCCATCCCCCCCCCCAGCAGGTATGTTGGCACTCCTCAGTAATTCCTTCCAGTTGTTTGCTTCGCCTCTTGTTCCATTCAACTAATGGGGCCATAGGCAAGAAGAAGCGTCGGGTTCCTCACCCTCACCCAGACATATAGATGCTGCACACAAAAAGTATCTTTAAATATATGTGTGTGTGTGTGTGAAAATGGGGACGTTAGTAAACGTTTTCCTATGGAAAACGTTCACTATGTCTAGCCTAACCTTCCAAAAGTTACTCATGAGAATTAAATATACTCGTATACGTAACAAGTAGTGAAAATATAAAATAAGCTGGGTACTAGCGGGTGCCCCTTTCTTGCTTCCTCCCCCCAGAATAGCCGTCTATGGTGCCTCTTTCTTGCTTGCCCTCCCCCCCAGAATAGCCGTCTATGGCACCCCTTTCTTGCTTGGCCCCCCCCAGAACAGCCATCTATGGTGCCCCTTTCTTGCTTGCCCCCCCCCGGAATAGCCGTCTATGCGCCCCTTTCTTGCTTGGCCCCCCCCCAGAATAGCCGTCTATGGCGCCCCTTTCTTGCTTGCCTCCCCCCAGAATAGCCGTCTATGGTGCCCCTTTCTTGCTTGGTCTCCCCCTAGAATAGCCGTCTATGGCGCCCCTTTCTTGCTTGGCCCCCCCAGAATAGCCATCTAGATCCATCTATGTCTCCATCATTTTACAGATATAACTAACCAATGAAATGGGGTGATATTGACCACAGCCCTTTGGAATCGGAATTATGACTGCACTTTTCTAAGATCAGAGCAATTCACTGTTGGCACACATGTTGATCATATCTAACTGGAGTGTCATAAGAGGCAAGGAGAGCATTGATAATGTCATAAGTTATACCATCCTGGCCTGGAATGGTCGATTTTCTTTTCTTGACATCACAAAGTAATTCATTACCGGTATGTATTATAGGAAGACAGGTGTCATCTCTCACATTACTGTAGTATTTACATCAGCCAGATAATTCCTGAAAGGCAGGTAGGCTTGACTGTGTAGAGGCACTGGCCCAGTGGGTGATCGAAGCTTGGCCTTTGTCACCAGGATTTGGTACGCAGTGTACGCACTTATTTTTGCTTCTTATCCGATTTCATGATACCACACTCTCAGGAGGGACCTGGTCCTTCCAGTTGACATATGAAAATTATCCCACTGTCGTTTTCTGACCTGTTGTAATTCAGTCAGGTACAGTGCGATTGCCACCATACTGTCACGCACTTCTTTGTCACTAGGATTGCTTAGGCAGTGCTTCAGAAAGTTAGCCAGTGTTTTCTGCCATCCTAGAATAGCTGGATTAGTAGCATATGCAGATTTGCTGGTCTCTATTTCGGGTAACCTAGATGAGCTGGAGTGCTTTGCATAATTTTCAGCAACCGCAACAAGATCTTCATAGACAGTGTTAACATCCAAAACTGACCCCAGTGTGTTACAATTTCAGTCCTGGACAGAGCAGCATAGCTCAGGCAATTGTACACATGGAATGAAAAACCTTTTCCTGGGGTTGTAATTATTAGTACATACTGTTTGAGAAGCTCCAAGAGCGAAATGGTCACTGAATAAGTACCGTACCTGAGTATAAGAGATTCAGCAGGACTTGTTTTGAAGTTAAAAAAAGAAAAAAAAAACTACATAGTCAGGCCAGCCTCCTTGAAGATGAGTAGGAACATTATCACCTGTAAGTGTCACGGTATCAACAGCATAAAAAAAAAAAAAAAAAAAAAAAGCAACACACACCATTAACATTTGAGGTTTTAACACTGGCCAGGTCTGTATGCCTGGTACTAAGGTCTTCAAACAAAATGGTTTTCTCTTCGAAAATACAAACAGGATATGATTCAGTCTGAAGGCAAGTAGCACGAGCATACACGTTCACAATATAAACGAGTATACTATCAAGATGTAATCACACAACTTTGTATTCAGTTCCATTATGAACACCTTTTTCAATGAATGTAACAGAGAGATTTGACTCAGCATACGGTACATGGCCAAGCCCCTTGAGCTATCAATTTTCTTATCTAGTGTGAATACACTAAAACCTCTCAGGTGGGGCACATCACGTCCTTCCTCCTGTAAGGTGACGAGGTCCGGTTTATGAACTACAACAAAAGAATGTAGGTCAGTAATGTGAGTTCATAAGACATTTAGTCTGCAGATCAGAAAGGTACCGATATAAGTGGAGCTAACCATTGGATGGCATTTTCTCCACTAATTGCTTTAATTTTGACCCAAATAACCCCACCAGTGTTGCAAGTTCCACCAGCTCTCGCTGCATGTCATCAAATTTCCCTTGAACAAGCTTCTCAACCCGAGCACAGAGAGTTCTATTCTTCCCCCCTGTACGAGTCCCCTCCCTGTTGTGTGTCCTTTCTGCCATCATGACCTGGAGGTATGGAAGCCTCAGACATGTCGCACCTAGCTGCAGAAGTGTCTATTTCTATGTCAGACTCGGCAAAGTATACCTCCTGTCGCTGCAAGCGTGTCTCAGCTCGATGGAGTCTCCAGGATACATCCTGCACTGCCAAGTGGAGATCCCTGACGGCATCACATAGACTGGTTTTGTGCTGACTGGAATCGCTATATGGAAGCTGACTTGCCGAGGATTCAGCAGGGTGTACAGTACTAGTGCTGACTGCACGGATGCAGCAATAGTTTCTGGCTCTAGCTATGGGAAATTTGAGGCCTGTGAATTGACCTCCCAAACATTGGTAGGTTGTGGTGGTGGTGGTTGCATTGCATGGGATGGAGCTGTAGTGTGTTGTGGAGCCTGGGTCGTTCGTGGATTTCTGGAGACAGAAGGATGAGTGGGCATTGCATTCCCCTCCACAGTTGCAGCGCTTGGGTTTGAAGTGTTTGTTTCTGTAATTTTTTTTTTCAGACAGGTGCTAGCATTGTGCCTCCCAGCACAAAAACGACACCTGTATGCTGCACTACACTTCCATGCCAGATGCCCCCACCTGCAACAGAGGCAGCAGAGGTCAGGCTTCGAAATAGCATGTAGCTCTCCTGTATCCCAGTGTCCTGATGAATACTGTCTCTGGAATCTGCCCCGATAACAGTGCAGTAAGTTGTGGTCTCAGGTATCTCTGAACCATTCTTCTCTTCATCCACAGGACATTTTCTGGACCTTCATGATCCTCCACCGCCCAATAGACAGGAATATTGTGAATAATAATCCTGGCTTGGGGACGGTTGGTAACGGCTTCCAAAACAATGCAATTAAATTCATCCTTAGTTAACCCGCTGCGTGCCAGTGCCATTTGAAAACTGTCTGACATAATTCCGTGGCCAGTACCAGTGCCATTTAAAACAGTTTAAAATAAAAAACTTAACTGTTACCGCATTCTCTAAGATTCGCGGGTAAAAATTGGCAGGCATGTAAGGTAACTGTTCCTCTACCATCCCCCAGGCTGTCAAGGCCATACACTCACTCGCTCCCCCCCTCAAGCTCGCTCTGCCTCACTCTGCCTGTGTGCCTCGCCCAGTGCTGTACATAGTGAAGGCATTTTGTAAATATTTTCATGTAAGTGTAAATTGTAAATATTTTCTTTTAAGTGTAAGGACCATATAGTGAAGTTAAGTTGTAAGTATCTTCTTGTAAGTGCTAGGACTGTATGTAATGAAGTCATGTTGTACCTATCTTCAAGTAAGTGTAAGATAATGCATTCACAGTGAGAAAGACATGCAAATTGTGATAGATGCTGAAGTAATAAGTAATCAGAAAAGTGTACTGAACTTTGCTATAACTTCCCAGCATAAATACCTGAGTATACCTTACATAGAAAACGGCTTTCTCTCACGTACGTGGTGAGCGTGAGAGAGCAGCTATACCTATACATGAGTAGGCAGGACTAAAAAAAAACTCAGTTCCGAGCCTCGGTGAGCATTTTAATGGGGAAATTCGTTGTTTCCACATCAAAATCAATCATTTTAGTCCCCCCCCCCCAAAAAAAAGGTCGAAAGATGGCTGGCACTGGGATGACTCATAGCGCTAAAAATAGCCAGCACATGGTTGGTTAAATAATCCACAGCATGGTTACTTAGTGTCATATACAGATGAGCCTTACCTTCTTCAGCAATACCAGTACCTCAAATTTAGAAACTGTTTTGCAACAGAAATAGTCCACATAGCTTTTTATAAGAGGGAGCGCCCACAGTCTGAGGCGAAATTCAGCTTCACTCTGGCATATAGGTAACGATTTTGCTGCAATTCACCATATTCCATCATATTTTTAGCAGCTGGTGCATTGGTATCCTCCCCCGTACTGTGGCGTTTGCCGACACAACATACTGTATCATTCGTGACAGTGCTGCCTGTGCCACGCCACGAGTACTGCCATCCATCTTCGTTTCTTGTGTTAAGGATTGCTCCTGCTTTTCCCTGTCGCTCTCCTAGAACTAGAGACTGTCACAGGCACCAGTCTGTCCCCTCATGCTGTAAATGTGATCAGAGGGGAGAAGACCTTGGTGTTTACAGTGACAGCCACCTGTGGGCATGACAGCTAGCATGCACATACCCACATTCTATAGTACTACCACCAAGCATGCACTGGTGGTCAAAAGTATACAGCAAAATACTTGTAAAGTGAATGCTGTACTTGTAATTAATTATTCATTTTAAATTAATAATAATACGAAGGATGTAATCACACTGAAAAAACTCGTAATTAAAAAGAACGACCATACTTTGTTTTACAGACTGTTTTAGTAAAGACGGTATACATTTTTTCAGAATTAGGATAATCACACCGGTGTGTGAAATACTGACAAGGTACAGTTGGCCACACATGAACCTGGGACAGTTTGTATGAAGTGAAGGTCTAGCAACAATATCAGACACTCATGCATCACAGTTACTTGATCATTTCAATTAACATTTGACACCTCCGTTCATTTATGTCAGTTTCACCATCAAACATGTGAGTATGTCAAGGTTGTCAAGTGCACTAAATGTTAGACCTCTGTTACACACTGATTCTGTCCCACGTTCAAATGTTGCTGACTGTACATGTGAATTCAGAAAGGGCTTGTTTATACCGAGGTCAGAATCTGACTTATTCATGACGCAAATTGTTCGGTCATGTAGGGCTGGGTAAATATTGATAGAGCACCCCTTTCACTGAACCATGCACTAAACTTTTTATTTTCTTGACCCATTGTGCCCGGCGTCCTGAATATAGGATGGAAGTAGGCATTTAAAAGATTAATAAAAGAGGGAACCCATGGTTAGCGACCTATGAGCTTTGCGACTCTGAGCCAGCAGGCGGAGGGTGGTACGCTTAGTACCCTTCCTGCACAGTCCCTCACACAGGAGCCCCAGGCACAAGTGGGATAATGGAAAAAAATATGAGTCAGAATCTGAAATTGCAGGTGATGTGGTGCGTTCATTATCCAGTTTGTACTCCCACCTACCGTACGTGATAGAATGTTCGTCGGAATATGGGTCATATTCTAGGTGGTAGTGTCACGGGGTTTTTATAATATCAGGGTAATTTTGGGATAAATGGTTAAATATTATTTAAATTGATATTAATATATTCAATAATATTGAAGAGCAGAGACAATGGTTGTCTTGCTACATCAAGCAACGATTACTTTACGTTGGCTTAGCACGATTCTCTAAGAACGAGAATTTATAAACTTTCTCAACAGTACACAGCAGAGACTAATTACTCACAATTGCTGAATTACTGTACTGCTAGCCTCTGGAGAAAGTTACATCACCCCTGACAATAAATAACTAATACTAATAATAATAACATCAGGTTCTTGCTGATGCATTAACTCCTGGCACAACGGATTTTAAGTTAATACAACAAGACTGGTCTAAGTACCAGTTATGAAAGCAACGTTTATGCCAGCTAGGAGCTATATGGAAAATAAGCTTAATTATGGAGAAATGAAACAAGAGTTTACTTTACATGAAGCTCAAGGAAAAGAACTGTTAAATTTATTAATTACAAAAAAATAAATTTAACGTTACATTTCAAATCAAATTAAATGAGACGCACTCGCTCACTCACACAGAAGCTAAATACTTACGCCTAGGGAAAAACACCTTAACTAAGCTCTTAAAACTACAAAATACACAAAAGAAATACCAGTCGATGAATGCTATGTATCACCACTAAGGTGGGAGTTTGAAGAAACTGATACTCTGTGGAGCTTGGGATGCTAGCTGACCTCTCTTCACTTCTGAGCACAGGACCTCTCTCCGTCAAAGCCACCACTAGACTGAATTCAAATAATGTATAGGCAGGACGCACAAGCTACCAGAAGAAGGCGTAGCTAACGGTTTAGGGAAGCAGAGGCGAACGATAAAGAAACAATTGTATCGCTCAGTAGCGCACTTAGTGACATGCATTAAATCGGTCACTCTTGAACGTGACGAATGTTTTGAAAAGTATCCTCCGAAATGGAGAGAGAAACGGTTAACTGAGCGATACACAGTGAGTTTTCCACTAATAGTTCGCGGCTTCTCACAAAAGGGAAATGTCGCGAATTGATTCGTGACATTACGCCCCATGAAAATTAAATCTTTCTTCCTTCAGAAGAAAGATTTCAATATACATACATATAAATCCTAACTCAGTCACACAAGATTCACACTGTGGTGTGTGTGCTATCCTGCTACAGGAGAAAATCGCAGTCGCCAGTGAGCGAAAAAACCTCGTATTTACGTTAATAGAAGCAAGCTTGAGGGAAAAACTCCGTGACGACGGTGAAAATCCTGTACTCAGGTCAAACTGAGCGAAAATTCGCTACATTTACACTGACAACTAATTGTTGTGTAGCGTGGTGTATGTAATACACAGTGTAGGTGTGACAGTTGTAGTGTAACTGTACCTACGTGTAAAATGACACAGTAAATAATAATATGGCGACGACGAAGGCAGAGGAGAAGAGGCGGCAGCGTGCGGCAGACGATCAGCTGGCCCGCACAGCAAAACTGCTACACCCATTGCTGAACCTGCAAAACCAATTGAGGTGGAGCATCAAAAGTGTCAATGAGACAAAATTCTTATTAAGTTGCAATTACTCTCTCTGCCTAGCAGTCAGTGCTACGACATACATTCGAGGTCGCCATTAATTATAACACACGATTATGGTCGGCAAGTTGAGAATCCCTGTGCAAACTCGGGTCTTCCATAGCCTCGAACTGCACACGGGTCCTCAACCTGTGCCTTAACCTACAGTACTTATATTTATATCGGGAAGATGAGAATCCTTGTGCAAACTTGGGTCTTCCATAGCCTCAAGTCGCCTCTGCGGAGTTCTCTCTCGAACTTCCCCCTTAACCTACAATACAATACTTATATTAGTACCGGGAAGCTGAGAATCCTTGTGCAAACTTGGGTCTTCCATAGCCTCAAGTCGCCTCTGCGGAGTTCTCTCTCGAACTTCCCCCTTAACCTACAATACTTATATTAGTACCGGGAAGCTGAGAATCCTTGTGCAAACTTGGGTCTTCCATAGCCTCAAGTCGCCTCTGTGGAGTTCTCTCTCGAACTTCCCCCTTAACCTACAATACTTATATTAGTATCGGGAAGCTGAGAATCCTTGTGCAAACTTGGGTCTTCCATAGCCTCAAGTCGCCTCTGCGGAGTTCTCTCTCGAACTTCCCCCTTAACCGACAATACTTATATTAGTATCGGGAAGCTGAGAATCCTTGTGCAAACTTGGGTCTTCCATAGCCTCAAGTCGCCTCTGCGGAATTCTCTCTCGAACTTCCCCCTTAACCGACAATACTTATATTAGTATCGGGAAGCTGAGAATCCTTGTGCAAACTTGGGTCTTCCATAGCCTCAAGTCGCCTCTGCGGAGTTCTCTCTCGAACTTCCCCCTTAACCTACAATACTTATATTAGTATCGGGAAGCTGAGAATCCTTGTGCAAACTTGGGTCTTCCATAGCCTCAAGTCACCTCTGCGGAGTTCTCTCTTCCCCCTTAACCTACAGTACACGTGTATGTACAGGCCCTGGACGTACTGTGTCCTGTGGGCCAACAAGTGAGACGTCAGGTCTACACTTTTGACTGGGAACCAGGCTGGTCCTTGGATTACTCAAATCTCTGAGGATGCCTATCACGGAACCCAGCATACAACAACTGCCCATGTTAGTCAGCAGTTAGTAGGCGAGACATCAGGTCTGCACCAACGTTATCACTTCCCTTGATGTATCTCACAACAAGGTTAAACTGCTGTAAATACAGTGTCCAGCGTGTCAATCTTGCATTAGCCGTCTTGGTCGTGCTAAGACTAGTGAGTGGCATATGGTCAGTTTCCAGAACAAATGATGCCCCATATAAATAATAATAATATTTTTTAACACCATCAACCACAGCCAAGAGTTCCTTCTCAACAGTACTATAATTCCTCTCGGCGGGTTTTAGCCTACGGCTGTGGTATGCCACTGGGAAGATTCCACCTTCCGATTCCTGCATCAATACGGCACCTACTTCATCTTGTGAAGCATCAGTGCGCAGTATGAAAGGTTTGCTGGAATCAGGCAACTGCAAGATAGGCTCCTTGCACAACATATTCTTGAGGGTGGCAAAAGATCTCTCTTGCGCTTCTCCCCATTCAATGGTGTTTGGAGCATATTTCCGTAGCACTTCGTACAACGGTTGGGCAATGAGAGCAAAGTTGGGGATAAAACTCCTATAATATCCCACTAGGCCAAGAAATGCCCTAACCTGTTTCTTGGTCACGGGTCTCGGGGCTTCTTTAACCTTCCTGATCTTGTCACCCTGACACCTGCAGTGGTTGTTGCCAACAATATGACCGAGGAACTCCACCTCACTGTGAGCAATCTTGCATTTGCTAGGCTTCACAGTCATGTTGAAACTCTGGAGTCTATTGAAGACAATTTCCAAGAGTCTGAGGTGCTCCTCCAATGTGGCGGAATGAACGAGGACATCACAACGAACATCTCTACTCCTACAATACCATGGAGCACTTGTCTCATGGCACGATTGAATACTGCTGGGGGAATTGGTAAGTCCGAATGGGAGGACTTTATACTGGTACAACCCCTAGGAGTAGCAAAGGCAGTGAACTGACGACTCTCAGGATGAAGGGGAATCTGGAAGAATCCCTTCGCTAGGTCAAGCTTCGTGAAATATCGTGACCCTGCCAGCTTGGAGAAGATGGCAATATGGTCACCCATTGGCTCAGCATCCACTTTGGTGATTGCATTGAGCCTTCTATAGTCGCCACAAATCCTGACTCCACCATCTTTCTTATGGACTACTACCATCGGACTACAGTAAGGAGATGAGGACTTTTCGATAATGCCTGCAGTCTCCATGTCAGCAATTTCCTTATCTACTGCACCCCTGTAGTCGCATGGGAATCGGATATGGCTTAACCTTTATAGGAGCATTGCTGGTCAACTCAATTTTATGACACGCAACCTTTGCAAGTCTAGGTTGGTCTGAAAAGACATCAGCATACTGACAGAGCAGTGACCATAAGGCATTCTGGTCCCCTACTGCTAAGTCAGGGTTAAGTAAAACATCTCCGACAGTCTCTTCCTGATGGGACTGAGCGGTTAAGGGCTCACATCATGGTCATCAGCTGGGATCACCGCAGCTGCCCCGGTTTCTTCCAGTGGCTGGTCACTATCATCAGCTACTCGTAAGCCAGTCTCCTCGGGGTCTGACTCATGATAAGCCTTCAACATGTTAATGTGGAACCTTTTACGAAGATTCCCCGTCTGTATTATGTAGTTGAGGTCTGAAATGCGCTCTACTACATCGAATGGACCCTTCCACTGTGCCAATAACTTGTTCTGGGCAGTGGGGAGTAATACCAAGCATTTATCGCCTGGACTAAACTTCCGAAGCTTTGCCTTCTTATCATAATAAGCCTTTTGAACTTCACGCGCCTTGATCAGTTCTTCCTTAGCTAACTCGCACGTCGACTGGAGGCGGTCAGCCAAATCAAGGACGTAGGTGTAGGTGGTCTTGACTTCAGGGTCGGGTTCTTCATCGTCCCATAACTCACGAAGGACTTGAAGTGGGCCCCGGACCGACCTCCCATACACCAGTTCAAAGGGTGAGAATTTCAATGAATGCTGTGGGGCTTCTCGATAAGCAAATAGAAGAGGAGCGATGAACCGCGGCCATTCTTTTGGCTGTTCGGCGGTCATGCGCCTCAACATCTTCTTGAGAGTTCCATTGAACCTCTCACACAACCCGTTACACATGGGATGATACGGCGTAGTTCGTAAGCCTCGGATGGACAGCAACCTGAACGTTTCGTTCATCATTGCCGAAGTGAACTGCGAACCCCGGTCGCTCAAGACCTCCCTTAGGGATACCTACACGACAGAACACTTCAATTAATGCCTCAGCAACAGTGACGGCCTCTATATTCTTAAGGGCCACGGCTTCAGGCCACCGTGTGCTGAAATCAACTATAGTGAGGATATACTTTGATCCATCACTAGCCCTAGGAGAGATTGGCCCAACTATGTCAACTGCTACTCTCTCGAACGGTTCAGAGATTATGGGCATTGGCTTCAATGGCGCAGGACGGACACGTCCCCGGTCAGTGGTACGCTGACACACATCACAGGAACGTACGAGCCTCGTTATTTCCCGTCCCATTCCTGGCCAGTCAAAGTCAGCATGGATGCGGTCAGAGGTCTTCTTTGACCCATGTGACCTCCCATCGCTGAACAGTGACCTAATTCAAACACTGCTCGGCGATACTTTGCAGGAACGACAAACTGCAGTCGAACCTCACCCTGGGGTGTCTGTGACTCACGGTACAGCCGTCCTTGCTTACGAAGGAACCTGGCTTGACCTCCCCGTGAATACTTGATCACTTTACCCTCCAGCTTCTTGCGCACTGAGGCAAGTGTCGAGTCAGTCTGTTGCTCTTGGACAACATCTTGACTACGAATCAGATCTTGCGGCGTTGCGACGGTCAACGGAGTGACGCGATTTAGAGCCTTGGCCATGGCTCGTGTTATCGCAGCAGCCGAAGTCTGAGTAGCAACATCTACGGCACAACTATTTTTGATGCCAGGTATGTTGCCTAAGATGAGGTCAAATAAAGGTTCTGGCATGACAACTGCAGCTGTCAAGCCAGTGAAAAATGGAGACGCCACCTGGATACGTGCCTCAGGGAACAATCTCACTGATCCATCAATAAGTCTAACTTGGATCTGTCGACCTGTATACTCATCAGGCCGAACTAAACTCTGCTTAACAGAGCAACCTGAGGAACCATTGTCCCTCAGGACATTTACAGAAACACCTCCCACAGACCCTGGCTGAACAAGAAAGGCAGTGTTGCTGGTGGAAGGGTCTGAGGAGGTAGCAGCCAGTCATTCATGAGACTGCGGAACAACCGATGCAGCAAACGTGGCGCCCTGGGAACTAGGTGTCTGAGGAGAGTTCATGGTCGGAGGGGGACTTGTAAAGTGTTGGGAAGTACCTGTACTGGTAGAGATGGCACCACCGGGTACTTGTGGAATGAAGGCTGCATTTGCCTCCTGCCTCCGATACACTAATTGACATGACTGAGGGTTACGTGGCTTGTCCTTGTATTGCTGCTGATGCTTGGGAAACTGCTGCTGGTTGGGGTGCTTGTTGTACCGCTTCCACTCAGATTTCTGAGTGTTTTGCCCCTGGTCCTTCTGTGGTTTGCTTGGACCTTGACCATTACTCTGAGAACGGCCTTGGTGCTGGGATTCAGTCTGAGACGGCTTCCCAGACTTGGCAGTATCTTTTCTGCTCCAGGTGTTTTGCTTACGAGCTTGATACCCGTATGCAGTAAAGAATGCGTCAGCCTTTTCTGCCATTTGGCTGGCATCTTTCACCTGGCAGATCTTAAGCTGTGCTATGAGCTCAGCAGGCCACGACCTCTAGCTGTGTACGCAGCATAAGGTCAATTATCCCCTCACGCGTGGAAGGAGTTTCATCTTTCTCCATCCACTCATTTAAGTAAGCTGTGAGACGATCAAGGAACTGAACAGCTGTCTCCTTGTCTTGGAGACGAGCTCGCATGAACTGAACTTTGGTGTCGTCTACTGTGAGACCATACGCCTTAATGAGTGCAGCTTTCATCATCTCATATGTGAGATTGTCTCCACGAATTCTGTGGAGAATATCGAGGGCAGGGCCCTCAAATAGGCTAAGAAACTGAAGCCGCTTAGCTGCCTCATCCAGTTGATACATGTCTGCCATGTCCTCAAACGAGCTATGTACGGCTCGATCTGCCTCGCTTTCCTTGTATGAAGGAAGCTTGATGCGTGGGGTCGCCAGGACATGTGCAGGGAGAACGCACGTGGAGCTTGGACCAACTGCACCAGACGTGTCTGAAGCCAAGGAATCTCGCTGGAGCTTCAGCACTTCAAGTTCATGTTTTTCGCGTGCTTCTCGCTCGGCACGTTCGTGTTCTCGTTCTCTCTCTCGTTCCTCACGCTGTTCTCGCTCATGTTCCAAGTCGAGTTCGCGCTGTTTTTGCTCGTGTTCGCGCTGTTGTCGCTCTTTTTCTAACTCGAGCTCGCGTTGTTTCTGCTCGTGTTCGCGCTGTTTCTCACGCTGCTCTTGTTCATATGCACGCTCTCTTTCACGTTCCTCACGCTGTTCTCGCTCATATTCGCGCTGAATCCTACGCTCTTCACGAGCATCTTTCTCACGTTCTTGCTCGTAATTGAACAGTGAGAGAACGTAACTCTGTATTTTCTCTGGGTCTGTGAGACCCATATCTTTGGCTTCCTGTACAGATACAGCGGTAGCCATGGCGCTAATTTATTAAGCAACCCGAAATTGAGCACTGACTGCTTAGCGACGAATACTAATACACACAAGTAAAGAATACAGACACAAGCTAGTGGTGACCAGTCTTATCCAGTTAACTGGCAAAGAATAAATAAAAAATGTAAATGACTGGGAAGACTCAATAATAAACACAATGGTACGGCGACTTCCCAGGAGCGAATAAAATCGTCTGGCGTTACCAAAAATAAACTAGAGTTAAGTATTCTATTGATTAATAAAGCAAAATTCACTTGCTAAATTAAGGGTAAACACCAGTAAGCTTGTGCCTATAAACTTTAATGATAAATACCTAAATATGAATGAGTGAGCACTATCTCGTGAATAGCTTTAGAGCTAGGAGTTAATATCCTGGAATGAGGTCGCCAATTGTCACGGGGTTTTTATAATATCAGGGTAATTTTGGGATAAATGGTTAAATATTATTTAAATTGATATTAATATATTCAATAATATTGAAGAGCAGAGACAATGGTTGTCTTGCTACATCAAGCAACGATTACTTTACGTTGGCTTAGCACGATTCTCTAAGAACGAGAATTTATAAACTTTCTCAACAGTACACAGCAGAGACTAATTACTCACAATTGCTGAATTACTGTACTGTTAGCCTCTGGAGAAAGTTACATCACCCCTGACAATAAATAACTAATACTAATAATAATAACATCAGGTTCTTGCTGATGCATTAACTCCTGGCACAACGGATTTTAAGTTAATACAACAAGACTGGTCTAAGTACCAGTTATGAAAGCAACGTTTATGCCAGCTAGGAGCTATATGGAAAATAAGCTTAATTATGGAGAAATGAAACAAGAGTTTACTTTACATGAAGCTCAAGGAAAAGAACTGTTAAATTTATTAATTACAAAAAAATAAATTTAACGTTACATTTCAAATCAAATTAAATGAGACGCACTCGCTCACTCACACAGAAGCTAAATACTTACGCCTAGGGAAAAACACCTTAACTAAGCTCTTAAAACTACAAAATACACAAAAGAAATACCAGTCGATGAATGCTATGTATCACCACTAAGGTGGGAGTTTGAAGAAACTGATACTCTGTGGAGCTTGGGATGCTAGCTGACCTCTCTTCACTTCTGAGCACAGGAGCTCTCTCCGTCAAAGCCACCACTAGACTGAATTCAAATAATGTATAGGCAGGACGCACAAGCTACCAGAAGAAGGCGTGGCTAACGGTTTAGGGAAGCAGAGGCGAACGATAAAGAAACAATTGTATCGCTCAGTAGCGCACTTAGTGACGTGCATTAAATCGGTCACTCTTGAACGTGACGAATGTTTTGAAAAGTATCCTCCGAAATGGAGAGAGAAACGGTTAACTGAGCGATACACAGTGAGTTTTCCACTAATAGTTCGCGGCTTCTCACAAAAGGGAAATGTCGCGAATTGATTCGTGACAGGTAGTTTGTTTTGCGTATTGTACCATAACATTGTCGTGTACGTCATTTATATCACTTTATTATCGACATTAGTGTTTGAGTGTGTGTGCTCATGTATAAGAGGGTTTTGAGGGTTAATGTGTTAACCCGCCCCATCCCAGCAGCTTTTTCACCAATGACCGCCCCCCAATCCCGGCAGATTTTCGATTTATTTATTTGGTTAAAACCTCCACTTTTTTTGAGAAACATTGAATATTCATAAAGAAATTGCTCACCTGAGCTTAAAAATGACGCTACAGGTGACTTACCCTCACCTGGCATCATGTTCTGTGGGGCCTGGCTCCAGAGAAAACATTTTCTATGGGAGGGGTAACTATTCCAAACCACTCAGAATGGGTAGATATTTATTTGGTACGAATTTATATATAATACAGGAGAATATTGGTTTTCACACAGTAATGTAAGCGATATAAGCGTTGTTTCACTCTCAAAACACATCCCACATTTTTTGGTGACATTACCTGCTTATCACTTCTCATCGTTTGTTCCTCTAACGCCACATAAACTTTGTTCTCCACACTGTCATCGATAGGGGAATCACTCTTACCTTGAAGGCACGACATGTCTTTACCTGCCAGGTCACTGGTAACAGGTGAGTTGCCAAGACAATGGCGTGTGGAGGGAAGGGGGAGGTCACATGGGGTAAGGCATTGTGAGCGCCTGGCCACAGGTAGAGGAAGGTGTCCCGCGTATACGTACCAAAAATCACACATGAAATTTGGAAAACGTGCAAATGATGGACCTTGCAATTGCAGCATATGTATAAACGTCAACGAGAGTCATAGTGACAAAACATTCAGGCACATATGTATGTCAGCGGGACATGACGGATTAAAGAAGTTGCTAAGAATAAGTATTATGAAATTCCAAATCTACTCAGAAAATGACATCCTTTCGATTCTTGCTTATGTGTGAAATGGCTTGACGTCTTATTATTGTCCATGCTTTGCCGGGCCTCTGTCCACTGTTACAGAGCATTTTCTGTCCATAGAACCTTTAAATATATTGTTACATCCTCACCCCACACTGCCACACGCACCAACAGCAGTAGTTCAGTACAAGAAGGACGTTGCCCAGTGAGTTGTTCTTCCTATGGTCGGCCTTTAGGTGTACAGTATACAAGATCAGCTGAGGTGAAAATGAACACTGGCTCCTTAAAGTTCACTGTGTTTATTTTCCTAATAATCCCACTTAATGCTTTGCAACTTCACTGTTCTCACAAGCACTGGAGCTATACACACTTTACTAACTGCCATTATACTTAATGCTTAATAACACTTCACAGTTATTACACATAATGCTTGACACTTCACTGATTTCTCAAGTTGCAATGATATACAAACTTCAGTACCTGTCATTGTTTGCCACTGTTTTCACAAGTACCAAAAATATACAATCTTCACTGACACTGCACTACACTCAAACTGAACCAAAACCGATTGCACTTCACTCAAACTGACTTGACACCCCACTAAACTTGAAATAGTCTCTACCCAATTCTTATATAAGCTTGCATTATACTAGAAACATCTGCATTATACGAGAACAACAGTTGCCAATTCAGAGACAACCAATACATGCCAAAGCTTTCGTACATTACATAACACTGTAAATTATTTAGCATACTGACTTAAATTGCATTATTTAACAAACAATCACATAAACATTATAAAGAAAAAGAGCACAACAATTACTGTACAACCTACGAAACAACTACTCTCACAAACAGCAGGCAAACTGGCAACTCTGACTCGTACCGGAACTTAAGGTACGAGAAACGTTGAGAAAGATCTCGGCTGCCTAACTGGCAAATCTCGCTTCTTAACACTACCCCCTCCCTAGTTCTTTGTCGTCCTGACAAAGCCACACAATATATCCTATAAAAACATAAACCTTAATCCTAATGGAACATCAAACTATACACAAAATAATCCTTCAACTTATCAGGTCTTCTTCTATGCTGCTTCCGACGATGTCCTTGCTCCTTCAAACAGTCCACCCCTCCTGGAAGGTCTTGGTCCTCTTCTTGATTCGCTTCTTCTCTTGAGGAACTGTCACCATGCTCTTGCACTTCATCTCCTTTGTCCTCCTCAAAATCCTTAGCTGTGGGTGTGCACAATTCCTCGGAGACATCCCAGCTGTACTGTCCAGGCCCATGGTACTGCCACAAACGATTCACGTGTACCACCTTTGGGCGAGACTTCCTGCCTCCACGGATCCGATACGTTACGTCTGATAGGCGGTCCCATTGGCTCTGCAGCTTCAGTGACTTTCCTTTCTTTCTTTGAGGATTATATAACCAAACTTGGTCACCATCCTTGAAGCTCGCCTCACGTGCCTTGGTATCATACTTGCGCTTCGTCACCTCTCCTGAAAACTTGAGGGCTCCTCGCACTTGATGATGTACAGTCATAAGAAAAACTATCGTTACCCTTCAGAGCTATGCACTATGACACAACGACGAAGTGTTGTGGAATGATAGGACAGGAAAATTTGTACCTCAAACCCGTCAATGTTGGTTATGTGAGACAGATTTTAGAATTTGTGTTAGAGTTAATAAAAACTAATTAAATCGTTTGGCCTCTGTGCATAGAGACAGTACGCTTTATTATCCGGCACCGAATTCATTAAATAGAAATATAACTGAATGGTCTGAAATCGGCAACACACATGCAGACGGGCAATGAGTATGTGCACCCATGCCGGACGTATGATAGTACTACAGCCGATACAAGCCAATTTAGTAAATTTCAGTGTAATAATGATATGTATTGCTTTCTACATATAATAAATGTTGAGTAAATGGAAAATAATTATACATGTTCAGTCTTACTGCTTTAATATTTTGTATACCCACCCCCTGCGTCCAAAACTGCCTCTTGACATCTGAGGCATCCATCTGAAGCATTTAACCACCCATCTAAAGCAAACAAATGAACTCGTGCACCCCTGCTAGACTATCATAATAAAAAAAAGTCGATGCCTATAGATTTAATACCCTCCAGAATAATTTATTTGTTGTATTTTATAGATAATAAGTGTTGAATAGTAGGAAAATAATAAACCTGCAGAGTTTCATTATCAATCCCCAGCGGGGCGCTCAGGGTAATGCAAACACGTCCTGTATATTTCTCCGCCATATGGCTCATTCTTGCTCATTATTCCAGCTCTTGTAATGGGATTGTGATTTGGTAACACTAGATAAGGGAGGGGCGAAGAGCAAGGACCCGCCCACATGACCCAGCTAACGTTTGTTTAGCATCGAGCATTCCTGGGGTAACGATATTTTTTCGTATGTCTTTACCTCAGTAGTCTTTCCTGAAGGTGGTTCGCATAGCCGGCAGCTCTTCACCAGGTGGTCTTCCCATTAACAAATAAACAGGTAAGTGTAACGTGTGGCCCAACATCAGTTTTGCAGAGGTGTAGCCGGTAGACTCATGGGATGCAGACCGATATGCCATCAGCAATGCAGGTAATTTCTGGTCCCATTCTGTTTGTCCATCTATGCGGTACTTGGCCAATTCTTGCCCCAGGGTCCAATTGAATTTCTCCACCATCCCATCTGACTGTGGCCTTAGTGGGGTCTTCTTGATCCCCAATAACTTGCAACTCTCACGGAACACAGCAGACTCGAAGTTTCTACCCGGGTCTGAATGTAGCTCTTGTAGCATCCCAAAATGACAGAAAAACTGATCAACCAACACCTGACCAAGTCACAGCCTCTTGATCAGGGATAGCATAGGCTTCTGGCCACTTTGTGAAGTAGTTCATGGTGACACTTATATACCGGTTTCCTCTCTCAGTGAATGGCAAAGGCCCAGCAATGTCCACCGCGACTCTTTCCATCGGTGCACCCACTTGGTACAGCTGGATAGGGGCACAACCACGTTTCTTGGGTCCCTTCTTGGCACAGGACACATCACAGGCCCGACACCACTCTTTAACATCCTGACACATGCAAATCCAATTGAACCTCTGTCACAGCCGGCTTAGAGTTTTCTTCACTCTCAGGTGTCCATTAGTGATCTGGTTATTGGACTTATCCAAGATCTTGGACCTCATCTTCTTCGGAACCACCAGTTGCCAATACTTGCTGAGGCCATTGGGTGTCTCCCACTGACACTCCTGTAGCCCATTGTTCAAACGAAGAAGGTCCGACAGATTCCAGTAGCTCTTAGTTGCAGGGCTTAACCTGGAAACTTCCTCCCAAGGTGGTCGCACTGTACTCTGCTGCAGCCACTCTAGCACTATATTGTAAATCTTCATCCTCCATCTGCAACCTTCCCAGGTCATCATGATATGACGCCGGCCCCGTCACCACAGTACAGCAACATTTCTTCTTATGATTCCCATTCCTACTACACTTCTTGCTGTCTATTCTTCTGTCTTCTCGCACACTATTCATTGAGGTTCTCCTGCATTCCTTCAGTGGTGGGTCTTCTGCAGCCCTCTTCTTACATCCCAACCATTCTGGTCCGCAAGTAACTCTGTGCACATGTAAGCTTCTCAAGATACTCTACCATCAAATTCCTGAGGTCTCTTTTTGATTGGACCCCCATTATAGTCATGCACTTCATTGGTTTAGGGCCTAAAAATTGGGGCATCATAATTAAGGCCAGGACTTAAATCTCCTACATCCTGATTATTCAGCCCTGTAATGCCACCTTTATTTGCTTGGGATCCGTCAAGATTCACCATACACTGTCCATTCCTTTCACATGCTCCCTGTACTCTAACCTGAGGCTCAGTAGTGCAACATCTCTCTACAGCCCCAGTTTTCTCACAAACCATCTCCACATGGTTGACTACATGCTTCAACTGGTTATCTACATGCTGTCTGCACTCCATCACTATTCCCTCACTAATCTTCAGCTGGTTGTCCACATGCTGTTTGCACTCCGTCACTATTCCCTCGCTAATCTTCAGCTGGTTGTCTACATGCTTCACCTGGTCATCTAGATGCTGTCAGAACTTCATTACGTTATAGCTTACCTCATCCTTCTGCTTTAGCTTGGCATCTACCTCCTCCTTCATTTCCCCTCATGAAAGAATGCAGCTGTCATTGCATCCTCGGTTGTAATTCCCTCTGTTGCTCCTCTGATGCCTCTTGAAGTTGCTCATATTGTTCTTTTTGTTCTTCGCTCTCTGCTTTCAGTTGTACCCTTTGTACCTGTAATAGTTCGTTGATTTTTTTCTGTCCTTTTTCAGTCCTTCATTCAGTGCCTACACTTGGACACTTCGTGCTTGTAGTTGTACACTTCGTGCTTGCAATTGTCGATTTCATTCGTGAACTCTTCCTGTTCTTCTCTTTGTGCTTGTATTAGTTTCACAATCGTCGCCAGGGAAATTTCCTCCTGCTGGCCAGCTCGAGAGATTGTCTGTGCGCCATCTGCTTCCATGTCGAAGGTTAGACTTACTGCAGCCCTGAATAATCCTCACTCCTGACACCAGTGTTACGTCCTCACCCCACACTGCCACAGGCTCCAACAGCAGTAGTTCAGTACAGGAAAGACGTTGCCCAGTGAGTTGTTCTTCCTATGGTCAGCCTTTAGGTGTACAGTACACAAGATCAGCTGAGGCGAAAATAAACACTGGCTCCCTAGAGTTCACTGTGTTTATTTTCCAAATAATTCCACTTAATGCTTTCCAACTTCACTGTTCTCACAAGCACTGGAGCTTTACACACTTTACTAACTGCCATTACACTTACTGCTTAATAACACTTCACAGTTATTACACTTAATGCTTGACACTTCACTGTTTTCTCAAGTTCTAATGATATACAAACTTCAGTAACCCGTCACTTTTTGCCACTGTTTTCACAAGTACCAAAAATATACAATCTTCACTGACACTGCACTACACTCAAACTGAACCAACACCGACTGCACTTCACTCAGGCTGACTTGACACCCGACTAAACTTGAAATAGTCTCTCTCATTCTTATATAAGCTTGCATTATACTAGAAACGTCTACATTCTACGAGAACAACAGTTGTCAATTCAGAGACATCCAAAACATGCCAAAGCTTTCGTACATTACATAGCACTGTAGATTATTTTAGCATACTGGCTTAAATTAAATTGCATATTTTAACAAACAATCACATAAACATTATAAAGAAAAAGAGCACAAAAATTACTGTACAACCTACGAAAAAACTACACTCGCAAACAGCCAGCAAACTGGCAACTCTCACTCGTACCGGAACTTAGAGTACGAGAAGTGTCGAGAAAGATCTTGGCTACCTAACTGGCAAATCTCGCTTCTTAACATTATTGTATGTAAAAAGAAAAACTGCCAGTTTACCGCGTATGACTACACAAAACATACATTATTAACAAGGTTACGAGGCAGAAAGTAGAGCAAATTTTTCTTTATGAACAATTTTACATGCGTTTGATATTCATAGAAGGTATACTGTATCTGTCTATCTGTCTTTCTATATAGCTAGCTTGCTATCTATAGCCAGATGCCTCAATCCCGTAAAGGGTGGCCACAGACAAATCGCCTCCGTGTCGCCCTGTCTCCTGACATTTCGCTACCCTCCCCGGGACTCACACTCCCCTGTGATATACCTCTCCATTCCATCCCTCCGCCTCATCCTCGGCCTCCCCCTCCCTCTCTCCCCCTTCACTTCACTGACATACGCTCTCTTCGTTAGTCTCTCACTCATCATCCTCTCCACGTGACCTGACTACCTCAGTGTATTCCTTCTAGCGTTTTCTATCACATCCACATCCAAACCACAACGCTCCTCCAGTTCCTCATTCGTCAATCTATCTCTCCATGTAACTCTACATGACCTTGAAAAAAAAAAAAAAATTCCACTGCACTCGGTCTTGACTTGTGTCCTTCCAACGAGGTCCAGGCTTCGCTTCCATACTTTAGAACTGGTATATCACAATACTGTCATGCAGTGACGTCTTTACTTCCATGCTCACTTCCCAATTTCCCATCATTGCTTTCTTCTCTTCCATACTTTAGAGTTGGTATCACAATATTCTTTACTTCCATGCTCACTTCCCTATTTCTTATCACTGCTTTCAATGAACCACGAATCTTTCTTTCCTGTTGTACCCTTTCAAGCACTTCATCCTCCAAATTTCCATCCTTACTCATCTCACTACCCAGGTACTTAAATGCACCCACATTTTGCATCTCCTCATTATCCAGCCTCATTGTGCATACAGTGACTTCATTTCTCTCGAGGACCACAACTTTACTCTTCCCAACATTCACCTTTAGATTCCGTTTCTTACAAACTCTTACAGACTCACTCACCAAGCCTTACAGTTCCCCTTCGTCTTCACTTAACAATACAGTGGCACCTGCAAACAACATAACAGGAAGTTTTCAAACGTTGCCTTCTCATTAGGGTAGCTCCAACATCCTCTGACCTATTTGTATCTCCTTTATTACTCCATCCATATACAAACTGGACAACCATGGAGACACGACACATCCCTGTTTTAGTCCAACATTCAGAAATAAAAATTCACTCAGTTCACCATCCACACGCACTGCAGCCATAGTCCCCTCATAAATAATCTTCACAGCATTCAACAGCTTTCCATTTCCTCCATTCATTCATATTATTTCCCACATTCCTTGTCTATCCACCCTGTCATATGATTTTTGCAAATCCATGAAGGCCGCATACAACTTCTTTCCCTTCTCAAGAAACTTTTCTACTAAACACCTTACTATGAATATCTAATATACACAACTTCTTCCCTTCCTGAAACCTCCGTGTTCCTCTCCAACTAATTCCTCTGTTATTTCTCTGTCAATAAGTATCCTACAATAAACTTTTTCTATTACACCAAGAAGGCAAATGCCCCTATAATTACTACACACATCTTTTTCCCCTTTCCCTTTGTTCCGGAGAATAATTATACCTGACTTCAATACACCAGGACTCTGTCTTCCACCCAGGCCAATCTGCACATCTTCCACATCCATTCTACTACTATCCCTCCCCCATGCTTCAGCGTTTCACCACACACCCCATCAATTCCTGGGGTTTTCCCCATTTAGATGTTCTTCATTGCTTCCACTACTTCCATCCTACTGGTCTCACCCTCCCTTCTCACGTCCCTCCTCCCAATCATTCTGTATTAAAAATATATAATACAATAAATACATAAAATTCGCAATGTGGGGAATATGCAGACACTATTTGTCTATCCGTAGCCAGATGCCTTAATCCTGTAATAGATGGCCACAAACAAATCGCCACCATGTCGCCTTGTCCCCTGCCATTTCGCTTCTTTCCCCACAGTGTACGAGGTCTATTCAGAACGTATCTGACCTTAGGCTTTAAAAAAATAAATATCTAACCTGTTGAGCTAGGACGCAAATCCTAAAAGCAGGCCCCTTCTGACTTGACACATGTTACCCCGCGTCCACTGCCTGAAACATTTTTCAAAGTCGGTTTTTGGTATCTCCTGCAGGTGCTTCGCCGCCTTCGTCATGATTTCTTGTCTCGTCTCAAATCGAGAACCATTCAGGGGAGTTTTGAACTTGGAGAATAACCAGAAGTCGCTTGGAAACATATCTGGTGGGTAAGGAGCCTGCAGGACCTGTGGGATGTTGTGTTTGGCCAAAAAATCCTGAATCTGTTGAGAAGAATGGGGTGGGGTGTTGACATGGTGCAGCTTCCAACTTGTCGTTTTCCAAAGATCTCTTCCACCGAACTGCATCACGAAGACAACGAATAACGTCGAGGTAATAATGTTTGTTGACAGTCTGACCTTCTGGTGCGTATTCATGATGCCCAACACCACGGTTGTCGAAAAACAACAACAACAACATGCATTTCAGCTTGCTGTAGACCTGTCGTGCTTTTTCTAGCCAAGGCAACCCTACATGCTTCCACTGGGACGACTGTGCCTTGTTTTCTGGGTCGTACACGTACACCCAAGACTCATCTCCAGTGATAACAGTCTTCAGAAAGTTTGGATCGTGATTTGCACACTCCATCATGTCTTGAGCAACGTTCATCCACAATGCTTGTTGTTCACATGAAAGGAAGATACCATGACGAATGCAACAAAGCACCTGCAGGAGATACCGAAAACCTCCTTTGAAAAATGTTTCAGGCAGTGAAAAGAAAGCTGGGCTACGTGTGTCAAGTCAGAAGGGGCCCACTTTGAGGGGGATTAGTGTCATAGCTCAACAGGTTAGCTATTTATTTTTTTAGAGCCTAAGGTCGGATACTTTCTCAACAACCTCTCTCACATACACTCCTTTTTCGCCTCTCACTCTCCATCCTCTTCACATGGCCAAACCACCTCAGTGTATTTCTCCTAACACTTTCAGTCGCATCGACATCCACACCACAACACTTTCATTTCCTCATTTGTCAGTCTATCTCTCCATGTAACGCCACATGCTCTTCTCAGATTACTCATTTCCACTGCTGTCACTCATGACTTGCGTCCATCCAACAAGTTCTAAGCTTCTCTTCCATACGTTAGAATGGGGATCACAATACTGTCATGCAGCGACTTTTTTTTTTTTTTTTTTTTCTTTAGATCCATGCTCACTTCCCTATTTCTTATCACTGCTTTCAATGAACAAGCAGTCTTTCGCCTCTGTTCTTCTCTTCAAGCGTTTCATCCTCCAATCTTCCATCATTACTTAATAATCACACTACCCAGGTATTTAAGTGCATTCACATTTTCAATATTCTCACCATCCGGCCTCAGCGTGCATTCAGTGACTTCATTTCTCACGAGGAGCACAACCTTACTCTTCCCTACATCCACCTTTAGATTCGTTTCTTTTTTTTTTTCATTCATTGCCAGACGCCATGTATCCCAAACGGGGTGGCCAAGGGCTTAGAGTTAATTGTTTTATAGGGAGGGGCACTAATCCTCCACCAACCCCACTTGACACGTAGGGTATATATTATCCTAAACTCATTCATCAAGCCTTGCAGTTCCCCCTCATCTTCACTTGATAGTACAGTATCATATGCAAACAATTGATCAGGAAGTTTCGAAAAACTGTCCTCTCTCATTAGGGCCACTCCAACATCCGCTGCCCTACCATTTATCTCTTTTATAACTCCATCATTATACAAATTAAAAGAACTATAGAGACGTGACACATCCCAGTTTCAATCCAATATGAATATAGAAAAATTTGCTCAGTTCACCATCCACTCACACTGCAGCACTAGTGCCCTCATTCATACACTTACGGCATTCAACATGTTCCCATATACTCCATGTATTTTTAACATTTCTTGTTTATCCACTGTGTTTTATGTATTCTCTAAACCCTTGAAGGCAGCATACAACTTCTTTCCCTTCTCGAGAAACTTTTCCACTAAAGACCTTAAGATGAATATCTAATTTACACAACCTCTTCCCTTCCTGAAACCTCTCTGTTCATCTCACACTAATTCGTATGTTATTTCCATGAGTCTGTCTGTAATTATCCTACCATATACTTTTATATACTTTTCCTGTTAAGTCTGCTAAGAAGACAAATCCTCCTATGATTACCACACACTTCTTTTGTACAGAAGACTAATTATACCTGACTTCAATCCTCCAGGACTACACTCTTCCTGGGTCCAATCTGCTCATCATCCATAACCATTCTACCACTATCTCTTCCCCGTGCTTCAGCATATAACCACACACTTCATCAATTCCTAGGGCTTTACCCATTTTGACATTCTTCATTGCTTCCACTATTTCCATCCTACTGGTGTCTTCCTTTCTTCTCATCTCCTCCTTCTCCCAGCCCATTCCAGGGCCACTTATACTAGCTTTACTTTCAGTCTCTATGTTTAACAGTTCCTTAAAGTGTTCTCTCCATCTGTTCACATTTTCTCCCTTCTACATGAGCAGTCTGCCATCTTTATCTCTCAGTGCCCTACTACCATCATCACCACCCTCTCTTACTCTCTTAACCTTCTCCTACGTTTTCTGACAGTCTCTGCTCTTTACACTCAGATTCCTTCCAAACTCCTCATCCTATGGTGTCTTACTCTCTTACTAATCTTTTCACCCCTCTCCTCTTCTCTAATGTACACATAACTCTCTATTCCATCTCTCAACTTCCTCCATGCTCGTGCTTCTCATTCACCCACTATATTCTGTCTTCTTTTGCGCCACAGCTTGTCTCACTTCTTTTTTTCATCATGCTGTTCCTTGCATGCCATTTCATCTTCTCTTCACCCCACACACCACCTCACATGCTGCACAGATTTCTTCTGTGAGTACCTTACACACATGGTTCAACTAAATATTCGTATTTTATTCATAAAGTCGGAATCCCTAAAACTAATGTACAGTACATAGAACCTATGCTGTATGTTTAACATAAGGAAACACAGCTTTCGAGGTGGAGGTCGCAGAGCCTCCTCAGATCTTAAACATATTGTGGTTATCCGCTTGAAAGATGCATTCTCTAGGTGACAGGCATAAATCTTGTAAGTGGCTTAACTGATGACAGCAAGGTGAATCGCATAATATAATTTATCATACCATAAATATGAAAAGAGTATCAGTCAATTCATTGGTGTCTTTTACTTAACTACTTCACTTGATGGTAGGTTACTAAAAGGGGTGAAAAGTTTTTATGTAAATAGTAGAGCATGTGTAAGAGTGGGAAATGCTGTGAGTGATTGGTTTCCCGTGAGAGTGGGGCTGCGACAGGGATGTGTGATGTCACCTTGGTTGTTTAATATTTACATGGATGGTGTTGTAAGGGAGGTGAATGCAAGAGTTTTAGGTGGTCTGATGGTGGAGATTGGAATCTGAAGCAGCTGCTGTTTGCAGATGATACTGCACTGGTGACTGATTCAGAGGAGAGATTGAGACAGTTGGTAGAGGAGTTTGGAAGGGTGTGTGAAAGGAGGAATTTGAAAGTAAATGAGAATAAGAGTAAAGAGATGAAGTGTACGAGGTTGATAGATGGTAGGGGGATGAATATAGTTTTGAATGGTGAGTTGCTTGAGGAGGTAGATTGTTTTAAATATCTAGGGTCACATGTTGCTGTGGATGGAAGAATAGATGCAGAAGTGAAGTTTAGAATAAATGAAGTAGGAAAGGTGCTGGGAGGAATGAAAAAAGTGTTTAAATGTCGTTCGCTTAGAATGGATGTAAAGAGAAGACTGTATGAGGGTGTTGTGGTACCGACTGCATTATATGGGGCTGAAACATGGAATATGGGTGTAGCAGAGAGGAAAAGTTTGAATGTAATGGAGATGAGGTGTCTGAGGAGTATGTGTGGAGTGACGCGTATGGATCGGGTGCGAAATGATGAAGTGCGAAGGAGAACTGGAGTTGTTCAGGAGATGGCTGGTAGAGTTGAGCAGAGGGTGTTGCGATGGTTTGGGCATATGGAGAGAATGGATAATGAGCGATTGGTGAAAAAGATAACTAGATCTGATGTGAGAGGTGTAAGGCTGAGAGGAAGACCACGAATAGGATGGATGGATAGTGGGAAGAGAGCGCTGGATGCGAGAGGGATGTCTGTCGAGCAAGGAAGAGTGGCTGTGCGTGACAGAAATAAATGGAGAGAAATTGTGAATAAATAAGTGATGACGCAGCCCTGAGGGGATATTCTCTCGCATTTGGTCTGATCAGCTAGTCAGGTCAGGTGCGGGTAAGGGGATGGGTATGTTATGATGTGGCAGGGGTAAACCAGCTCTGCTGTCGGGCCCTGCTGCGGATGTCACTGATTGCATTGCGCAGTTGACCCTTGTGCGGTGTGGTGCGGTGAGGATCTGTCCGTTCTCCCCTTTGGGGCTAAGATGTGAATGAATGTGTTTAAATGGATGAGTAAATGGAGAGTGTGTCGTCCTGTCTCGGCTACCTCCCTTTCCTTGGGGGAAGCAGCCTAGGTATATAGATAGATAGATAGACTTCACTCCGATGACATACTTTTTCCTTTACCATTGTTCCATTTATGGAGACTTTCGAAATGAAGAAATCAACTGTAGGCCTCATTACCCCACAAAAGTGTTTTGCTAACCTCAGTGAAGTAGTCTGGAAGCCGTAAGAGTAATCTGTCCAATTATGTCACCAGACTCAAGGGGTTAAACTCTATATAGACCATGTGTATCTCCAGTTCCTCGCATTGCATCTTGGCTGTGACCCACCACTAGTAAATGAATCACCTCCCTTGATAGTGAAAATTTCCCATTCCCCCTCTCAGATAGCGACGAAGTACCACCCACCCCTCGCTGATGGCAACAACCTTACACTCCCCCCTCCCTGATAACGACGACCTTCACCCCTTCCTGATAGCACCGACCTTCCACTCACCCCTCCCTGATAGCAGTGACCTACAATTTGCTCCTCCCTGATAGCAGTGACCTACAATTTGCTCCTCCCTGATAGCAGTGATCTACAATTCACCCCTTCCTAATATTGACAACCCACTACTCACACCTCCCTGATAGCAACGATATGCCATTCACACCTCCCCGATAGCGACGACCTCCCACTCACACCTCTGTGATAGAAACGACCTTCCACTAACCCCTCCCTCGGCAATGACGACCTCCCACTCACACCTCCATGATAGCGACGACCTGCCACTCACCTTTTCCCCAGACAGCAGCAACCTCTCACTCACCCCTGTGATGGCAGCGGCCTCCCAATCACCCTTCCTGACAACAGGGGCAACCTGCTCACACCTCTGATAGCGACGACCTCCAACTCACTCACCAGTAGCAAATATCTGCTTCACATCCCCTTTGATAATGATGATCTCCTCCTCATCCCTCCCCCTCTCCCACCGTGATGGGGATGGCCTCATACTCAGCCCCTCCAATAGCAAAAAGCTATTTAATCTCCATGGCTACGTCACTCCCCCCCCCCCAATGATGACGTCCCACTCATCCGCTATCCAGTAGCGACAACCTCTAGCACCCCCCCCCCTGTTGTGACAACATTCTACAAACGCGTCTCTTCTCCTGCCCTCTACAGCAGAAAGCAATTAAGTGTCACGGCCAGATGATCGACAGTAATGTAGCGCAGATTGACGTTTTATTTGCTCAGTTAATGTGGAGACTGTACGAACTAAATGAAACACCCAGTATTAAGTTAGTTTCCAATTAAGTTTGAATTACATTATTCTTGACCAAAGTGATATCCATCTATCTATCTATCTATTTATCAATCTATCTAACTATCTATCTATCTATATATATATATTCTATATATATATATATATATATATATATATATATATATATACTGTATATATGGAGCCTCTGTTGTGCAGTGGTAAAAGTGTGAGTTTTCCTACACTGAAGAACGAGGGTTCGCGCCCCGCTAGGGTAATAAACTTTGGGAGCGTTCTTCTGGCCACTTACTGCCTGGCGGACATCAGGGGTGCTGTGGTTGAACCAGTGTCGCAAACTATAAAGTATCGCATACTATAAAGTATACTTGCACCCAGTCGGCTTGCACGGGCCGATTACACTTGGTTCATCCAAAGCCACTACAACACCACAGTTACACTTACAAGCACTTCTCACCCTACATACGATCTCTACCAGACAGCCTAAGCCACTTGGTAGAGATACATTGGCTGTATCGTCCCCACTTCAGGAGGGATAGGCCAGTCCTGCAGTGGACACTCAAACGGCTGATGAGATGAGATCATATATATATATATATATATATATATATATATATATATATATATATATATAATGTATGTATATAGATATAGATATATATATTCATTCATTATCCAATCCTAAATTTTCCCATGAGGAGCGGATAAGTCCGGGGCTAGGCAAGTTGGTCCTGACATTTAAGATAAGAATGACCAGCCTCACTCATCCCTGAGTGGCATTACGTGAGCAAAAAAAAAAACAACCACCCCTTGAATATACCTTAACTGGCTCAATCCTATTGGAATGCCTTAATTACCCACTAAACCACCAGGCGCCAAAATTTGGTTATTTGGTTACCATCCAGCATAGTAAGTGGTTTCCTGGTGTACAGGAAACATTTTGGCTTGTCACTCAGTGTAGAGTCACCCATAGGCAGGAGGAAGAGGAAAGAATGGAGAAAAGAAAGACAGAAGAGGCAGTGTAAAGTCTCCCGTAGGCAGAAGGACGAGGAAAGAATGAAGGAAAGAAAGATAGAAGAGGATGCAAGGAAAGAAGGATGGAGGAGTGGAATGGGCAAACATCCGAGAGCAGCACTACATCTAGCGAGTGGATGGTGATATATATATATATATATATATATATATATATATATATATATAATATATATATATATATATATATATATATATATATATATAATATATATATGGAGCCTCTGTGGTACAGTGGTAGAGTGCCCTTTTAGTACACGGGTGAACCAGGGTTTGCGCCCCGCTAGGGTAATAAACTTTGGGAGTGTTCACCCGGCCACGTTCTGCATAGGCGGACACAAGGGGTGCTGCGGTTGAACCAGTGTCACCTACTGTAAAGTATGCTTGCACCCAGTCGGCTTGCTCGGGCTGATTACACTTGGTTCACAGACTAAACACACATCAAAAGCCACTCCAGCACTACAATTACACTTCCAAGCGCTCACCCTACATACAGTCTCTACCAGACAGCCTAAGCCACTTGGTAGAGATACATTGGCTGTATCGACCCGACTTCGGTCGGGATAGGCCGGTCCTGCAGTGGATAGGCTACTCAAACGGCTGCTGCTGCTGATGATGATGATGATGATTTTATATATATATATATATATATATATATATATATATATATATTTATCTTGGAAAGGTCATATTACATCTCTTGTAAAATCTGCTTCCCAGAGATTAGGTGTGCCAAGCAGACTCTGTACGGTACCATCTTTACCCCTGCACAGTTGTTGACTTTATACACGGGATTTATTCGCCCCTGTGCAGGGTACAACTCTCATGTGTGGGGAGGCTCCCCACATACAGCTCTTCTCAATAAGGTGGAGTCAAAAGCTTTTCGTCTCATTAACTCTCCTACTCTTACTGGCTCCCTTCAACCTCTGTCTTATCGCCGCACTTTTGCATCTTTATCTCATTTGTATAGCTGCTTCAATGGTCTAGTCTCCTCTGAACTGTCTTCTTACATCCCTTCACCTCTATGACAGGTGCGTATCACCTGTCTGGCAACAAACTCTCGTCACTTTTCTGCCCAACTCTCTAAAGTGTGTCCAGGCATCTCGAAGTGAACGGATCTTGGATTTGGCTCTTTTTTGTATTGTTTTTGTTTTTTCGTAAATGGAACAGTTTGCGGGCTCCTGGCCTTTGGTTCCTTGTTCCTTACATAGAAATATATATAATATATATATATATATATATATATATATAAAGAGAGAGCACACACACACACACACGCACACACACACACACACACACACACACACACACACACACACACTGTGATTCATTACTCTGAGGCTTCAGATATTTTCAGTACTTCGTTATCTCATCACCGTGTATCCACAGTTACACCACGGTGTGAAAGTGGTCTTCTTTAGCATTTAAAAATAACTGAATTTAGTATTCCAATTAAGAGAATCTATGGTGGAACTTATCTAGTAGGATGGCTACATTCACCACCGTATTGTTCTCTGTTAGCTAATGAAGTGTGCGTGACTTGTTTTTTAAGTCCTTCTGTTTTAAGATGGTCCCACAACCAGGAAAAAAAAATCGTAGAGGTATACCAGGAGACTTACTGTATGTAAACGTGGTTAGTTACCAAATACGGCATGAATACTGGTATTGCTGACCAAATGAGGCCCACCCACTGTTGCACTGGTGACAGAACATCATTTAATTTCTACCATATGTCTCTATCCAAATGTTAGGGACTTTCTCAGATGCAGTATACTCGTATAACTGACACAACCTGGAACTCGTGAATAAGGAGTTTCATTTAAATCTGGTCATTACTGAAGACTCTATTGACATTATCATGGGTCTTCAGAGTAGTGAATCACCACACACACACACACACACACACACACACACACACAGATAGAGACAGTGGGAGTCAGAGGTAGCAGACATGCGACGTCGGCGCTTCGTACCGACCAGCACGGCCAGTGGCATTACCTAAATTAGTATCTTTATATGAGTCAAGCTCTGTACCAGGTTAGACTAAATGATTTTTCATTATTAAAAGAAAAAAAAAAAGTTTAAACAAGACTTGTTCAAACAGAAAAGAGAACCAAGAGGCGAAAGAATGCGCTCAGTCAGCTGAGGTTTGTTTAGACTACAACTGCCCCAGGGAATGTGCAGTAAGTACACTGTGCTTTTAGTATTGCGAAATGGACACATAGTAAAGCAAATTTGGAAAAGAAAAGGGATAAAGGTAGAAAGCAAAATGATGGTTTCTACCAAGAACTGGTTGAAGTGGAGACTCACAATAGACTGGTTGAACATGTACACAAACTAGAAATGGCTTTCAAAAGTGAAATTGATGAAATAAAAGAAGCAGATGCACTTGCAAAAGGAAGAAATAGAAAAACTAGGAAGGGAGGCCAACAAGAAAGACACAGACCATCAGTGAACTAACAGTGGAAATGAGTACACTTAGGAAGAAAATGAGTGAGATGGCAAGTACAGTAGTCAATCACGAGAGTGTTATGGAAGAGTTCAAAAATGATACAGAGACAATTAGACAAGTAAGCAGTCTGATAGACCAAAGCAGTGATATTGAAGAGAAGAAAACACAGGTGAATGAAGCTGTGCGAAGCTACAAAAATGATGTGGAAACCACGTATGCTGAATTGGTGAAAGTAAAGAAAGAATTAGAAACAAGGGTGGAGGAAAAATGCATTAAACAGGAAGTGAAAAGAATAATCCAAAACAATCCAAAGTTAGTCAGAGATTCAGTAGATATAAACAAATCTATAGTAATCACTGGTATAGAAAAGGAAGAAGTAAAAAACAAGATCACAAGAGACAAAAAGGAGATGGCAAATGTAATGAGCTTACTGAAAGAAGTATCAGAGGAAATCTGTAGTAAAGACATAGAGGAACACAAAAGGTTAGGGAAATACGAGAAAAGCAAGACAAGACCTCTAAAGGCGACTTTCCAGAGTGTAAACACTGTGGAGGAGATACTAAAAAATGCAAAGAATCTTATGGAAAAAGAGGAGTTCAAAAATGTATGGATAAAAAGATGCCTAACACAAGAGGAACTGGAATTACTGATAGAGAAGAGGGAGGAAGCAAAAACAAAAAAATGAGGGAAGATCAGAAGAGGAGAACAAATTTTTTTTACAAAGTAATAGGATTGCAGGTACGAAAGTGGTACACAAACAGGATGGAATAAAAAGGAGGAAGGTAGTAAAACCATGTCATGACAAGTATATAAATAAGATGATAAAGTTGATGTACTCAAATGTGGATGGAATGGTATCTAAATTACTAGAGATGAATGATTATGTCAGAGAAAATGAACCACCAATAATATGCCTAACTGAAACAAAATTAACACCAAGGATATCCAATGACATACTAAACTTAGAGGAATACAATATATGGAGAAGAGACAGAAATTTAAAAAAGGGAGGAGGAATTATAATATTAACTAAGAAAAATCTAAAAGTCAATGAAATAAAACTAGATATACCATCACAAGTAGAACTGATTGCAGTAGAGATCAACACATCTGAAGGGAAAGTAATTATAGCCAATTTGTACATGCCACCCAGATCAAACACATGGGAAAGAGACGAATATGAGGACCTGGCAGAGAGTACAATTCAGAGTTTAAGATCATTACTACATAAAATGGAAGAGAAATCGGAAAGAATTATACTAACTGGAGATTTTAATACAAATATAAATTGGAATACTCTAGATATAATTAGTCAAGAAAGCTGTTGGGACCAAAAGCTCCTGGATCTCGTGCAAGAGTTTTTCCTAACGCAACATGTGAGGGAAACCACCAGAAAAAGAGGACTCGATGTACCTTCAGTGCTAGATCTAATATTTACCAGGCAAGAAAATGATATTGACAGTTTAATATATCACCCTCCACTCGGCAAAAGCGATCATGCAGTACTAAATTACAACTTCAGGATAGCATATGACATAGTTAACAGCAATGAAAGTTACAAAAAGAGCCTAAACTATAAAAAGGGAAATTATCAAGACCTAAAGAAGTATTTCTTCGAAGTTGATTGGGAAAATAAGCTTAGAGGACAAGATTTAAATGCTGTATATAAAAAATTCTGTGAATTTTATGAAATAGGAGTCCAGAAGTACATCCCACATCACAAAGAAGCAGATAAGAAAATACAGAAATGGTTCAATACAGAATGTAAAAAATCAAAAGAAAGAAGAGATTTGTTGTGGAATAGATACAGAAGACACAATAGTGAAATGGCGTATAATAATTACAAACAGGCAAGAAACGATTATACAAGAATAAGGAGGGAAGCCCAAAAACAGTTTGAGGAGGATATAATAAATAAAAGTAGTGATCAAGCAAAAGCTGTTTTACAGCTACATCAGGAGCAAAACCAAAGTAAAAGATATAATACAATCCATTACGGACGAGGGAATCACTTATACGCAAGAGAAAGATATTTGTGAAGCACTAAATAAGAATTTCCAATTAGTTTTTACAGAAGAAAAATTTTTTGAGAGGGACTATGTGGAACATGCATGTCCACACATACTACCAGATATACAAATAGCAGAAAAAGAAATACAGGAGGAGTTAAGTAAATTAGACAGAGGAAAAGCAAGTGGTCCTGATAAAATTTCATGTTGGGTAGTATGAGAATGTGCAAAGGAGTTAAGTAAACCATTATTTTTAATTTTCAAGAAATCCTTGAGTCAAGGTAAACTACCTGATATTTGGAAGAAAGCAAATATTCTCCCCTTATTCAAGACAGGGAATAGACAAAATCCACTCAACTACCGACCAGTATCACTGACCAGTGTTGTAAGCAAGGTATTAGAAAAGCTTATAAGAAAAGCTTGGGTAAATCATCTAGAAGAACACAGTATGATAACAGAAAGACAGTTTGGTTTCAGAAAAGGAAAATCATGTGTTACTAATCTGTTGAGCTACTATGACAGAGTAACAAACACAATACAGGAAAGAGAAGGATGGGTGGAAAGTATCTATTTAGATTTCAAGAAAGCTTTTGACACAGTACCACACCAAAGACTTTTATGGAAACTGTACCATCAAGGAGGAATTCGAGGCAAACTGTTTTGTTGGATGCAAGATTTTCTTATAAAAAGAGAAATGAGAACAGTACTAAGAGGAAACTACTCATCATGGAAAGAAGTGACTAGTGGAGTACCACAGGGTTCAGTGCTGGCACCGATCATGTTTTTAGTGTATATAAATGATATAAACAGTAACACTGGAAATGAGAGCTATCTGAATATGTTTGCAGATGATGCAAAAATACAAAGGAGAATTACTAACACAGACTCTTGTAAAGAGCTACAAGAAGAATTAAATAAAACTTCATGAATGGAGTAATACATGGTAAATGGAATTCAGTGTGGACAAGTGTCATGTAATCAAGTTTGCTAAAAGTGGAAAAAGACCTGATTGGGATTATAAGTTAGGAAACAAAACCCTATACACATCAGAAAGAGAGAAGGACCTAGGTGTGATTATCAATAACAGACTATCTCCGGCTGACCACATCAGCGAGAAGGTACGGATCATGTATACACTGCTTGCAAATATGAGAATAGCATTCACATACATAAATGAAGACATGCTAAGAAGGATAATAACATCATTCAATAGACCAGCCATGGAATATGCATCAGTAGTCTGGAGTCCTCATCTCAAAAAACACATAGACAAGATTGAAAAAGTTCAAAGGGCCGCTACAAGATGGATACCAAGCTTAAGGGACCTAAACTACAAAGAAAGACTAAATAAACTGAATCTACCAACACTACAGGAGAGAAGGAAAAGAGGTGACATGATAATGCTATATAAGTGCATGTCAGGGAAGGAGAAAAGAGACATAAATGATTACTTAACATATGGAGAAGCATCAGCAAGAGGACACTGCAAAAAACTGCATAAGAAGAGAGGTGATAAAGACGTAAGGAAATTCAGTTTCCCAAACAGAGCAATTGATCAATGGAATGCACTACCGAATGAAATAGTGTGTGCCAAAACAATTCACAAATTTAAGGATATGTACGATAAATATGGTTTAAGACACGGGACAGTACGAGCTTGACTCATTCCTGTAAAGATAGAATTAGGTAAGAACACACACACACACACACACACACACACACACACACAGAAGGTCTGATTGAAAAGTATCCGACTGTATCCTTTTATTCGTGAACAAATAAGAGGAAGAGGATGTGAGTTAGTGAAGAGTGACTGAATCGTAGTGCACATGCTCGAATATGTTCAGCGCTGCCTCCTAGCGCGGTTGCCGCCGGGCAGCGTGTGTCTGGGGACGTGTTAATTTAGCTCATCGCATTTTCTTTCTGTACCATGATGACCGAGCAATTCAAGCAAGGTTATTGTATCAAATTTTGTCAAAAAATTTGGTAACACAATGTGAAACCATCAGCAGGCTTTTGACGATGAAGCAATGGGTGTTACGTAGATATGGACTAGTAAAATCGTTTAAAAATAGAGGAAGGTGAAACTCATGCTGATTTTTTTTTTTTTTTTTTTTTAAAGACCACCAGGGTGTTGTTCATTATGGGTTGCTCCAGAAGGCCCAACAATAAAGAGTACTACTTGCAAGCTCTTCAATGCCAGCGGAATGCAGTGCTACCCAAGAACCGAGAGCTATGGGAAGCGGAGGACTGGCAGTTCCGCCTAGACAGTGCCCCAGCTAAATTCTTTTCATCTCATCCAGAATTTTTTTTGCCAAACACAGGATCACACAGGTCCAGCAGCAGGCTCGCATCTCTCCTGACACAGCTCCCTGCAACTTTTGACTATTTCCTAAAGTGAAGATGTCCATAAGGGTTCGAGATTTGAGGACACAAGTGAAAGTAAGACAAAATAAGTACAAGATTTTGTTGGCGATCCCAAAAACTCACTTTATAATATGTTTGCAGCATTGGAAGGACTTCTGGATTCGTGTGTTGAGTCCCAAGGAGACTTAGGCTAGAAGGTAATTAAAGTCTGAGCTCATTAAGCTTTACTGCTGAGAAGTGGGAATTGCTAGTTAGGTAGTACTGGAGGGTTCCTGGTGGTTCTCACAGTTTCTGCTATGTGTCAGAATCGTCAGTCAGTCTGCTATTGTGAGTGGAGTTATTTTGTAAAGTTATACATTAATTTTTATGCTCATTTTCTCTATGAAATTTTTGTTTATATGTCTGTTAAATTATATAATTTTATTTCAGTTTGTATGCTAAATAATTTAGAGTGCTATGTAATGTAAGAAACTCTGACATGTTTTAGACGTCTCTGATTTGGCAACTGTGATAGCTAGAATAAACTCGAAGATTCGAGTGTAATGCAGGATTATATAAGGATGGAGGAGAGAATAAATGATTTTGAGTTTAGTTTGACTTGTGATCTTACGAAGTTAGTGTAGCTCTGGTACTTTTGAAATCTGTGAAGTGTAGTTGGCGAGCATACTCTGTAATTACTTGGTAAATAAAGACAGCAAACATGAGAAGTCCGTGTTTGTTGACATCGCCTGAGCTGATCTTGTCTACTGTACATTGAAAGGCAGACCCTGTGAAGAACGATTCACTGGGTGACGTCCTTTCTATACTGAACTACAGCTGTTGGAGCCTGTGGCAGTATGGGATATAAACATAACAAGTGGTGTCAGGAGCTGGGACAAAAAGTGCTGAAGTGAGTCTAATCTTCGACATGAAAGCAGAAGGTGTACAGACGAGAAGCAAGGCTAGGCAGGAGGAGGTGTCATTGGCTGCAGTCACGAAGTTTCTGCAAGCACAAATTAAAGGGCAGAAAGAACCAGTGAACAACTACAAGCACAAAGTGAACAACTACAAGAACAAAGTGAAGGACAAACAAGCTCAAGATAGAACTCAGTGAACAGCTGCAAGCAATAAGTGATGGATAGAACGACCTCAAACAACAACAGGCACAAAGTGAAGAACAAAAAGAATGATATGAATGACTTCAAGAGCCATTACCGAAGCAACAGAAGGAGTTACAACTGAGGATGCAAGAACAGCCAGATACTTTCATGGAGGAAATTAAGGAAGAGCAGCAACAGTTGAAAGAGGAAGTATACTCAGCTACAGCAGCAGAAGTGTGAGGTAAGCAATAACGTGATGGAGTGCAGACAGCACTTAGACAACCAACTGAAGATTAGTGAGGGAATGGTGATGGATTGCAGACAGCATGTCAATGACCAGTTAAAGATAATTAGTGATAGAATGGAGGCTGTAGGGAAATTTTTTCACTGCTGAGCCTCGTGTAAGTATACAAGGAGTATATGATAAAAACTGACAGTGTATGTTGAATCTTGATGAATCCCAAGCATCTAAAGATAGCATTACAGGGTTGAATAATCAGAATGCAGGGGTTTTGAGTCCTGGACTTATGATGCCTTAGTTTTTAGGCCTCAAACCAGTGAAGTGCATGGCTGTAATCGGGGTCTAATTAAAAAGGAACCTCAGGAAATTGATGGCAAAGTATCTTGGGAAGCTTACCATGCACAGTTTTTGTTACTTGCTGATCAAAATGGTTGTGGTGATAGGCAGAGGGCATTACAGCTTACTACTAGCCTTAACCCCTAAAGTCCTAATCGCATCAATTGATGTGATTTGAGTTTTATGCCAAAACAAAATGCCTAAACGCATTAATTGAGCGGGGCCTGTAAAAAACTGCAGAGCGCTTCCTCCACCGATTATGACGCACATGGCTTCAGGCCAATGAGAACTCACCTCTGAGGTGGCGTGAGGAGGGATCGGACCAACCCGGGCTGTGGGGGGGCACCCCCCTCTGGGCTGCCTCCATGCCACCCTCTACCCCACTCCCTCTTGTCACCCATCACCCTCCCACCCCTCCACACACCCTCATCTCTCCTCCCACTACCACCTGCGTCCCTTCCCACCCACTCTTGCCCCTCCTCCTACCCTGCTAACCTTGTGTCCCCCCTGAACCCACCCCATCCCTCTCTCCTTGTCCTTCACTACCCTCCAACCCCCTACAGACCCTCGAGAGGTAACAGGGTGCCAAGATGTTATAGAACACACTGAAGTGCTTTCTTTTTATGCAAAAAATTGGTTATTCTTCCAACCCCGATACCTACAGGCCTACTCCCCACAGCCTATTTTATCTCTCCACAGCCTAGTAATGTCCCCACACCTACATACACCTATTTTCATGATTAGTGTGACAGAACACTTTGAAATGACCGGTTTCAATAAGAAAAATATGTAGTTATCAAAATTTTCACGTTTTAGAGTGTTTTCGAGGGGTAACTATTATAAACTTTGTTTTAATTTTGACATGCGATTGTGCGGTAACCATTTGACCTACGAGGGTGCGGATTGCTTTGTCACGTGTGTAAATTCTTCCTCTTTAGCCAGAGAACAATCAATTTGCCCTTGGTGGAAGTCACCAAAACACCCCCAAACTGTGGTTGTGCGAAGTACCCTGTCTGAAATAAATGTGGTCTTTGGGGGAAAAGGGTGCTGCAGTGGAGATTCTTGGGCAGACGTCAGTGGAGGAGAGGAACAGTTATCAGTTCGTAGTAGAAGTGCTGGAGTGCAGATGTAGGACCAGGTACCAGACTGAGTTTTATAGAATATGGTTCCAGAGGCACGTGCGGGCTCGAGGCGAATCCCTACAGCAGCTTGCTCATGACCTAGAGAGTATGGCTCACAAGGTGTACCCTGGAGCAGCACCTAACCTGTTGGCTATTCTTATGAGGGACCATTCATCGATGCTCTTGATAGTACAGAGTTGAAAGTGCAAGTGAAGCATGCACAACCAAGAAGTATGCAAGAAGCACTAACCAGGGCTCTGAAATTTGAATCCTACGTCAGATCCAGCACGTCCACTTTTCAGGCAGGTTGTAGTCCAGGATTCAAGGTATGAAAGGGGCAGGTTCATGAAGCAGAAAAATTTGAAGGAAGTTGCTGGCACCATGAAAAGCCAAGACATAGGAAAGAGGACTGCTTCAAGTGGAAGAGGGAACAGGAGAACATCAGAGGAGGTTGCTGGTTCTGAGGGAAGCTAGGACACAAGAAAGCGGGTTGTTACAAATTGAAGTAGGAGCAAGAACAGAGAAGTACAAGGAAATCTACAATTGCAACAGTAGGATGTTCGATAATGTAGTGAGTATGGACACTTCAGTTGTGAGTGTCCAAAGAAGGAAAAGGAGGATAAGAAGAAGGCTGCAGAAGACCAGAAGGAAGCAGAAAGCTAGTGGAGGCTGGTGTTAAGGGGCAACCACCAGCCAGTTTTTCCCAAGTAAGCCCCATCACCGAGAAAATGCAAAACAACTGCGATTGACAGTGTGCAGGTAGATGGAAGAATAGATGGCAATAAGTGTTCTCTGGTGATTGATTCAGTCTGAGAGCAGACTTTCGTGAAGCCTGATGTGTTACTTCTTCGGTATCTGCCTGAGTCATCAGAACAATTGTGTGGCGTAACTGGGCACTGCGCAGAATAAGGGAACCCTTGGATATCCAGATTGAAGTGACAGGACAAGAGGCCATGCTTCCAGTCTACGTAGCCGAGATGGGGGATCCCTGCCTTCTCGGTCTGGGCTATCTGATGTCCATGGGATGTGAGCTGGACTACTGCTCCATGAGACTAAAGGTCCGGGGAAAGTCGGTTCCCATCATGACAGTGAGACATACCAGTTCCGTTGGTGAGGTGAGGGTGCTGTGCATTACAGTGGTACCTCCAAGATCAGAACTACTGCTCCAGTGTAAGATGAGTAGCTCTTTTAACAGCTATCTAGGAGTGGTGGAGCCAGATGTACAGTGCAAGACGAGGGCCAGAGTGATGGTGGTTAGGACTTTGGTGGAAACAGGTGCAGGTGAAGTGCCGGTTGTGGTGGCCAATTTCTCCCGTGAGCCACAGATAATCAACGACTGAGAAATTGTGGGACTGTGCCAGGCAGTGGACCATGACTGGCATCAGAGGAAGGCCTGTAGAAGGAGTGTAGTCAAAGAAGATGAGTATCTGCCAGACCACTTACAAGACCTTTTTCAATTTGCCAGTGCCTGGATGACTCACAGGAGCTTAAGTTGAGGTAGCTGCTAACGAAGTTTGCTGATTCATTCGGTGACGTCCTTCGTATACTAAACTATTGCTGTTGGAGCCTATAGCAGTGTGAGATGTGGATGTGACATTATTATTTTTTTTTCCATCACCAGCTAAATGTCAGATACTTTTCGATGAGGCCTCGTGTGTGTGTGTGTGTGTGTGTGTGTGTGTGTCTATATATATATATATATATATATATATATATATATATATAATATATATATATATATATATATATATATATATATATATAGACACACACACTCACACACGAGGCCTCATCGAAAAGTATCTGACATTTAGCTGGTGGAAAAAAAATAATAATGTTACGTCCACATCTCACACTGCTACAGGCTCCAACAGCTATAGTTCAGTATAGGGAGGACGTCACCCAGTGAATCGTTCTTCGTAGAGTCTTCCTTTCAATGTACAGTACACAAGATCAGCCCAGGCGTCTTAAACAAACACGGGCTTCTCACGTTCATTGTCTTTATTTACTAAGTAATTACACGGTATGCTTGCCAACTACACTTCACAGATTTCACGAGTACCAGAACTACACAAACTTTACAAGGCCACAAGTCAAACTAATCTCAAACTCACCTCCATCCTTATATAATCTTGCATGACACTCGAATCTTCGAGTGTACTCTAGTTACCACAGTTGCCAAATCAGAGACGTCCACAACATGCCAGAGCTTTCTTACATTATGCAGCACCAAAATAGCGAAAATGAGTTATCCCCGTAATTTTTCAAACAAAGGAACTAGCAAACGTTGTCTGTAATATGGAACAAAATGCCAAAGGAAAACCTCCCTTCCGATGGGTGATTCTAAGGCCAGAACCTTGAAGTACTGTATTCTAGCTACATCAAGTATTTAAAAACTAAAGGTAAATATAATAAGGCATTGACCAGCCATTATTACAGAGATGTGTTTAACAGCGACTTTAATATTGGTTTTGAGCCTCCAAGGAGTGACACAATATAATTTGTGACAAAACCATTAAATAATTATTTTGATTTATTTCAGGAATATAATTAGTGTTTTCCCAAATAACAGCAGTAAAAAAATGTTCCAAAAGTTCAGAAAGATAATTAGTGTCAATATTTCATAATAGTTTTTCTTTATTAGTATTTTTTTTTTTATCGTCTAATTGCATTATTTCAGATTGTTATTAGTACCTGCTAATTTGGGGGCATTTAGTCAAAATTGATTTATAAATACTTTTTATTATGTTACTTCAAGAGTGCTCATTCACATAAGCAAAATGAGGGTAAGTTGTTTATATTTGGTCAATATCCAATGGTGCTATACTGTAGATGTGTTATGCTTAACCTTAAATATCTCAAATGAACAGTTTGGCACGGTCGCCCCTGTGGCACCGGCGCCTTTTTATAGTAGTGCTTGCCAACAAAAATTTGTGGGACTAACTTATAGCATTTCCATCACAAAATGTTTGTAAATACCTTTGTTTCCATACCGATACCGAGCCCACAATGACCAATTCTGACTAAAAGGTCTTTTTTTTTCGCCTCCAACAATTTCTCGCCGTAGCGTCACGCGCGCTCGCCAAATTTTTTTTTTTGGCATTTTTCTGACATCCTGGACGTACCCCGACCTGATGAAAAAAGAATTTGGTTGGCATCTGTTACCGTTCTTGTGAAAGAAACGAACAGATGAACAGGACGACACACACACACACACACACACACACACACACACACACACACAGCTTGACTTTATTCAGATAAACATATTTAGTGCGTTTTGTTTTTCGAGCGCAACAGAATCTGTTGTTAACAGAAAACTAATGCATTGCAAAGAGGATATTTCGCAGGTAACAAGCTAAATCAAGGTCAGCAATTTAGGAAAGTAGAACTGTAAGTTTATAATACTCCTTTGCCATTATACAGCAGGCTTTCAGGCAAAATGGTCCAACAAGACACAACCAAAAGTCAGTTAATCATATCCTGAAGAGAAATTTATAATTGTGTTGACAGTCTATTCCCAGTCGGAACATAGATTTGTTTTTGCAAAATTATTTGCCAAGTAATGAAGCCATATTTAACATATTACCCATATTAATAAAAGAGATCAAAATTGAATGTATTGTATTATTGGCATTAGGTTAACCAGTCATTCAACCATTCTTCTGTACACCTACCATCTTTGGCAACATGATGCGAGATTTTTTTTTTTCTTTTTTTTTTTTGGTGACAAAATGCAAGGTTAATCGTTGTAACACGAAATGTGCTATTTTGTTCTTGTTGTTGGATAAAACTTTCAATTGAAGCTTCATTGCACTCAAACCATCAACCCAACAACATTCATTTCCACAAGGTATTCACGCGTGGCCTTTCCCACCCCCACCGCGTTCCATCTTATTCTACATATCCTGGAGGTCTTTGTCTACCATATCCATGTCTTCACCGCCCTGAATCTGTCATTCCTGGAGGATAGCCTGAAACAGTTCTTCATTGTACTCAAGTCACTAAGCCTGCAACACCCATTTTCAAAGGGTACATTTTCCTAACCAAGGCCCGCGGCTCACCAATATCCCATCCCATTTCTGCCATTATTTGGTTCATTTTCATTATCCCACCCTTGACGGTGTCATGGCACGACTTATGTAAGGCAGTCGACTAAGGCAGTTTGTGTTATTAAATTCATTGTTATTTTTTTCTTTCACGTATTCATAAGGTACTTAAAATTACTTGCCTATATGTATCCATTCCAGAACTGCAGACTTAATGCAGCATTCCAGTATGCGGCTAATAACACTTGGTGCTGAATCAGCGCAGAAAGGCTTAGATATATTAATGGAATTAAGGGAGTCTGCTGTGCAACTTGTATACTGCCTCAGCACTCAAAAGTTCGTCAGTGATATGTATTCTTTGTCTGAAAGTTTACTTCATGTCTCAAGTGTACATAAAACACAAAACTGGTGTAGTTCGTAAAAGGAAAAAAAAAAAAAATTGTTACAGGATGGGCACACAGAATGCAATACCCACTCCCAGCACTTGGTCAAAGGGCCGAACATTTGTCTTAACCTTGTTATCTTGACCTTCCACCGATTGTTCTCAGAATCGAATTACTTCATCCTTGCCTGACTCTCAACCTTTTAGTCCGAATCCTGTGAAAACTGTGGAGCGAGCAATCCCTCTGACCATGATCTTTGACCTTTTTTTCTCTAAATCATTTTTTTTTTTTTTCATCCCTGGCTGCCTTTCCCCATCTCCACCAGTTTGGTCCAGATCGAAATAAACATATGATTCAACACCGACCTTTTGATTGAACGTTCTCAAATTGAAGCATTTTATCTTCTCACCTCTTTCACCAAAGTTGCTTTCTGTCTGATAAAATATGTCAAGCTTAACTCTGTCCAGTTGTTACATATACTCGTACGTATGCAAATAAATCACTAACACATGATTCATTGATATGCTGATATTCTCAAGGGAAAAGGAAACATAAAGTATGCCAAGAACTCTCGTGTTTTCAGTTTCACATCTTCAGGGGAAATGTGAATAAAGCGCTCGGGTTGTTTCGTGTTTCCGTTTTCCTTGTGGATATCAGCAAATATATATATATATATATATATATATATATATATATATATATATATATGGTACTCTCTCTGGTACAGTGGTAATGTGTGCGTTTTCGTACACTGAAGAACGAGGGTTCGCGCCCAGCCAGGATATTAAACCTTGGGAGCTTTCTTCTGGCCACGTACTGCATTAGCGGACATAAAGGGTGCTGTGGTTGAACCAGTGTCGTGTACTATAAAGTATGCTTGCACCCAGTCTGCTTGTGCGGGCCGATTACACTTGGTTCACAGACTACACACACATCCAAAGCCACTCCAACACTACAATTACACTTACAAGCACTTTTCACCCTACATACGATCTCTGATAGACAGCCTAAGCCATTTGGTAGAGATACATTGGATGTATCGTCCCCACTTCGGTCGAGATAGGCCTGTCCTGGCTGATGATATATATATATATATATATATATATATATATATATGGATAGATGGATAGATAGATAGATACCTGTAGATAGATAGAAATCCGATAAACGAAACTTGGATGACCCTCAACCCTTCCACCAGGTTTGGTCCAGTTCAGATAAAAGCTGATGATAGGGAGAGCTGGAGCTCCCGTTTCATCAGCCCTTGGGACTAGGTCCCGACCATCCCCCTTTGCTGAACTTTATCAGTGTCTCAGTAACACAGAGAGTAGGCCAGCATGCTCTCCAGTACAAGTTTCTCTAACTATCAGCACCAAACTACATGCACATTACACACCACACTTCCTTCTCAAAATTTAAAAAGAAAAAATGGCATCAAATAACATAGCCTCGGAGTCCCCGGGGGGGGGGGGACCAGAAATGCCCCCACCTTCTGCCCCTCTCCTGGTGACGACTCAAGATGCCTGGAACCACTGTCTGACTTCTTCATTTCTGCAACATTCGTGGCCTTTCCTCTAACTTTCGCTCAGTTGAGCACCACCTCTCCTTCTCTAAACCTCACTTTCTTTTTCTAACTGAGACTCAGCTGTCTAAGGCAACTGACAGCAGACCCTTTTCTGTATCCTCCTACTTTCTCTATACTCATTTCAAAGCCAAAGGTGGCTGTCGTGTATATATACGCAACAACTTATATTGCTCTCGTGTTCCTGAACTTGATTCTTCCGAATTCTCTAAACTCTGGCTTCGGCTTTCCTGTCATTCTCTGACTAAATATATGTGCTGTTTACTTATCTCCTAATTCTACTGACTATTCAAAATTTTTTGACTATCTTACTTCTATGATGGAACACTTTCTATCCATTTCTCCTTTCTCTGAAATCTCCATTCTAGGAGATTTCAATGTTCACCACCACCTTTGGCTCTCCTCTCCTTTCACTGATCCACCTGGTGAACAAGCCTACACCTTTTCTATCCTCAATGACCTAGGGCAGCTTGTACAGCACCCTACCCGTATCCCTGATCACCTTGGAGAGAGTTCCAACATACTTCACCTCTTCCCTACAACTAATCCTTCTGCTTACACTGTTAATCTTTTCTCTCCGTTGGGCTCCTCCGATCACAACCTTATCACCTTAACCTGTCCTATCGCTCCAGTACGGCCTGCGGACCCTCCAAAGAAACGTTGTCTGTGGCACTTTGGAGCTGCGGACTGGGAGGCCCTCAGGCAGTACTTCTTTGATTTTCCCTGCTTCCGTGGCCGGGAGCCATCTGGGTGTGCCTTGCGCATTACAGAGGTTATTCTTTCGGGCATGGAAGCATACATTCCTTTCTCATATCCTTTGACTAATGCACGAAAGCCTTGGTTTAATCACGCTTGTTCTAATGCTGTCCACAACAAGGAGAGGGCCTATAAAAGGTACCGGAGCCAACCCACCCCTGAATCACATCTTTTATACGTTTCTGCCCGGAATCATGCTAAGTCTGTTGTTCGCTCTGCTAAAAATAATATCATCCGTACTAAGTGCTCTCAACTCTCTAACTCGAATTCTTCCCGCTCCTTCTGGCACCTTGCCAAAAACCATTCTAACAACTTTACCTCATCATCCTTCCCTCCTCTTTTCTACTCTGGTGGCTCTGTAGCTATTTCTTCTACTGATAAAGCAGATCTCTTTGCTCAGACTTTCTCCTCCAATTCCACCTTAGACGATTCCAGTGCTGTTCCTCCATCACTTCCCCCCTCTGACTTCTTCATGGCTGACATTAAAATTTCTTCAGCTGATGTATTTTCTGCTGTCACAGGCCTCAATACTAATAAGGCATATGGGCCTGATGGAGTCCCTCCTGTTGTTCTCAAGAACTGTGCTTCTGTGCTTACACCCTGCCTAGGCAAACTCTATCGCCTTTGTCTGTCAACTTGTACCTTTTCCTTCTTGCTGGAAGTTTGCTCTCATTCAGCCAGTCCCAAAGAAGGGTGACCATTCCCAACTCTCTAACTATCGTCCAACTGCTTTAACATCCTGTATCTCAAAAGTTTTCGAGTCTGTTCTTAATAGAAAAATTTTAAAGCATCTTTCCTATCACAACCTTCTTTCTGATCGTCAGTATGGGTTCCGACAGGGACGCTCCACTGGCGATCTTCTCACCTACCTTTCAGACCCCTGGTCATCCTCCCTTCGGGACTTTGGCAAAAGCTTTGCCATTGCACTTGACATCTCTAAGGATTTCGATCGAGTCTGGCATAAATCTTTAATTTCCAAACTGCCCTTTTACGGTTTCTATCCTTCTATTTGTGCCTTCATCTCTAGCTTCCTTTCTGGTCGTTCTATAGCCGCAGTTGTAGACGGCCATCGTTCTTCTCCTAGATCTCTTAACAGTGGTGTTCCTCAGGGCTCTGTCCTATCACCAAATCTCTTCCTTTTATTCATCAATGACCTTCTAAGCTGTACATCTAACCCTATCCACTCATACGCTGATGATTCCACCCTTCACCTTTCCATTCGATTCCCGCAACGTCCATCTCAGCAGTTACTTCAACAAACAAGGGATGAGGCTATGGCACACCTAATGTCTGACTTGGCTCATATCTCTAACTGGGGTAAAAATAAACTTGTTGTTTTTAATGCATCAAAGACTCAGTTTTTGCACCTATCAACTCGACAAAATCTTCCACAGTTATACCCACTAATGTTTGATAATATTCAGCTTAATCCTGCATCATCCTTGAACATGCTTGGGGTTTCATTTACTCGGGACTTGTTTTGGAAAGATCATATTACATCTCTTGTAAAATCTGCTTCCTAGAGATTGAGTGTGCTAAGCCGACTCCGTTCCTTCTTTACCCCTGCACAATTGTTGACTCTATACAGGGGTTTTATCCGGCCATGTGTAGAGTACAGCTGTCATGCGTGGGGAGGCTCCCCACATACAGCTCTTCTCAATAGGGTGGAGTCAAAGGCTTTTCGCCTCATTAACTCTCCTCCTCTTACTGACTCCCTTCAACCTTTGTCTCTTTGCCGCACTGTTGCATCTTTTATCTCTTTTCTATCGCTACTTCAATGGTCACTGCTCCTCTGAACTGTCTGCATGCATTCCTCCACCCCTACGACGGGCGCGTAGCACCCGTCTAGCAGCAAACTCTCATCCCTTTTCTGTCCAACTCTTTAATGAAAGAGTTAACCGTTACTCCCAGTCCTTTATTTATGCAACAGGTCAGCTCTGGAACTGTCTCCCTCTGTCTGTATTTCCTACTTCCTATGATCTCCAGTTTTTCAAACGCAGTGTGTCCAGGCATCTGGATATGATCGGATCTTGAATTTGGCTCTCTCTTATATTTTGTTTTTCTCTTGGAAGGAATAGTTTTGCAGGCTCGTTGCCTTTGGTTCCTTCTTCCTCATAAAAAAAAAAAAAACTTATGTAAAGTTTGTCTAATTCGGATCAAAGCTGTTTAGAGTGGCTATGGCATGTGACCTTACCCCTGATTTATTATTCTGAAAAAGAATGTGCCGGTCATTTGGTTGACCCTTGTCTGATTAAAATCTGATCAAAACACACACACACACACACTTAATAAAACAATACACCGGCTGTTTTAATTTACGCCAGGTTGTACTGAAAAACTGGTGTTTAAGCCGTATTTTACAGCTTTGACTGACAACTGAAAGAGGTTGAGGCAGGAGGTGACAGAGTCCGGCAGTAGACAGGTAGATAGTCCAGTACACTGGCTGTGTGGAGTATAGCAGGTGGAAGTTACGGGGATAATCTGAGGCATTCCTTTACAAAATAATGCTGTTGGAATGTGAACTACAATATAGAGCATGATGAAAAAGTCAGCTGAAGCCTTCCTTTAATTAGTAATGTTGTTGAAACGTAAACTGCAGTATAGAGCATCATGCATAAAGTAAACTGGAGCCCACCTTTATTTAATAATGCTGTTGGAACGTAAACTACAATATAGAGCATCAAGAATAAAGTAAACTTAAGCCTTCCTTTACTTAATAACGCTGTTAGAACGTTAACTACAATGTTGAGTATGAATTTGCTTAATTGTAAACAGGTACAAGTATAATAGTTGTACCTTCAAAACAAAATGATCTTTTTATTATTCATGTAGTAGGTAATCATGAGTGTAATCACGAATGCAAGGTACGGTATATAATTGCAATTGTAATCGAATACATTGGAATTCTCTGTACTCGGTAGCTTAGTCTTTCTAAATAAATTGTCATATAATCATAATGGTAATCAGTTACGTTACCTGTGTCATTGCCCCATGTCTGCCGATAACTCCACCCTGCACCATTAGCTCTGGTTCTCAAAGCGTCCATCACAACAATTACTTCAACAAACACGGGATGAGGCAACGGCCACCTAATTTCTGACATGACTCATATCTCTGATTGGGGTACTGTAAAAGTAACCTTGTTTTTAATGTACCAGAAACTCACTTCCTACATCTTTCAACCCGACAAAATTTTTACAGGAGTATCCGTTAATATTCAGCAATATTCAGCTCAAGTTTGCATAAGCTTTAAAGATTCTTGGTGTTTTATGTTATCGGGAATTTTCATGAACAGATCATATTACCTTTCCAAGAATCATAATTATTACCTCTCTAGCAAAATCTACTTCCAAGAGATTAGGTGTGTTAAGCCGACTTTGCGCCATCTTTACCCCCTCAAAGCTGTTGACTTTATACTGGGGTTTTATTCTCCCCTTTGCGAAGTACTGCTCTCAGCAGAGTGGAGTTAAATACTTTTCGTCTCATTAATTCTCCTCTTATTGACTCCATTCAACCTCTGCCTCTTTCCCGCTGTGATGCATCTTTATCTTCTGTCGCTACGTAATGGTCACTGCTCTTCCTGAACTGTCCTCATGCATCACTCAACAATGATGGCAGGTACGGTACGTAACACCCGTCTGGCAACAAACTCTTGCCACTTTTCTGTCCAGCTCATTAATACAAGAGTTAACCGTTGCTTCCAGTCTTTCGTATATGCAACAGGTAACTCTGGAACTGTCCTCCTCTGTCTGTATGTCCTTCTGCTTGTGACCTGCCGTCTTTTAAGTGCTGTGCGTGAAGACATCTCGAAATGAACGGATTTTGAATCTCTCTCTCTCTCTCTCTTTCTCGTGGATGGAACAATTTTGCAGGTTTCGACCCTTTGATTCTTTCATCTTTGCATTAAAAAAATATTACTGGGCATCGGGACTACCAGCTTAGATTTAGGTTGGGTGGAATCATTGATGGCGCGTGCCCAGCTAGAATGGGTTCACTCATCGTACTGCACATAATGGAGCACTGTACAGCACATGCTGCACTAAAACAAAGACACAACATCAAGGGTGTGGCAGTTGCTTACCTACGGTCGACGGGTCTGCTCAATCAGACGGCTCGAGATCGAGCAACAACAACAAGAACCCTGGAACTTTGTTTTCAACGGGCTGTTTTGTTCCACATCTTTCACGAATCTCGTTGTTTCTCGTCCTGTCCACTCTGCACTCCAAACTTTTCTCAAGAATCTGCATTGCCCTAACTCTTGGTTTTTCGTCTTCGTGCCATAGCAGAGTCACACACCCGTATGTTAGTATGGTACTAATAATTCTTCATGCAATTTTCTTATATCCACTGCATTCAGACCTCTATCTCCTTCCAAGGCCTTGTAGCACCGGCTACTTTCTTTCCCCTATCCGCTTCCTTTGCATGGTTACCTCTCTTTTTTTGTCACCGCACTCAGGTATTTAAACTCTCGCCAGTTTAAGCCTCTTTCCACTCACTAGAATTTCACACTGAGAGTCACATTCAACAACCATTAATTCACTCTTCGGCGATGTACATTTACTTTCAAGGTCCAACGGTCACAGACATCAACAAAAATACACACTAGTCTGTAAATTTCCTGTTCTCCATCGACCAGCAGTAAAGCATCACCCGCGCACATCAAATATACTGCTGTCTTCACCATTATTTACTGTTTTCACCCCTCTCTTCGTCACGTCAGCTTTTACTCCTCTCATAACCCCATCTAAATAAATGCTGAACAGTCCTAGAGACATTGCACCTCCGTGCCATAGTCCAAAATTAATGTTAAACCACTAGATTAGCTGCTTCCTCATATAAGAGCTTCATTACAACCTTAAACACATATAACAGCATTCAGTGGCATCCCTGTACATCAGTGAGTGGTATTCAAACCCTAAGGAAACGAGATTTTCTGAAAGGTGGACGGCACTTTGAGGTGCACGGAGAGAAGAATGAGAATTACAGTGACTGATACGGCAAAAAAGAAATGGAAGGCAAAAAAAAGTAAATTGAAACCTTTGTCCTTTTTGCATTATTTGAAGGGATGCGTAGCCCATAATTATGGTGACGTAAGGTAATATTAGCGAATATAAGGAAGCTCTGACCACCACCATAGGGATTAAAGTGTTTGTTTATAGACTGACAGATTCTCCTGGCGTGTAAACGATAACGGTTAAGTTCACTGATGAAAGCAAACCAGTGTCAGACATTTTTATGCAGGGATAGCTCCGACGTGCCGATATGCCATAACAAATGAAATCCTTTGTAACTTCCAAACAGAGGTATTAAATTTCATTCCTAAGCACCTAGCCTTAATCCCATCGCTTTTGTATACGTAAAATGTCTTCCAAACAAGCCAAAACATGACATAACACACTAAAACACAATCGACTAATCTCCTGATTTTTCCCTTTTTTTTCTTTCTTAGATTCCTCTAGCCCTAGAAAGGGCAAAACCGACTACCTTAGTTTTTCACAGAGAAATTTCATGCTTTACTGGGTTTAATGCATGGCAAATAGTGCCAGAAAAAGACAAGGTAAAGGTCGGAAATAGGTTAACTTTCACAATTTTGAATCGATTTAGGTGAAACTTAAAAGAATGGTACAGGGTAATATAAGGGGGAAGTAGTTTATTTTTGAGAATCAGTCAAAAGTAATGGTCACAGGACAAGGTCAGACTTTTGGTTTTATAACTCAGTTTCAATCAGTTCGGGTTGAGCTTGATGGAACGGCTAAGGGTTAGCCAAAGATTACAGTATTCCAATATGAGAACACTAGATAAAAGGTCAGGGTCACGGAACAAGGTCAAAAGTACAGGCGCGGGTGTTGCACTCTCAGTGCTCCTTCTTGTTATTATCTCCAGATTTTATGAAGGTCAAGAGAGACTTCTTCCACAGACTTTTAAAAATATGTGAAAATATAAACAAAATGCATTTTATGAAATGAATATAGATGTGGGGATGGTAGTGCACTGAAAACAATTGGAACAAAGGCGAGGCTGTAAAAGAATATGTAACTCTCTCTCTCTCTCTCTCTCTCTCTCTCTCTCCTCCCGTATATGCCATTGTGGTTTAGCATAAGTGCACCTGAAAAGTGTCATGATAATGGTAATAACCAACTATGCAAGGCACAAAAGAATGCCTTTACAGTACTTACAGGAAGTCAGCCAAAATGTCCTTGTACTAGAACTTGGCGTTCCCGAAACTGCGCCACTTAAAGCAGTGACAAGATACGTAAAATCCATCCAAGACAGTTTACCAAAGCTCCCGGCCCAGATGGAGTTCCTCCAGTTGTTATTAAAAAGTACTCCCCATAATTTGCCTTAGTTCAAGCTTAGTTATTCAGACTATGCATCCATACTTCTTCATTCCCTAATTCTTGGATTGAAGCTAATATCCACCCAATTCCGAAGAAAGGTAGTTCCTCTGAACCCTCTATTATAGACCAATAGCTATCACGTCTTCTCATGTTCAAGTATTTGAGATTGTTCTTGATAAGGATATAGTAAAACATCTTGAATCCAACAACTTAATTCGTGATAGTATGATTTTCGGCACGAAAGATCCACCCTTGATAGACTCAGTCTCCTGACTCATACCATCCATCATTCAGTAGACCAACATGGAGAAACACATTCAGTAGCCCTTGATATATCTAAAGCTTTTGAATGGCACCGTCCCCTCCCGCCCCAACTCCCATGCTATGAAAAATTTTTTTTTGTTCCTCTGATTTCCTCATATCTCAGCGACAGAAAGATAAAAGTAGATGATGTATATTCCAATTTCCACTCAATTAATGCCGGCGTGCCACAATAATCAGTTCTGGCTCCAATCCTATTTCTAATTCATATTATTGATCTCTTATTTGTAACCCATAATCCCATCCATTCATATTCAGATGACTCAACACTCCACAGTTCATTCGCACTTAAACACACGTTCTTAAAATTTAATATCTCTACCTCACAACTCAGTCCAGCCATCTTCATGAATCAAGACTTATCACTGAATGGGAACGAAATAACTTGTCTCATTTAATGTAAATAAAACCAAATATACACAATTTACTAATAGATATTGCCAGATTCTTATATTACCTTCAATGCTACTAATATTCCTATCTCTATTGAAATTTTCGGTGTTTCACTTAACAGTGCCCACAGCTGGACCTCTCATGTCAGATCACATGCTAAAACCGCCTCAAAGAAATTTGGATTGTTGTACAGAGTCCGCAGTTTCTTCAATGACGAGCAGTTAGGTATAACTTATAAGAGTCGTGCACTCTCAGCTGGATTATTGCTCACCTTTGTGTAATGGATGTGGAGAGGTTGCAGTAAAACAACTAGACAAATTGCAGAACAAAGCCGTTAGAATTATTAGTAACCCTACTGTTATAAATAAACTACCTCCCCTACAAGTAAGGAGGAATATTATTTGGTAGCACTCTTGACTGGAATGTCACACAGCCATATTGCAGATCTTCTGCCTATCAGAATTCTTTTATTCCCCGAACTGCATCTCTTTGGGACTCCCCTCCCCAGAATTGTTTCCCCCAAAACTTCAACCTACAGCTGTTCAGATCTGTGACACATGTTTTAAAATGGAGGACACCAGTAAGCTGGTGTATGTTTTATTTTTTCTTATTCATTTGTATTTCCTTCCTCCGTTATATTTTTTCTTATTCATTTGTATTTCCTTCCTCCGTTATGTTATTGAATATATATATATATATATATATATATATATATATATCTATATCTATATATATATAATATATATACCGGTATATATATATATATATATATATATATATATATATATATATATATATATATATATATATATAATATATATATATATATATATATATATATACTGTATATATATTATATATATATATATATACTGTATATATATATATATATATATATATATATATATATATATATATATATATATATATATATATATATATATATATATATATATATATATATATATATATATATATATATATATATATATATATATATATATATATATATATCCATCATCTAATCATATGTTGCCCCATGAGGAGCAAAGGAGCCCGGGGATAGGCAAGTTGGTCCTGACATTTAAGATAAGAGTGACCAGCCTCACTCATCCCTGAATGGCATTACGTGTGTAATAAGCCCCAACCACCAATTGGATATAAGTCTGCACCGGCTCAATCCGATTGGAGTGCCTCGGTTACTCACTAAACCACCAGACGCCATAATTTGGTTATATGGTTATCACACAGCGACTTGGTTTCCTGGTGTAGAGGAAACCATTTGGCTTGTCACTCAGTTTAGAGTCACCCATAGGCAGAAAGAAGAGGAAAGAATGAAGGAAAAAAAGACTGAAGAGGGAGTGTAAAGTCACCTGTGGGCAGAAGGAAGAGGGAAGGATGAAGGGAAGAAAGAAGAGGAAGGAAGGAATATATAAATGGGGGTGCCCATCATCCACTTAATGTAGAGATGCCATATGATCTCTACACTTAGTGACAAGCCAAATGGTTTCCTGTACCCAGAAAACCTTTAACTACGCTGGGTGGTAACCATATAACCGGGGTTTCTGGCAAGGTTAAGTGTCCCCCAGATTCCTCTAACCAAAATCACTTAATCATGGCAGTTGTTTCAGAGAGCCTCGGAGGGCCCAATACCTGCCCAGGGACCGAAACAAATGGGCTGATTCGCATGGCCATGTGGAATGTGAGAGGTGTGAATGAGGAGAGCAAGAGGGTGGAAGTGGTGAATGTGTTCAAGAGTGCACGATATGCTGTGATGGCATTGTGTGAAACGAAGATGAAAGGGTGTGAAGTGGAGGAGTGGGAGGGTGTCAAATGTGTAAGATTGGGAATGAATGGGCAAGGAATATGCAAGGAAGGAGTTACTTTGTTGATGAATGAGGTGTGGCAGAGTGGAATAAGAGACTACAATTGTGTCAGCTTGAGGTGTATGTATGTCAAGTTCAAGTCTGAGAAGGTGAGGTGGCGGTAATTGTAGCATATGCACCATGTTAGGACAGGAGTGAGAGAGAGAAAGACAAGTTTTGGGATGAGCTGGATGAAGTAGTGGGAGGAATGCCCAGGAGCTATAAAGTGATCATAATGAGGGATATGAATGGAAGAGTAGGCACTGGTCCTGATGGTGACATAATGGGTTGTTATGGAGTACTAGGAGAAAATGATAATGAGAAGCGACTAAAGGATATGTGTCAGGAAAGGAGGTTGTGCATTTGTAACTCGTATTTCAAACACAAAGATTCACATAAATATACACGGTATAGAGGGAACAGGGATCGTGTTGAAAGAAGCCTGATTGTTTGCATGCTCATATAGATGTCGATGATGGGAATGGTTGCTGATATGGGGGCCGTGAGAGGACGATGTGGAGGTCTGTCAGCTCATATGATTGTGGTATGCAAGATCAAGCTGAGAGGAGTGAGGTGGAACAGGAGAGAGAGAGAGCAGTCAGGGTGAAAGACTGAAAGTTGAAAGCTGAGGATTGAAGAAATGGCAGATGATTACAGGATCAAAGTACAGGAGGAGTTAGAGTCAATGAACTGGAATGAAATGGATCTGGACAGCCTGTGGAATGCATATAGGGATTGCTAAATTAGGAATGCTAAAGTGGGTGTGGCAAGAGTAACAACAAAGAAGAAAGGTACGGCATGGTGGGATGATGAAGTTAAGGGAGAGGTGGAGGAAAAGAGGATGAAGTGGTTGCAGGACAAAGGTTCAGTTGAAATGCAAGAATCATGTAAAGAGACTAGTGAAGAGGAAAAAGAAGGAGGTAAATGATGATCTAGTAAGAAAAATGAATGCAGACTACTCTGAAAATAGGAAGTTTTTCTGGAAAGAGGTGCAGAAAGGTAGAAGTGAAAGTGGAAAGAAATGTGATGGTGTGAAGGATGTAGGTGGTTGATTATAAACCCATGGGGATGAAGTAAGGGCCAGATGGAAAGGATATTTTGAAAGCCTGATGAAAGGGAATAGAGAGAGCAGAGCGGCTGTAAAAATGATTGGTATTCGGGGTGTGCAGAGAAGGAATGCAGTGCCAGGAGACCTGACACTCTCACAGGTGAAGAGTACTGTGAAACGGTTGAAAAATGGGAAAGCAGCTGAGGTTGATGAGGTGTGTGCAGAGATGATTAAGTGTAGTGGTGAGAGTGGAATGACGTGATTGTTGGAGATATGTACTGTAAGAAGGCATGGGTGAGTGAAACTGTCAGCAGAGTGGAAAAATGCTGTGATTGTACCCTTGTACAAAAATAAAGGTGAGTGAAGTGAGTGCAAAAATTATCGAGGCACAAGTATATTCTGTGTGGTAGGGAAGTTTTATGGAAGAATTATTATAGAGAAAGTAAGAGAGATATCAGAAGTCCTAATGAGTGATGAACAGGGTGGCTTTAGGAGTGGCAGAGGATGAGTGGATCAAATACTTGCAGTGAGACAGATAGCAAAGAAGGCTTGTGAGAAAGACCATAAGGTGTTTATGGCATTCATGGATCTGGAAAAAGCATAAATCAAAGTGGACAGAGAAGGATTGTAGAAAGTTTTGCGCATGAACGGTGTAGATGGTAAACTGCTACATGCCGTCAAGAGTTATTGTGATGGTACTGAAGCATGTGTAAGGGTTAATGGGCGTCTAAGTGAATGGTTCACGATCGGTGTCGACAAGGTTGTGTGATGTTCCCCTGGGGGTAGGGGGGTTTCAAGAATACTCCCCCAGTATCCCTGCTTGTCGTACGAGGCGACTAAAAGGGTTGGTGGTGGGTTAGTGCCCCACCCCGTAAAAAGAACTAACTAAAAAAGCAAATAAAGCGCCTCGGACCCGGACGGACCATACGTTGACGACTAAGGAACGGACAAAGGACATTCTGAGGGTAGGAACATGGAATGTGAGAGGAGTGAATGATGAAGTGAAAGAGAGAGAGATTGTCCAGGTGCTTGAGGATGCAAAAGTGGATATATGTGGATTGACTGAAACTAAATGGAAAGGTGAAAGGATGAGAGAATGGGAATACGGTGTAGGTATATGTGCGGGAGTTAGTGAGAATGAGAGGGCAAGAGAGGGAGTATGTCTGATGATAAGCAAGAAGTGGAAGGAGAATATAAGAGAGTATGGAACAGTGGGTGCAAGGATTGTATGGGTGAGGATGAAAGTAGGTATACAAGCATGGGCGATTGTATGTGTGTATGCTCCAACAGAGGATCGAGTGGCAAGAGTGAAAGATGAGTTTTGGGCGAGAGTAGAAGCATGTATGGACAAGTTTGAGAGGAGCGAAAGAGTGCTGTTGATTGGAGACATGAATGGCAAAGTTGGGAATGTACGAGTGGATGGAGTGGTTGGTCAGTGGGGTGTGCCAGCTGAAGTAGATGGGAATGGTAGTGCTTTGGTGGACATCTGTGCTGGTAAGGGGTTGGCAATAGCCAACACCTACTTTCGTCATAAGATGATCCACCGGTATACATGGAGAGTAATGAGGAGGATGGATGGTGAACTTGTTGAACGAAAGGCAATGATAGACTACGTGTGTGTGGATGAGCGAATGAGAAGACAAGTGTTGGATGCAAGGGTGTGGAGAGGGTGGGTGAATGGAGTCTCGGACCATCACTTAGTGATGGCCATGGTAGAGCTGCAAAGAAAGTGGTTGAGGAGACGAAGGGGAAGACAGGAGGAAGCAGCTCCTGTGAGAAGAGTGGAGAAATTGCAAGATAGTGAGAAAATGACAGAGTATAAGAGCATAGTGGAAGAAAGATTGGGAAGGTATGAGCTAGAGCAGATGGAAGGGGTGGAAGACGTATGTAAGATATTCACGGAAGAGATAAGCGCAGCGTGTGAGGCGGTTTGTGGAGTGAGGAGGAAGTGCAAGGGTGTGCAAGGGACAGCATGGTGGAATGATGAGATGAAACGAGCTGTGGAACAAAAGAAGAAGGCATATGGTGAATGTTTGGCGAGTAGAGGTAGGGGAGAAGATGAGAGAGAGAAGAGAGAGGTATATGTGAGCAGGAGAAGGGAGGTTAAGAGACTGGTGAAGGAGAGTAAGAAGAAAGTGGATGAAGAGTTTGGGAGGAATCTGAGTGTGAAATGGAGGGAGAGTAAGAAATTGTTTTGGAAGGAGGTAAAGAAAGTAAGGCAGTGTGAAAGGGGAAATAGTAGGGGAGTGAAAGATAGGAATAATAGATTGTTGGTGGAGGAGAGAGAGAAATTGAGGAGATGGAAGGAGCACTTTGAGGATTTGTTGAATGTAGAGAGTGAGAGCAGTGTGAGTATAAGTGGTTGGGGAATGGCTGGGAGAAGAAGAGATGAGAGGAGGGAGGAAGAGATCAGTAGGTCGGAAGTAGTGGAAGCGATGAAGAAGATTAAGCTGGGAAAGGCCCCAGGAATTGATGGAGTGTGTGGTGAAATGCTTAGGTATGGGGGTGAGATTGTTGTGGAGTGGATATGGAAGTTGTGTAGATTGGCTTGGGAAGAGGGAAGGGTTCCAGAGGACTGGAAATCAGGTATAATTGTTCCTCTGTACAAAGGAAAAGGGGAGAGAGAAGTATGTGGTAACCATAGGTGTATCTGCCTTCTTTGTGTGACTGGTAAAATATATGGTAGAATACTCATTGATAGGGTTAGGCATATGATAGAGGAGCTAGTTGGAGAAGAACAAGGGGGATTTAGGGAGGGAAAAGGGTGTGTAGATCAGATATTTGTTCTAAGATGTTTAGTGGAGAAGTATCTAGAGAAGGGAAGGAAAGTGTATGCTGCCTTCTTGGACTTGGAGAAAGCTTATGACAGAATAGATAGGCAAGGTATGTGGAAGGTATTAAGAATATATGGAGTGGAGGGGAAATTGTTGAGTGCTGTGAAGAGTATGTACGAGGGAGCTAGGGCTACGGTGCGAGTGGATGGTGAGCTGAGTGAGTTCTTTGATCTCAATGTGGGACTGAAACAGGGGTGTGTGATGTCTCCATGGCTGTTTAATATATATATGGATGGGGTTGTAAAGGAGGTGCAAGGTAGGGCAGTGGATGTGGGGGTGGCCCTAATGAATGAGGGTGAGATTTGGAAGCTTCCGGTGTTGCTGTTTGCTGATGATACAGTATCGTTGAGTGAAGATGAATGGGAGTTGCAAGGTCTGGTGAATGAATTTGGGACAGTGTGTAGGAGGAGGAAGCTGAAAGTTAATGTAAACAAAAGTAAAGTTATGGTGTTTGAGAGGAATGAAGTCACAGAGTGTGCAGTGAGGTTGGATGGTGAAGATATGGAGAATGTGAGTGCATTCAAGTACTTGGGTAGTGTGATGAGTAAGGATGGAACTTTGGGGGATGAAGTACGTGAAAGGGTACAGCAGGGAAGAAAGGTTGTTGGTACACTGAAAGCAGTGATGAGAAATAGGGAGGTGAGTATGGAAGTTAAGAAGTCACAGCATGATGGTATTGTGATCCCTACCCTGACGTATGGAAGCGAGGCGTGGACCTTGCAAGAGGGGAACAAGTCAAGAGTGAGAGCAGTGGAAATGAGTTACTTGAGAGGAGCATGTGGAGTGACTTGGAGGGACAGGTTGATGAATGAAGAAGTGAAGGAACGTTGTGGGGTAGATGTGGATGTGGTTGAAAAGATTAGGAGAAATACACTGAGGTGGTTTGGACATGTGGAGAGAATGGAGAATGAAAGACTGACTAAGAGGGTGTATGTAGGTGAGGTGGAGGGAGGGAGAGGGAGGGGTAGACCGAGGATGAGGTGGAGGGATGGAGTTGAGAGGTATATGAGGGAGGGGGGGGTGAGTTGGGAGGAGGGGAGTCAAATGGTGGGTGACAGAGTGACTTGGAGGCGTTTTGTCTGCGGCCACCCTTTGCGGGATTAGGGCGTCGGGCTATATATATATATATATATATATATATATATATATATATACTGTATATATATATATATATATATATATATATATATATATATATATGGATGGATGGGGTGATGAGAGAAGTAAAAACACGAGTAACGGAGAGAGGGATGGCGTTGGTAATGAATGGTGATGGATGGAATATCTCAAATTTGTTGTATGGTGATGATGCAGTACTGCTTGCAAATACCCGACAAGAACTTGTTAGGCTAGTGCAGAATTTTGCTGATGTCCGTGAGCGCCGTACCTTGAGAGGAAATGGAGAAAAGAGTAAAGTGTTGGTTATTAAGAGAGAAGGAGACTCCCAGTGTGATGTTACAGTGAATGGAGAGAGACCGGAAGTGGTGAGAGAGTTCAAATACTTGGGTACAATGATGGAAAAGGGAGGAAAATGTGCAAAAGAAGTTGAAAGTAGAGTAATACAAGGAAGAAAAGTGGCTAGTGCAATGATGGCCTTGACAAGAAACAGTGGCTTGAGTGTTGCAGCTGCACGAGGCTTAGATGAAGGAGTGTTAGTGCCAACTTTAACACATGAATGTGAGACTATTGTGTGGCATGAAAATGAAAAATCAAGAATAAGAGCAGTAGAAATGGTACTGCTGAGGAATGTATGTGGAGTACAGAGAGTGGACAGGATATGAAATGTGATTCATGAAAGATGTGGAGTGGAGAAGTCGGTGGACGCCAGAATCGAGGAGAGTGTTCTGAGACGGTATCGTCATGTGGAGAGAATGGATAACAATGGAGTGGTGAAAAAGGTACAACTGCGCGAATTTGAAGGACAGACGAGGTGAGGTAGGCCAAGGAGAAGGTGGAGAGATATGGTGGATGAGTGTGTGAGGCAGAGAGGTTTCGAAGTCAGTGAGACTAGGGAACTGACAAGAAATCGAGCTGGCTGGATGAATGTTGTGAGGAGAACTGCATGATCAGGGATTTGGCACCCCATTTTAACATGGCGGCGTCTGGATTGACTCTGTCGGATACTTTTATGGAAGCTGCAAAACGCTGTGAATGTTTTTGGCATATCCGAGAGAGCCAGGATTCTGGGGGCTTGAATGATGAGTGAATGGAAGCGTGGCCCATTGGAGTGGGCAGATTTGGGCTGTCTAGACAATGCTACTTCTCTCCCTGCCCTAGGGTGGGAAAGAAGGTCTGGATGATGATAATACAGTATATAGCCTATATATATATTGTTACGGAACAGAGAAAGATAATGTACACTTTAAGTGAGAATACTAAAAATCACTACTGTCCCGTAAAGTTCCAGGTTCAAAACAAAGGAGTTAGGTAAAATTACAAGTTAAAGTTTAATGCTTAAATTAACAACAAAACATTCAGGACTCATAAGGATAATGTAATGGCAAAAACAGGTTAAATATATGGTTAACTGCAATAGCCTCTATTAACACGAAATTAGCAAGAATAAATTTATCTAAGTCAGCCCTGATAAAATGAGATACCAGATAATACTCAGTGAATGCCAGATAAATTATTACAGATACAAACTATTATCAAAAATGACTGACATAAAACCCAACATTAATCAAAAACCTCACTAGGCCTAAGAATCAACCTCATGCTACACAGTACAAGAACAAAATGCAACAACACGTATACTCAAATCACACAGCTGCTAGATGGTTGGAGACTTCCTGAGAAATTCACAATAATAATAACTGTACAGGGGAGGACAGAGATGTGAACAAAATGAGGAGCAGATCTAAGTGGCAATGATGCTGAGACTGAGCTCATTATATAGGGGCCAGCAGAGCCTGATACAACTTGTAAGAAGGACGCGCAAATGAAGCCATGGGGACAGAGAGCTGCAAATCCCGCAAAGTATAACAGAGAGAACGACTTACTCTACTATAACGGTAGAAGGGGGGGACTGAGGCAGAACACGCTCGTGATCAAACATGCAGCATACTGTGCGTTAAAATTGCACAAAGGATGATGAAATCATAGGCTATGTAACACCTCCCCACAAAGAAAAAAGAAATTTACAAAGGAAATTTCTTATTACTCTAAAACAATCTGTACATGGCATTACAGACCATGCAAAGGTCTTTCCTAATGGTACAAAACATGAGATCTCCCTAGCACGCTCAGTCATAGGTACTTGCCAGTATCCCTTTAACAAATCAAACTTACTTATATACCTAGCCTTTCCGATCTTGTCTATGCAATCTTCCACACGAGGGAGAGGGTAAGTGTCTGTTTTGGTTATCTGATTAACACGTCTGTAGTCGATGCAAAGCCGCTGTGACCCACCTGGCTTAGGGACCAGAGTGACAGGAGAACTCCACTCGCTCTGACAGGGCTCAAAAAATCTTGTGGTCCAACAGGTAGCCAAGCTCCTTCTCGATGAGAGGAACTTTCACTGGGTTCACACGGTAAGGAGGCAATTTAATTGGCTTTGCGTCTCCAACATCGACATTATGCATCAACACAGTGGTTCTTCCTGGAGTAGCACGGAACACTTGCGGGTACTCCTGCAGTAATGCCGAAAACTCCTGCTTTTCCTTGGGAGGTAGATGAGAAAGCTTAGTCTGGAGATCATTCATGATATCAGGATTCTTCCCCAAACTATCACTCAGGCTCATACTGCATGGGAGAGCTTCACTTGCAGACTCGGGTGGAACAGCTACAGTGCAGACTGGATTATTTTCGTCCCGCCTGTGATATAACTTTAGCATGTTGATGTGACATAGTTGCTTGCTCTTTCTACGATCTGGTGTGGCGATGACATAGTTGACATCACTGAGTTTCTTCTCCACGAAATAAGGGCCACTAAACTTGGCTTGAAGAGGTTGCCCATGAACTGGTAGCAGAATCAAAACCTGATCTCCTGGCTGAAAGTGGCGCAACCTGGACTTCTTATCATACCAAGTCTTCATCTTCTCCTGAGCAGCTCCTAAATTCTCTCTCGCCAGCTGTAAAGCAGTGGACAGCCGTTCTTTGAAATTCATCACATACTCCAGCAGGTTGACGTCATCTTCCTCCGACAGCCAGCATTCCTTGAGTAGCTTAAGGGGTCCTCTTACTTCATGGCCAAACAGTAGTTCAAAAGGTGAGAAGCCCAGTGATTCATTTGGAGATTCTCTTGCAGCAAACACAACGAATGGAAGACCTTTATCCCAGTCTTTCTGATGTTCCAAACAGTATTTCTTGAGCATCGATTTGAGTGTTTGATGATATCTCTCCAACGCTCCTTGGGTCTGGGGATGGTAAGCTGAAGACGTGATCTTGGTGATGCCCAACTCTTTCAGAGACTGCTTGAAAACATTTGACATGAAATTACTTCCCCGGTCTGACTGTACCTCCTTGGGCAGACCAAACTTTGTGAAGAACCCTAGCATTTCCTGAACCACGTTCTTTGCTGAGATATTTCTAAGTGGAATGGCTTCAGGATAATGAGTAGCCATATCAATCATGGTCAACACATAAGAAAATCCTGAAGAAGTCTTAGGAAGAGGGCCCACAATATCCACCAACACACGGGTGAAAGGCGCCTCAAAAGGAGGAATGGGAACTAGAGGTGCAACCTTTTCGGTCTGATTACACTTCCCCACAACTAGACAGGTGTGACAAGACTTACAATACCAGGAAACATCCCTGAAGATACCTGGCCAGTAGAAGTGTTTCAAAATGCGTGCCACAGTCTTCCTCACTCCAAGGTGTCCTGCCAAACTGGAATCATGAGCCACTCTAATGATATCCTGCCTACAAACACGAGGGATGACAACTTGATGTACAACCTCCCATTCACAGTCGGCTGATGCTGTTGGGGGTCTCCACTTCCTCATAAGTACTCCTGACTTTACATAATAACAAGTAGAAGCACCAGTTGACTCTTCCTCACTGTAAGCAGAGTTAGCTAGACCTTTCAACTCAGGGTCAGCAACCTGCAACTCAACCAACTCTTGACGAGACAAATTATCAACACTACGGGGTACTGCCTCATCTGGTGAGTGGTCCAAATTAGCAAGAAAAGTGTCAGCTAGGATAACATCATCATCATCATTATCCTCTAAATCACCAGTAACTTTAGACTTAGCCCTAGTGACAGCACATGCAGGGAACACATCAGGGACATCACAATCCTGGGACGCAGCCACTGGCTCACTAGACAACTGAGGAGCTGGACACACTTGACTTCCACCAATATCATTTCCAAGTAAGAAAGTTACACCTGACATTGGGAGTGTCTCAACCAACCCAACCATAACAGAACCATTAACAAAACCAGACTCTAAATTCACTCTGCACAGAGGAACAGAGAAGTAATTATTCCCTACACCTTGTAAGATTACAGTTTCATCAGAGGAATTAAAATTAGAGCCTAGAACACTGGTCAGCATAAGGGATTGGCAAGCACCTGTATCACGATATATTTTAACTGATTTCCTGTCATTACTGTCCAGAGGACTGACAAAACCATCAGACAGGAAATTAGCACATGAACTCTTGAGAGTGTCACCCACGTTACTGCTCAAAAGAGGAGCTCCATCATGAGAATTTAAGTTACCCCTCAAAGCAGGTTCAGTTAACTCAGTTAAAGAATTCTGGGAACTCTCAAGAGTGGACACTAGACCAATTGACTGAATATTTAAAGACTCCTTTTTGTTCACATCACGCTGTCTCCTGAAACATCTCTCCGTAGTATGACCAAGCTTACTACAATAAGTACATTTACTTTTCTGAAATCTAGAGGTGAAGCTGGTATTTACTTCCTGAGAAACATCAACCTTATTCTCTTTCCTGTTACCTGTACTCTGAGTAGAGGCAACGTACTTCCTCTCAGCTTTCCCTTTTTCTCTAGAATATCTCTTGTGAGTGAGAACATACTCATCAGCTAAAACTGCAGCATCAGACAAATTATCTATTCTTTTCTCATCAAGATATAGGCTTACATCTTTACTAATACACCTTCTGAAATCCTCCAGCAAAATCATCTGCTTAAATTTACCAAAATCAGAATCCACATTCTTAGAATTTAACCACTGCTCCAACAAATCTTCTTTGATTTTTGCATACTCAACATGGGATTGCTTATCTTGCTTGTAAGTTGTCCTAAATTTTACTCTATAAGCTTCAGGAACAAGCTCATAGGCCTTAAGAATCAAGCTCTTAACTACATCATAATTATCAGACTGATCCTGAGGCAAAGATGCATAAGTTACTTGAGCTTTACCGGTGAGAACAGTTTGAAGGAGTACTGGCTAATACTCCTTAGGCCAATTAAAACCTGTAGCTACCCTCTCAAACAACTGAAAATACTTTGTTAAATCAGATTCATTAAAAGGAGGGACAAGTTTAACATTTTTAGCCACATCAAAATCATCAGAGCTAGATGATCCAGTTCCACCTTGTTTCATGCGATACTCATGGTCTGCCTGAATCCTAGCAATTTCAACTTGTGCCTCAGCCTCCCTAGTACGGGCCTCCTGCAGGGCTAGCTGTAACTTAGCTAATTCAATCTGCGTTTGCTCATTTGGAGGAGTTACATTGAACAAGCTTTCATTAATCATGTCAACAATCTGATCTTTAGAATGATGAGAGCGAACAACAATTCCCAATTGTTGAGCAACAATCTTAAGTTCATTCTTTGTTCTGTTTTCTATATCACACACTGTTTGCACATTTGACAAAAAATCTTTGGCTTCATCAAGTGTAGAAATAGTAGCCATCATGAATATATCACAGTCACAAAATATCAAACAATATCCTTATGATAATATCCTGAATATCCTGATATGAGGTCGCCAAATTTATGTTACGGAACAGAGAAAGATAATGTACACTTTAAGTGAGAATACTAAAAATCACTACTGTCCCGTAAAGTTCCAGGTTCAAAACAAAGGAGTTAGGTAAAATTACAAGTTAAAGTTTAATGCTTAAATTAACAACAAAACATTCAGGACTCATAAGGATAATGTAATGGCAAAAACAGGTTAAATATATGGTTAACTGCAATAGCCTCTATTAACACGAAATTAGCAAGAATAAATTTATCTAAGTCAGCCCTGATAAAATGAGATACCAGATAATACTCAGTGAATGCCAGATAAATTATTACAGATACAAACTATTATCAAAAATGACTGACATAAAACCCAACATTAATCAAAAACCTCACTAGGCCTAAGAATCAACCTCATGCTACACAGTACAAGAACAAAATGCAACAACACGTATACTCAAATCACACAGCTGCTAGATGGTTGGAGACTTCCTGAGAAATTCACAATAATAATAACTGTACAGGGGAGGACAGAGATGTGAACAAAATGAGGAGCAGATCTAAGTGGCAATGATGCTGAGACTGAGCTCATTATATAGGGGCCAGCAGAGCCTGATACAACTTGTAAGAAGGACGCGCAAATGAAGCCATGGGGACAGAGAGCTGCAAATCCCGCAAAGTATAACAGAGAGAACGACTTACTCTACTATAACGGTAGAAGGGGGGGACTGAGGCAGAACACGCTCGTGATCAAACATGCAGCATACTGTGCGTTAAAATTACACAAAGGATGATGAAATCATAGGCTATGTAACAATATATATATATATATATATATATATATATATATATATATATATATATATACTGTATATATATATATATATATATATATATATATATATACATACTCTATGTATATACATGTATATGTATGTAATCCCTCCAATATCCGATGTAATAGAGCCATTGGCATGTCCGGATAGTGGTCCTGTCCGGATATTGGGCCCCAGCCTTCTGGACTTGTACTTATGGACCCTAACTCAGAAAAACACCTATACAACTCCCTCTGGACATGCATAGCACCTATTTAACACCCAAATCACACCAATAAGGGACATAAAAGACTAAAATAAATGCAAAAGAAGCATAAAATGAGGTTTTTGAGGTAGGTTCATACAATATTAAACCTGGGTACTTACAAGTCCCTGGCTCCTGGACTGGTAGTTATGGACCCTAACCTAGCCTAACTCAGAAAAACACCTCCCTACTGCACATGCATAGCACCTAAGACACAGCATATTCACACCAATAAGGGACATAAAAGAGTGAAATGAGGTGTCTGAGTTAAGTATATTATGGAAAATACAGTAGAGTACAGTATGAAACATTCTGCCTACTTACAGCAAGTCCATGGCCATCTCGATGAATAACCGCCTCCTCTCAGACTCTGACAGTAAGAAGGATTTCCTGAAGCACTTGCAGTAAACTGTTCATGAAGTCTTGCACTGAACTTAGTCATTCGCACTCAGAAGTCCATTCTCTTCACAGTGTGCACTCTTGTCTTACATGCACTCCATTGTACCTTAATGAAATAAGTGTTGCACTCTGCACTTTAAGTCCTTCCACTCTTAAAACCATTTTCTAAACCAAAAACACTCAAGTTAATTTATGTTACAGTTACAGTCCATTAAATTTTTGTCTTTTCACTCACAGCTCTAAATCCTTAACACAGTGCACTGTTTTATTCACTGCACAACACTGTAAATTCCCGTGTGGTCTAGTGGAGAAGTTCTTGGCGTCTAATCACTGTTAGAGTCTGAGAGTAGCACAAGGAGGTGACCTAGGGATGCGTCGCTGGGTCGTGGTGATGGCGTTCCCACTGCAGACGACTCTGAAGACAGACACAAACTCACGTCGAGTGGTGACTCCACCATGGCTGATGTGCTGGGCTGTGGCTCGGAGCATGAGGGCCTGTCTTGGGGAGGCAACGGAGTGGAGCCAGGGCTGGGCACAGCGGGGGTCACGGGCCTGAAAAAGCTGTCAATCGTTGATTGACGCAAGGAATGACGATTCTGATGATTTATGATGCACTGCCTGAAAACACACACTTCCTCCACAAGTCCCAAGGGCCCCATCTCCCTGTCGCAGTCCGGGTGTTCCAGGTAGTCGAGAACGAACTCTAGGTGTTCCCGGAGTGCGCTCAGCTTGGGGATGGCTGGAGTTGTGTCATGCTGAGAGGAGTCCGCATCATCGTTGCCGTCCTCGTCGGAATCTTTAAGCTGGGTACTAACACCTGCAACTGAAGATGCGATCTCGATATCAGACAGGGTCTGATACCCAGGATCGCCCTCGTCGTCATCCAACCACTCACGCACTTCGTCCACATGAACATCGTTGCCATGCATACATAGAACCCATGAAAGTCATCCACGTCAAAACCTAGGAAATTGTACTCTGCATCCGTTCCGAGAAGCAGACGAGACCAACCATTTTCTAGAGTCTTGACAGGAATTTCCTTCCATGCACTGGCCCAGTTGTAGATTGCAGACTTGATGTTGTAGCGGCGAAGGTTTTCCAAAGTCCGCTGGCCTCACGTGTCCCGTCCCTCCCTGCGCTCGTCCTCGTCCTCGAGAACAACCATCACCTCGTCCAGGAACTTCCGGCGGTATAGGTGCTTCGTTGCCACGATCACTCCTTGGTCCATTGGTTGGATGAGAGCAGTAGTAAGGTGGCAGAAACATGCACCTAATGCGGCCATTCTGAGCCACCAAGTCCTTGTCGCACGGTTGGGAAGGTGCATTGTCGAGGAGAAGGAGGGCCTTTACCTGGTCGCGTGGGATTCCCAGTTTCTCCGTCTGGTAATGTATGACCTCCTTGACGAAATGGCGGTGGAACCAGTCTTTGAAGATCTGGACTGTGAACCATGCCTTCAAAGAATGGTACCAGACGACAGGAAGGACATCCATCACCCCACGAAGACACCGAGGCTGCTTTGCACGGCCAACAATAACGGGCTTAAGCCGGTGCATGCCGTTAGCATTGGCACAACACAAAGCAGATATCTGTTGCTTGGAGAGCTTGCAGCCAGGTACATGCTTTTCCGTCTCCTCGGCTAGAGTGTTTTTTGGCAAAGAGCGATAGAATAAATCAGTTTTGTCAGCATTGTAGACTTGACCGAGAGTGAGGCCCTCCCTGTCGATCAAGCCCTTCACCTTGTGCCAAGACTCGTCAACTCCATCCTCATTAGCGTCCAAAGCTTCACCATGAGACTTACGGTTGGTAAGGCCATGCCATAATTTAAACGCGAAGAGCCAACCCTCAGATGCCTTGAAGTCTAGGGCATCATGAAGCCTTGCAAACTTCTCAGCAGCAGCCTTCAGCTCCGTACCATGTACCATCACACCAGCAGCACGTTGCTGTCGATACGAAATCAGCGTGGAGCGGTCGACTTCAGCAAACTTGGGAGTAAACATCACCTTCCTCTCCACATTGCGTTTGCTTCTTGACGAGAAGTCAGCTGTGTACTCCATGAGTTTGTCTCGGGATCTCTTAATATCAAACAAAGTAGATCGGGCCAGGTTAAACTTGCGGAGGATGCGTGAAGAAGACCATCCCGCATCTACTTTCTCCAATATCTCCCGCTTCTTCTCCAGAGTCAATACCACTCTCTTCCTCTTCTCAGGCGGCGGGGCCATCATCATACACATGAAGGAGATGCACGAGAGCAGCAGGAGTGCCTGCAGCAGGTAAGGCACCACCACAAAAACGAGCACGTGGGCAGCCATGACGATGAGCTTTCACTCGCGACGAGAGACAGGTGGAAAGTGGGGAGGATGCAGGGGTGCTCTAGCGGATGTCGGAGGAATGACGCGCCACAACAAAGCTGTCCCGCGCCCCGCGCGCCAAGTTCAAATTACAGGCGGGATTTTTTTTTTCCGAATTTTTTGTGGTTTT
>NC_136992.1:17649938-17697438 GCF_032717465.1 Coenobita brevimanus | reverse complement strand
TCAGCCTGTCTCTCCATGTGACTCCACAGGCTCCTCTTAAATAACTCATTTCCACTGCTCTCACTCTTGACCTATGTCCTTCCAACAACGTCCAAGCTTCACTTCCGTACGTTAGAGTTGGTATCACAATACTGTCATGTAGTAACTTTTTCACTTCCATGCTCACTTCCCTGTTTCTTATCACTGCTTTCAAAGAACCAGCAACCTTTCTTCCCTGCTGTACCCTTTCAAGCACTTCACCCTCCAAACCTTCATCCTTACTCATCACACTACCCAAGTACTTAAACGTACTCACATTTTCCAATTCCTCACCATCCAACCTCGCTGTCCATTCACTGACTTCACCTCTCTCATATATAGATATATATATATATATATATATATATATATATATTAATTATATATATATATATATGTATATATATATTAATTATATATATATATATATATATATATATATACATATATATATATATATATATATATATATATATATATATATATATATATATATATAATATATATATATATATATATATATATATATACAGGATATATATATATATATATATATATATATATATATATACAGTATATATATATATGACAACTTCACACTATGTTAAACTTCACTTCATCCAGTTTTGATTACTCATTATATAAATTAAATTGTCAAAACATTACTAAATATATTTTTGTGTAGTTTATCGTTCACCCAATGCTTCTTTGGAACCCAGTGTATTTGATTCCATATCCACTCAGTTGAGTAATCTTGTTCTTGCCCGTGGCACCGAAATTACCATTTTGGGTGATTTTAACATACACAATGTTGAATGGTTATTGCATTCTGCCCGGACTGATGACGCTGGTCTAGAGTGCGAGCTGTTTGCGGAATCGTTTAATCTCACCCAGTTGGTAAAGCAACCAACGAGAATACCTGATAATCCTGACCATAATTCCCATCTCTTGGATTTATTCTTGACAAATAATCCAGATCAATACAGGATAGAGGTACTGTCACCACTTGGATCTTCTGACCACAATCTCATCAAAGCCTCATTAGTTAACCCTCCAACACCTCCCCGTTATGAACCTGTCAGGGTGACCCGATGGCACTTTGATAGGGCAGACTGGGATCGATTTAGAAACTATCTTGCTGATGTTCCATGGCAGTCTTTCTTCTCTAGTGATCCCAATTCTATCCAGTCCCACATTTGCGACTTAATACTAGCTGGTATGGATTTATTCATACCAAGTCAACAGTTCACTAAAAGATCGAACTCTCCAAAATAGTTTGATGGCAGCTGTGCCAGAGCAACAGCCCAAAAGTCATTAGCGTATAACTCTTACTTAAATTTAAAATATCTGAATCACTCTCCCAATTTAAAATTGCTAGAAATCATGCAAAAGCTGTATTAAATCTATCTAAATCAAACTTTCTTCAAAAGTAAGCATCAGAACTACTTAACAACCCTAATGACAATAGAATATTCTGGTCAACTCTTAATTCTTTCAATAATAACTTTAACAAGTCATCTTTCATTCCCCCACTAAAATCTTCAGATGGCGACATTACAAATGACCCACATGGGAAAGCTGATATCTTTGCCAGTACCTTCGCCAGCAACTCTACCATAGACGATACCAGCCAAAATGTCCCAGTACTGGAACTTGATTCTCCCGAAATTGACCCACTTAAAATACAGACAAGATACGTAAAATCCATCCTAGACAATTTAGGCTACCTACCAACAAAGCTCCAGGCCCAGATGGAATTCCGCCAATTGTTTTGAAAAAGTGTTCCCCTGAACTTATCTCTGTCCTAGCTAAATTATTCAGACTATGCATACGTACTTCTTTATTCCCAAATTCATGAAAGAAGCCAATATCCACCCAATTCCGAAGAGGGGAAGTTCGTCTGACCCAATTACAGACCAATAGCTGTCACATCTTCTCTTGGTAAGGTATTTGAAACTTTAATTAATAAGGACATTGTTAAACATCTTGAATCCAACAACTTAATTAGTGACAGACAATATGGTTTTCGCCACGAAAGATCCACCATTGACATACTAAATCTCTTAACTCATATCATCCATTAATCAGTTGATCTTTTTGGAGAAACTCATGCAGTAGCTCATGATATCTCTAAAGCTTTCGACAGAGTATGGCATCGTTCCCTGCTGTCCAAACTCCGTTGCTATGGACTCACGTCTTTTGTTCCTTTGATTTCTTCATATCTTAGTGACAGGAAAATAAGAGTAAAATAGACGATGTATATTCCAATTTCCACTCAATTAACGCCGGTGTGCCGCAAGGATCAGTTCTGGCACTAACCCTATTTCTGGTTCATATTAATGATCTCTTATCAGTCACCCACAATCCCATTCACTCATATGCAGATGACTCAACATTACATAGTTCATTCACACTCAGACATCCATTTACAAAGTCTAATATATCCACCTCTCAACTCAGTATAGCCATCTCCATAAATCAAGATCTATCTACAATCAGTGAATGGGGACAAAACAACCTTGTTTCTTTTAATGCTAGTAAAACTAAATATATACAGTTTACTAATAGACAGATATTGCCAGATTCGTACATTACCTTCAGTGCTACTAATATTCCCATCTCCAAAAGTATTGAAATTCTTAGCGTCTCACTTAACAGTGCCCTCAGCTGGACCTCTCATGTCAGATCACTTGCTAAAACTGCCTCAAAGAAACTTGGATTATTGTACAGAGTCCGTAACTTCTTCGCCGATGAGCAGTTAGCTATAATTTATAAGAGTCATGTGCGCTCTCAGCTTGAATATTGCTCACCCTTGTGGAACGGTTGTGGAGAGGTTGCATTAAGACAACTAGACAAAATTCAGAACAAAGCTGTTAGAATCATTAACAACCCTGCCATTACAAATAAACTACCTCCCCTGCAAGTAAGAAGGAATGTTGCCTCCCTTGCATTATTTTACAGATATTTTTTTGGCAAATGCTCAGACGAAGTTGTGTCCATGGTGCCACCTCTCCATGCCTTCCCTCGTGCTACACGGGCATCTGGTAGCGCTCATGACTGGAATGTCACTCAGCCATATTGCAGAACTTCTGGCTATCAGAATTCTTTCATTTACCATATATATGGTAAAAATGAGCACAGTTTCATCTCGTATGTTTCTTGTTTAATTTGTGATTTATCTACGTAATGATTTTTGTTGAGATTGAAATACTTGCACTGGGAATATTATAAGTCTGACACATTTGAAATTTAGACTAAAGTTCATATTTAGGTTGACTGCAAGGCTTTGTAGCACATCTTTACACTTTTCATCTTGATATTGGCTTGTATGCCAAAGCAGTCTTTCTAGTATCAATGTAGTTTACATCAGTAGCATACATTATAACATCTAAGAATTTGGGAAATAAATTGATCTTGAATTAGGCTTTATATTTTTCTTTATGTACTGGTAGAAAAAGCATCTTTTCTGGCTTTTATCCATAGATCCTTATTTCTTACCCTTCCCACAGAAAGCAAATACGGTATATCATTGACCCCTATGCGCCAGGCGACGTGTATAGCCGTCACGATTTTGAGCATGGAGCAACGTTGGTTGACGTGTATAGCTGTCATGATTTTGGGCGCGGAGCAATGCCGGTTGATGTGTATAGCTGCAAGCTTCTTCCCGCCACCCTTTGTACTTGAACTTATCCTTTCTCATCGATGAGACTACCTGGAGATGTGGGGATACTTTCGATTGAAAAAGGAAGAGTTCTTGAGTCTCATGTATCTTTAATTTTTTCTGTGGCTTTTATAGTTAGCAGATATTAGGGTTTGAAGTAAGGGTATTTTTTCCAAAATCACGAAATCCCCCTTAGGGAGGAACATGCGACATCGGAAAATCCCTGGCATATAGGGGCTAAGATAATGTAGTGAGAAACCATCCAATGTAAAATAGAGTACGACTTTGCTATGATGATGTTATACAGTAATTTATTATTTAATCACGAGTACGAACATTGCCCTCTCTTGGCTCATACCCATTTTCATTCTTTTCATGTGAGCTTGGAATGAAGCCAGTGAATATCAAAAAGAGATGAATTTGATCTTCAGCCATTCTCTCTCTCTCTCTTTCTCTCAAGGAATCATAAAATTTTCTTATAAATTATATGATAATGAAAAATGGTATTGTACACTGTACCGAAGGTGAATTTATGATGTATATATATATATACTGTATATAATATTTATCGTACATACGGCAACAGTGGAGGAGGGGCGGGTGGCTAGCCGGCATCTCACCCAGACCTCACGTGCCGGGCTAGGCTATGTAGATGTTTGCGGGTAGGTTTGTGTTTGCAGAAGAGCTTGTGCAAGCGCAAAACCGCGAATATGCGTAGAATTTGTCGCAAACACAAACCCACAAACAAAATAACACCTCTGCAATTGTGAAATTTGCGGTTAGTGGAAGTGATTGTGGAAGTGTCCAGCTCTGATATATATCTATATCTGTCTATCAGTCTCTCTCTCTCTCTCTCTCTCTTTCTATATATATATATATATATATATATATATATATATATATATATACAGGGTGTAATGCGACATATGACAAAAACTTACACCAATGATCTATCATGCAATTTTGAGTTTATTTTGTTCTATTACATATACTCTCTGCGACCCCAGTTCAGTACCTAGCATTCGGCTGTTTAAGTGTAATAGTTTCGTGGCTGGCATGTGCCACTGGGTGAGAGCTTCGCAGGGCAACGGGAGATGAGTGCTATTAGCTTATACTGCACTGTACATAAAAATCCCATATCCTATCAGTACAAACGAGTTTTAAGAAGAAACTTTACATGGTTTATTGATTCTTTAACATCGTCGCACATTCTTGGAATTCCTTTCACAAATCGACTGTTAATTAAGAATTAAATTCAAATCTTATGGCTTGTGAGACAGTAGGGGGGGAGGAGAGGGGCTGGTGTATTGTTGCCAGTTATGTAATGTTTAGTTTGTAGGATATTGCTACCAGCATTATCATAACATCCACAGCTCATTCAGTGGAAAAACATTATTGTAATGAGTGACTAGCATCCCTTTAAGTCAGGAGTAATATTATTATTCATTAAAATTTTTCTGCTGCAAGTAAACGTGGCACCATTTCTTTCATATGATGTTGACATGAGAACAGTGTCACAGGATTCCCAATGTAACGACTATGCGGCAAGACCTATTTTTTGTTTCCACCTAACGGCACTATTTAACATCTGACAACATATCTAGCTACATTCTGGATATTTTTGTCATTTTTAGGTGATATTCTAGAGATTTTATCGTATTTTCTAGCGATGTTTTGCAGTAGCGACATTCTAACAAGTTTTCAGGACTAAACTAGCAAGATAGATCATAAGGACTTGGCAACCCTCCGTCCACTGTCATTTGAACGGGAAAATTTGTAGGCGAGGCACACACTTCAAATACTGTTCTCCGCATTCAGGTGTTCACTGGGTTCAGCTTGTTCATGAAACAGCATACCACGTACGTACAGCAATGAAGAATACGCAGATATTGTCTATTTTTATGGATTCTGGGATGGTAATGCCAGTGCTGCAGAGAGGAATACAGGTGGAGATACCCAATCACGCCACGTTTACTTGCAGCGGAAAAACTGTTATAAATAATATTCTTCCTGACTTAAAGTGAGGTAATCTCCCTTTACAATAATGTTTTTCGATTGAATGAGCTGTGGGTGTTATGATAATGCTGGTAGCAATATCCTACAAACTAAACATTACATAACTGGCAACAACACACCAGCCCCTCTCCTCCCTCCCTACTCCCATGCAAGCCATAAAATTTGAATTTAATCCTTAATTTACAGTCACTTTGTGCAAAAGAATTGCAGGAATGCATGATGATGTTAAAGAATCAATAGACTATGTAAAGTTTCTTCTTAAAACTCGTTTGCACTGATAGGATATGGGATTTTTATGTACAGTAGGCTACAGTATAAGCTAATAATACTAATCTCCCATCGCCCTGCGAAGCACTCACCCAATGGCACATGCCAGCCATGAAACTTTTACACTTAAATAGTCGAATGCTGAGTACTGAACTGAGGTCGCAGAGAGTATATGTTATAGAACCAAATATACTCAAAATTGCATGATAGATCATTGGTGTAAGTTTTTGTCACACGTCGCGTTACACCCTGTACATATGTGTGTGTGTGGATGGGGTGACATTTCTTTGTACTGCCTTGAGCTTGTCCAAATGATTTTTCTCACACTGCCATCCCAAGAACTTTATACATTTCATAGAATGTACTTTCTTATTTCTTTCAGTTCAATCTGGAAGGAAATCCTTATCTTGTATTTCCTGGATATTGAAAATGACCACCGAACCTCAATTACAGGGATTCTTATTCCATTTTCAGGTGAAAAACTGATCATTTTGATGCCTTATTGGAGCTTCAAATGGATTATACTAAAAAGGCAACTTTATACATGATTCTACCATAAATTTCTGGATTGCCCTGCTAGGTATCCCATGATAAAGGGAGTTATTTGAATGGTCAACAGGAATAATTGTGAGGAGAGTTTCTATGTATGAAAATCGCAGTATGTAATGGTTGCTATATAGATGTTTAGTTTATAAACTTTTTTACCGTGCCAAATTTCGTAACTTGAATAAAGTATGTTCATTACATTCTTCTTTGTTTCAGGTACGATTCAGAGTAGTATCCAAGCATTCTGGCTGCAGAAGAATGGCAACGTTGAGCAGTCCTCAGAGTTGGAAGCAATTGTTTCAGAAATTTTTGGATGAAATGGTAAAGTCAGATCCAATGAAACTAAAGTTCTTTATCAGTATTAATCCAGAAAAGAGTGTTGAAGAGCTTTTTAACTGTATCTGGACCCTCACAGAAGCTCATCAAATTCTGATTCCCTCATTGCATTCCACCACTGCAGAAAAGTCTGCCTGTAAAGCTAGTAGACAAATAATGCAGGGAAATGCTTACAGTGAAAATGGAAATTTAGAATTAGCACTTAAATGTTACAATGACAGCGTGCTATTAGCACCATACCCTACCACGCAGCAGACAGGAGCTGGAGCTTCACCTGGTTCTCACTCACACACTGGCAACCAACAGGATGTTGGTGCAGGATCCCACAGTTCTTTGGGTTGGGAGGAGAACCAGTACAGCGTGTTGGCACAAGCCTATTGTGCCCGAGCTAATTTGCTATTCAAGATTAATCAGTTTGAGTTGTGCCAGAGGGACATTGATCTGGCCCTGGAACTAGGTTGTCCAAAGACCTCACTTAACCATCTTTCGAAGCTAAGAAGTCTGTGCTTGACAAGAAAAACTACCATGAAGCAAGAAGCAACAAATTCTTTAATGGAATCATTTGCGTTCAAGCATCTACCTTCACCAAAATTGACTCATCAGAATTCCTCCCTGCCATCACTGAGCAATGCAGTCCAGTTTGCCTTCTCTCCTACCGCAGGTCGATATTTGGTGGCCAAACGAGACATTCACCCAGGTATGTTTTTGTAGTATGTAATGTAAAAAATTACTACTGTGTTACCAAATGGCGGGTTTTAGAATGAAACCCTCAATTTTCAAGACCTAGAAATGTAATGGCCTGGTAATTACTGTCTTTACTGAGTCCCTTGGGGCCGTGAGTGACGTGATTCGCTCACCACCTGCCCAAACGTTAGTGTGTCCCAAACGTTAGTGTGTCCAGGCAGATGGATTGTCCATACATGAAACTTCTATGCTTAAGCTTGAAGAATATTCATTCTTCTCTCCAGTAACTGGTATTCCCAGCCTAAATATAATGCGTCCGTGATGTTACCACATTAGGAGGAGCAATGACTTATCTTGCTTTCATGTTCTTGAACTTGATTTTTCTGAATTCTCTACTCTCTGGCTTCGGCTTTCCTGTCATTCTCTAAGTATAATCTGTGCTGTTTACTTATCCCCTAATTCAACTGACAATGAAAAATTCTTCGACTATTTTACCTCTACGATGGAACAGATCCTATCAGTTTCTCCTTTCTGTGAAATCTCCATATTAGGAGATTTCAGTGTTCACCACCAGCTTTGGCTCCTGTCCTTTCACTGATCCATCTGGTGAACAAGCCTACATCTTTCCTATCCTTAATGACCTACTGTAGTGGAGCATCTACAGCACCCTACCTCTATCCCTGACCGCCTTGGAGAGAGTTCCAGCATACTTGACCTCTTCCTTACAACTAATCCTTCTGCTTACGCTATTAATCTTTCCTCTCCGTTGGGTTCCTCCAAGCACAACCTTATTACCTTAACGTGTCCTATCACTCAAGTACGGCCTGTGGACCCTCCAAAGAAACGTCGGTTGTGGCACTTTGGAGCTGCTGATTGGGAGGCCCTCAGGCAGTACTTCTTTGATTTTCCCTGGAATGATTATTGCTTCCATGGCCAGGAGCCATCTGAATGTGCCTCGCGCATTACGGAGGTTATTCTCTTGGGCATGGAGGCATACATGCCTTTCTCATATCCTTTGACTAATGCAAAAAAGCCTTGGTTTAATCATGCTTGTTCCAATGCTGTCCATAACAAAGAGAGGGCCTATAAAAGGTACAGGAGCCAACTCACCTCCTGAATCACATTTTTTTTATGTTTCTGCCCGGAACCATGCTCAGTGTTCTTCGCTCTGCTAAAAATAATTTCATCCCTACTAAATTCTCTCAACTCTCCAACTTGAATTCTTCCCGCTCCTTCTGGCACCTTACCCAAAACCTTCCTAACAACTTTACCTCATCCTTCCTCTTTTCTACTCTGATGGTTCTGTAGCTATTTCTTCTACTGATAAAGCAGATTTCTTCGCTCAGATTTTCTCCTCCAATTCCACCTTAGATGATTCCAGTGCTGTTCCTCCATCACTTCCCCCCTCTAACTTCCTCATGGTTGCCATTATTTTTTTTTTCAACTGATGTATTTTCTGCCATCATTGGCTGCAGTACAAACAAGGCATATGGGCCTGATGAGGTGCCTCCTGTTGTCCTAAATAACTGTGCTTCTGTGCTTACACCCTGCTTAGGTAAACTCTTTTGCCTTTGTCTGTCAACTAGTACCTTTCCTTGTTGCTGGAAGTTTGCTCTCATTCAGCCTCTCCCAAAGAAGAGTGACCATTCCCAACCCTCTAACTATCGCCCAGTTGCTTTAACATCCTGTGTCTCAGAAGTTTTCGAGTCTATTCTTAACAGAAAATCTTAAAGCATCTTTCCCATTACAACCTTCCATCTGATCGTCGGTATGGTTTCCATCAGGGACGCTCCACCGGCGATCTTCTCGCGTACCTTTCAGACTCCTGGTCATCCATCTTTCGGGAATTTGGCGAAAGTTTTGCCATTGTACTTAGGTTTTCGATCGAGTCTGGCATAAATCTTGAATTTCTAAACTGTCCTATAGTTTGTATTCCTCTGTCTGTGCCTTTGTCTATAGCTTCCTTTCTGGTCGTTCTGTTGGTGCTGTTGTAGACGGCCACCATTCTTCTCCTAGATCTGTCAACAGTGGTGTTCCTCAGGGCTCTGTCGTATCACCAACTCTTCCTTTTAATCATTAATAATCTTATAAGCTGTACATCTAACCCTATCTTCTCATTTGCTGATGATTCCACTCTTCACCTGTCGCTTCGATTCGCGAAATGTCCATCCCAGCTGGTACTTCAACAAACAGGGGATGAGGCTACGAGACGCCTAATGTCTGACTTGGCCGGTATCTGTTACTGGGGTAAAAGTAATCTTGTTGTTTTAAATGCATCAAAGGCTCAGTTTTTACACCTTTCAACCCAACAAAATCTTCCAAAGGAGTACCCACTAATGTTTAACCCGTCCCGTCCCGACGACGTATGGGTACGTCACCACGATTTGCATTTGCCAGTCCCGGCGACGTACCAGTACGTCGTGCAATTGCAATGTGCATAATTTCGACAATTTTCAAATTTCGCGCTTGATTTGCGGTACGTACCATTGCCTGACCTTCCCCTACCTGCCACCAGGCGGGGACACTCGGCGACCCCGTGCGACCCGTGCTAGCCCGCCACTCGTCCACTCACCTGGTAGCCACGGTCCTGCTCAGACATGGCTAAGAGAGGTCTCTCAGAGAGCGAAATTCAAGTCGCCCTGGACACCTTTACCGGCGACAGTGATTCCCCACTGGATGACGAGGAGATGGACAAAGATTATGTGCAGCCAGAGGAGGAAGAAACCACCAGCAGTGACGAGGAAGTTCCGTCACCAAGGAAGCGGCAGTACGTGACTTACCGTGCTGCTAGAGAGGGGCAGGAGGCAAAGAAGGCACGTGGTATGTCATATCCCTATCCCCAGCGTGCCTTGGAAGCGGGTCGACCCGAGGTCGAGGACGAGGACGAGGACGAGGACGGAGACGTGGGACGTGCTGCCACGTGGTATGGGCGGGAGGTGATTACGCATCGTGGCCCAGAGCGCACACCACGTCGTCTAAGCAGGTATGGGCCTAGCATTCTGTTTGGGGCAGTAGGAAGTGAAGTGGAGGGAGTGGGGAGTGAAATGGACATTCCTGGGATTAGGGAAAGTGAGTGAGGTGGGTGAGTCATTGCTCTCCCTACGCAGTGTGAGGCGGCAGAGTGGATCACGTGGGCCAGTGCGGGTGCGTTCCTTATCACGTGGGGTTGTGAGGGAGGGGGAAGGTGGGGAGGAACCACTCCAAAGCACGTCTTATGCTCCCCAATATCCCCTAACACGTGGTCGAGCAAGGTTGCGTGAGAGAGCACGTGGTGTGGTAATGGAGGGGAAGGTGGGAGGAACCACTCCCCAGCACGTCTTCTGCTCCCCAATATCAAACTATTTCATCCCCACAGCCCCCTAATGTTCCTCAAGGCCGTAAGGGTAAGGGAAAGGGAAAGGGTAAAGGCAGAGGGAAGAGGAGTGACAGTGGGGAAGCCCTCCGTACTCCTTCTCCCCAACCTCCCCAACCAGGATCTCCTCCCCACCCAGACGAAGGCGGTGATGGGGACGAGGGATTTTGTCGTGGGATTGGGAGGATGGGGAGTGATTTTTCTCCCCTCATTCACCCCTTCACTGAGCATGGGCGATCTGGCTGCATTGCACCAGGTATTCACTGCAATTCAAGCAGGTTGGATTTTTCCACCTTTTTTCAGTGAGGCCTTCGTTGATCAGATCGTGTTTCAAACAAACCTGTTTGCAAGCGGCCAGCGGCTAGAAAGTGAAAGATTGGGAACAAGGAGTAGGCATTCAATGATTTATGATTACCCTGTCTCCATTCCAGAAATGTTCTTATTTTTTGCCCTTGTCCTTTTGATGGGTATAATAAGAAAAAATAGAATTCCTGCTTACTGGACTACGGACCCTGTTATGTTTACCCCCATATTTGGTCAAGTGATGAGCCGTAATCGGTTTCAACAAATTCTAAGTCGCCTCCATTTTTATGATGCTAATGACCCTGCAAATGCAAACAACACGGACAAAATGAGGCGAATTAGGCTGGTCTTTGATCACCTCAGGCAAACCTTTCGATCCTCATTCTATCCCTATAGAGATCTCGTCATAGACGAGAGTCTCGTGTAGTGGAGGAAGGCAATATTTCATTCAGACAGTATATACCCAGCAAAAGGCACGTTTGGGTTCAAGATCTTTGTTATGTGTGACTGTAGGACTGGAAACGTGCAAGACATAGTCTTGTACACCGGTGCACAGACAGACATAATAGAAGATCGAAGTATAGGACTTTCTGGAGCAGTGGTAAAGACGATGATACAAGACTACCTTCATCGTGGTCACGTTCTCTATCTCGACAACTGGTACACTAGCCCTCTTCTCGCTCGTTATCTTCACAGACATGAAACGGGAGTCTGTGGAACCGTAAAGGTGAACCGGCGTCACATGGTCAAGGTAGGGCGGAAACGTGCAAGGAGTGAGGTTGTCTTCTTCAAAGCAAACAACATCCTTGCAACAATGTGGAACCACAACAGAGAAGTAAGCCTCTTGTCCACGGTTCACCGCCCCTTGATGCACCGTACTGATTCTGTTGATTACCATAGCGAGAGCAGGCGTCGTGTTTGGAAACCTGAATGTGTCATGGACTATAATATAAACATGCGCCTCGTGGACCAGTCAGACTCCATGATATCGACGGTAGAGTGTGCCAGGACCACGATGAAGTGGTATAAGAAACTGTTCTTTCACTTGCTAGATATCACTGCTCTGAATTGCCACCACCTTCACGCCATGACCACAGGAGTTCAGGAAACCTTTGAAGGGTTTGTGAGGGAGCTCACACGAGAAATCTTGCAAATATGCTGTTGAAAGGCCCCAACAGCGCCCCCGCACTGCCCTATTACCCACACTCCCCAGAGAATATCCGCCCGCCATTTCCCCACTCCTATCCCGCCCCAGCCCAACAGACCTAGGCCCCAGCGCAGGTGTCACGTGTGCAGTCATTCCCAGGTGAGACTCACGACACAGAGGAAGGACACCCGCTATGAGTGCGTGCAGTGTGACGTGGGTCTGTGTATTCACCCATGTTTTAGTGAATACCACACGTTGCTGCAATTTTAGCATAGTGTGATTGCGAAAGGACGCAGAAATTATGATGTAAATGCGACAGACAGACGCTCTGTGAAAATATCAGTCATGTGGATCGCCAAATATTAGTATAAAGTGCCTACGGGTAGAACATAAGTGCAAACATTGGGTGTAAGTATATAAATCTGCCCTAAGTTGAAACTTACATAGAGAGGGTTGTTTGATGCGATATTCTGTCGCTCAGTGCAATAAATACGGCCCCTTATTATAAATTTTCTATTATGTGACATTCTTACGGGTATAATATAAGTTCAAATTATTGTATATGATGATGTATTTCCTAAGTCAAATATTCATAGCGTGTCTATAAAGATAAGATTTCCTGACACTTAGTCGAATGAATAAGGCACGTATTAGTCAAAATAAAAGTCAGCAAGTGATAAAGTGAATAATTAGTATATAAGTGTGTGAGTGAATTAGTATATAAGTGTGTTAGTATTATGTATGACGTAACATTCCTTGCGAGGGTATTTTCAGGCGATATTCTCACGCTCACTTGAATAAATAATGGCAGTAAGTATGTACAGTGCATTGGAGGGGTGTAAACGTGTGTAATGTAAGTGGGAAAATATAATTGGAGTGAATAAATAAAGTAGATGATGAAACACGAGTGTTTGAGATCGTGGTTGCTACGTGAATAGGCGCTAGCATATCGCTAAATTCCCTCGTAATGAATGAAAATAATTGAAAACCTTCACAGTGGTGGGGGAAAGGTTCTATGTAAATGGGAAAATAATTGGAAAGTGATAAAACAATTTGGTATGTTGAAATACGAGTCATAGCGAGTGCGCTTACTAAGCTGATGTGCGCTAAACTTATGCTGCATGTCATCAGAATGAATGAAAACATCTGAAATCACTTACAAACAGTTGTAATTGGTAAATTGTCATTGAAACAGAAGTATACAAGTAGAAAAAATGATCGGTAGACTCATAACAGAAAATTAGCAGATAGCATGATACGACTCGGACCTAACTCGCTATGCTCGCGCGATGGTACAATGCTTATTTTTCCTATATATGTGTCTGAAATACATTATATTGTTACTGTTATTGTTTATTAGTACAACTTCAATAAATGTAGAGGTGTTGTGTGTTGTTTGTCCCATTACTCCTTACCATAGAAAACGTTTACGCATATCCAGCGCATTACAGAATACTATACCTGCGGGGGGAAACCGCACCTGTATAGACCACTTATAGACCGCAGAGACCACTTTCTTCAAGATTTTCCATAGTTTCTCGACCTAAGCGGAAGTTTCATAAGAAAAATTTTTTTTCCAAAAAGGCTCGGGACTGGGGGATGTCATAGGTGCGGAAAGGCTCGGGACGTGACGGGTTAATAATATCCAGCTGAATCCTGCATCTTCTTTAAACATACTCGGGATTTCATTCTCTGTCGATTTATCTTGGAAAGATCATATTATATCTCTTGTAAAACCTGCTTCCTAGAGATTAGGTGTGCTAAATCGACTCCGTACCTTTTTACCCTTGCACAGTTGTTGATTTTATACCAGGGTTGTTTTTGCCCCTGTGTAGAGTGCAACTCTTATGTGTGGGGAGGCTCCACCCATACAGCTCTTCTCAACAAGGTGGAGTCAAAGGCTTTTCGTCTCATTAACTCTTCTCTTATTCACTTCCTTCAACATCTGTCCCTTTGACGCACAGTTGCATCTTTATGTATCCCTTTTCTATCTCTGCTTCAATGGTCACTGTTTCTCTGGACAGTCTGCTTGCATCCCTCCACCTCTACGACGGGGCACGTAGCACCCGTCTAGCAACAAACTCTCATTCCTTTTCTGTCCAATTTTCTAATGCAAGAGTTAACTGTTACTGCCAGTCCTTCATTAATGCAACAGGTCAACTCTGGAACTGTCTCCTTCTGTCTGTACTTCCTACTTCCTATGATCTTCAGTCGTTCAGACGCAGTGTGTCCAGGCATCTCGAAATGAGCGGATCTTGAATTTGGCTATCTGTTGTTTTGTTTTTGTTTTTTTCTTGGAAGGAACGGTTTGCACGTCCCTGGCATAAAAAAAAAGGAAAGACCCTTCAGTTTACAGGGTCTCATAATACCTAATACTTGATTCAACTAGTGGATAGAAGGTCACAAATTTTTTTGTTGAGAGTGAATGGTGTCTCTTTGGTAGTGCTGGAACAGGGCATTGCCCGTCAGAGTCAACTGACAATGTAGAAGTTGGCCTAACTGGAGTTCTGTGGCACCAAAGGCATTTCCATTCCTTCGTAGTAGACAAGATGGACCTTCAAGATCTGTTGAGGAGAGCTTGGCTTTTGTGGATAATTCTAGAGACAGATGGATTTTTTTCTGAGTATGTAGGCTACCCCAGACCAACCCATGCCATTGGTGCCGCTTTGGTGATCTGAGAGATGACTTTAATTAACTTATATGAAGCCCTATATCCGAGGCGATATTTACAATCATCTCTATTGATTGGGTATATTGCAGCAATGTAGACTCCACCATCAGGCAGTCATCAAGAAATGTTGGCATGTCTGCACTCTGAGTGTTTGCAGCCAAAAGGATACACGTTTTCTGGTTGTGAGCACCCAACAGATGGTATTTAAACCGAATGGTAGGACAGAACCGTCAAATTTGTCTTCTGATGCAAACTGACGAAAAAAAAAAATGAACAGGTTGGCTGTTGAATTATGTCAGAAGTCATCTTCGAGGTCCAGGGAGGCTAGCCAGCACTGCTGTTGTAGATGGTAGTGAGCAGAGTTTTGTTGTGGCCATTTTGAGTGGTGTCTCATCATTTTGTTTGTTTAATGTGCCATGTCCAAAATTATTCTTGTTTGGCAGCATCCTTCTGGGAGACTCGCAACAACCTGGCGAAGGAAGACTGATGAGATAGAATTGTCTGTGTTACCTCATCCCAAAATCTACAGAGATTTCTGGATTTCTGGGTTATCTTTGCTTCTTGATTTGGTCTGCATTGGATTGGATGGAACTTACATCTCCGAGTGGTTCCAGGCTTCATGTTCCTAAAGGCCGGGTCCTGTATGTACTGCTGCTGGTTAAGTGTAGATCTGACTGTGAAAAGATCGTCAAAATAGTTTGTAGTGTCTTTGTTTTTGACCTTGCCTTTGTGTGACGCGTAAGGCATGCTGTTGACGGGACTACTTGATCGAGGTTTGCTTTGGTCAAATAATGTCCCCATTTGGGTTGATTGAAGAGAGTTTTGGCCTTGAAGCTCTTCGTTTATATACAGTATGAGAAAAAAGCTGTTTGGTGAAATCGTCTCTGAGGTAAGGATCTTTGAGCTACTCTGGTGGTGACATAACGAGGTGGAAATTGATCGAGAGATGCCATATTTGGGTGAAACATAGGCTGTAGTCCGTGAGGACCGAGTTCAGGTTTTGGGGGAATGAAATTGTATCTGCTGATGATAGCAAGTTTATCTGAACTTTCATTTCTCAGTCTGCTGCTCTTCCTGAACCGGCAAAAATAATGATGGTGCAGCTTTTTATTAGTTTGGCTAGATAGACTACTACTGAAGGTTCAAGACGAAGTCCATTCAGCCTGAGTTTTGTGACTGGTAAGAGACCCGTTGTCCCAGTCACAAAAGTAGTATTTTATGGTCGAGAAATGTCATGGCTTCAGTCCTTGGGGAGAGTAAGAATCCTCGAAGTTTCTGTGTGACTTGAGATCTTATAGTGGTAATGCTGGAAGAGATTCCAGTTTTACTGCATTCAAAAACTGTGATGTAGTGGACATGGTCAGATCTTTATATGAGTTGTCCAGTGAGAGCAGGAGTTGTCGATGTTTCCACTTTGAATGTTGTGGGAGGGTTGCATGTGTTAGCTTCTCCCACAGAGTCTTAGGGTTATATGGCCAGTCCTTCCAATTCGAGCTTGTTAGAAGAGGTATCGAGAGCCCAGGTGGCTTTATCTTGGGAAATTGACCTCCATCCTCTGAAGCCCATGCAGGCATCATCACAGGGAAATACCTCGGTACCAGACAGTCTATCCGCTGCATCTGCCGTGCCATTCCAATCAGATACTACCCAGGCATCCATAGGGAGTTCACTTTCAGTGGCCTACTTGATTTTGTAAATGTAAAACTCTTTCAGGAGGGTTCTCAGTGTGAGATGTAACGTTTCCCAGATACCAAAGTTTATAGTAAGAGTGATCAGTCCAAAGGGATAGGTGACTACTGGCTAGTCGTTGGTTAGGTCCCTCCAACAATAAGAAAAAAGCAGCTCAAGGATTTTGGCATGGGCAATTGTCATGATTTTCCCCATGTCTGATTTCATATAAGAGGACTCCTCTTCATGTACAGTACCTGATTTTTTTGTTCATGTTGCCTTTATATATTCACAGACTTGTTAGAACAGTGCTCATAACTCGAGGGCACCCAACGGTCTTACTCATCACGTTGTAGGGCACCAGACTGAGAGGGAGCATGGCGATGCAACAAGCCCAACTACCCTCGAAGGCCGGGATGCTGTAGGAAGGCAGTGGCAGAGAATCTGCACTGCAGTGGGTGTCAGAAGAACAACACTCAACGACTGGCAGTCCAGGACGACGAGCCGAAGATGACTTGTCGATGAGGGAATCGAGCACTGATGCCATCTAGAGTGCATGCACATAAGTGGGCAACTGCTTTAGTACAATGAAGGTTGCAAAAAGGCTCTGGGGTAACTGAAGACAGAAGAGTCTTAGAGGTGAGAAAGCAGAAGAGTTGGAAAATACAGAGGAGAAATGTGGGAAAGAACACAGAAAAAAAGCCCACGCTAGAGGGACAGCAGAGAAAAAATCCACACTACAAGAGAGACAGCACCTAATGGGAGACACCGCTAAAGGGGAAAAAAAGCAGGAAAAAATGGGACGGGGGGGGGGGGGCAACTCGTAGTAACACCTTGAAGGTTTTGTAGATCCTGCATGAAGGTAAGTTCACAGACGCACTCAGAGGCAGAAAAGGTTTAAAATGGAGAAATCATCTGCTGCTTGCCCGAGGTGACCAGATCGCAACATTGCTCAGTTGAAGAATGAAAACAAATTACTGGGAAACAACTTGTGTGGTAGTCTTAAAAAAAAAAAAAAAAAAAACGGGGCTGACAGCTCTCAAGTGATCTCCACGTGAGCTAAATTTACAATTGACGTTAGTTCTACAGTAATTTTTCTCTCCTGAAAACCACGTCACGTAAGGCCTTGGGATGGGTCGGCAAGAGTGGTAGCTGCCACGTTGCCACATTCTAAAGGGACACATAAATTAGCAAGCTCTAATGTCGGATAGTCTGTTCTGTCATTTGGTCAAGACAGGCTGAAGAAGTAAACTGTTGTCCAAGAGTCTTCCATTCCCGTATGTAGTTCTAAGTGCAGCCCATAATGATTTCTTTCCTGAATGGCCAGTGCTAGAAGGCCTTCTTTCCAGTGAGGAAATGAATCTTCACATGGAGACTGTGCCATTCATTGTACCACATGCATGTGTGTCCTGTCCCTTGTTGTTGCCACTGTAGTTACTGTTGTCAGATGTGGATGAGTTGCCCAATATGCCGTGGTCTGCGATGCCAGAACTGTTCAGAAAGGGGCTCAAAACTCCTCAAGTTTAGTTTGTACTGACTTGTCTGTATTTTAGAGAATAAAGAGGTTTGGGGGAATGCGTGGGAGACTTGTGGAACGCATGTGGTGGCATGCCCTAGTCCTACCATGTATTTGTGCTTCAATTTTTCGGACCTTGAGGATGCCCACTAATATCTGTGACATCCCGTAGTCATATTTACTGTGTATATATATATATATATATATATATATATATATATATATATATATATATATATATATATATATATATATATATATATGTACGTACTTGTGTATGTGTGTGTGTGTGTGTGTGTGTGTGTGTGTGTGATTCATCAATCACAATTTTAATGATTCTTTACTTTAGGGGTTTGACGCCTTGGATATTGGTACTGTTTTTTGTCAAGAGTTGTGAATATTATCTAAACTGAGGCGGGTCTTCTATAAATGAAACAGATACTAAATGAGAGAGATTAAGCTACTTAGTCATTGTGAGAGAAGGACTCCTATATAAGCAGAACATTTAGAACACAAATTGTAACAAGTAACTCATCCAGAGCTTCATGAATAATATTATTCTAGGTGAGCTGCTGGGTGTGGAGAAGAGCTTTATCACCCTCTTGAAGACGGAACACTGGACGAGTTACTGCGCGGTTTGCATCAAAAGATGCCCTGCACCTCTGCCCTGTCCCAACTGTATATTGGTAAGGGTGACTATCTTATTGTAATCACATATTTAAGTGAGTTCAGGCTAAGAATTCGAAAAAGTAACTCATTTTTCCTGAAATTATTTAGGAAAGTAATTCAGCATGAAAATCCTTCCATAGTCTCCACCAGCATGTATGTCACAGCTCATAAAGGTAGTACTGAAGGAACCAGCCACTGAGGCATCCTTGCTGTCCATTGTGAGAGGCTTTCAACTCAGTCTCACTGAGGCCACTAATGCCACCCCAGGAGTGTTGTTATGAGTCCATATTATATTTACAAATCATAATAGATAGATAGATAAATAGACAGATAGACAGCTCTATGCGAGCCTGGGAATGGGAAATGATCTTGCAAGTTAAACTGAGGAAAAGCTGACGACAGATTAGGAAGTAGCAATGTCTGGAGATGATGCAGTTAATTTGTCAACGAGATAGCAGGGGAACAAAGCCTAGTGACCATACACACACATACACACATACCCACACACAGGCTTCTAGAACTTTCCAACTACAGTGAACACACGTGACACGACCCCTGTTTCACCAGAATTTAGGAAAAAGAGCTCAGAAGAAGAGAGGCCATAGAATCGGCAGGTAGTGGGGAGAAAGGCTTAGCAACTTGGAAGAGAGAGAGAGAGAGAGAGAGACAGGGAGACAGGTACTCTACTTATACTCACTCGTGTGTGAGAGACTTTTTAATATTTCCAAGACAAATAAAAATAGTCCCATACTCTTCTTTATCTCTCGTGTCATTGCATGACAAAAGGGAACCAAGATTATCTACTTACAAAAAACTCAAGTATAACAACCGCTCGTCCACAAGTCTAATATATATAACTTCTCTACTAGTAACTACAAAGTCATTTTATGACATTTGGTAGCAGCGAAAAGAACGCACCTCGTCTTTGAATCAACAGTGAATTTCTACAAAAGCAGGCGACACTCTACAAGATTAACTTCAGTTCTACAGTGAATTCCTGCAATATCCAGCCTACAATGCAAATAGCCTACAAGTCTACAAAACAACTCTATAATCTTCACGCAACTTCAAGCAGCAGCAAGAAGAATAAAAAACAAAGCAAGTAAAGAAAAGGAAATATTAAAGCAACAAGCTAACTAACCCTTACCACTCTCCTCCACCCAACCTCCCTCGCTGACGCAGAGGTCAAGACACGCAGCAAAACACCAGAGCCACATTTATAACGCGACTTACCTTTCTTCGCCCAGCTTAAGCATCGCTACTCAGTATTCATCACAGCTACCAGTGTGGGAAGCCGACGTCACCATGTGCTGAGATGACATCACAACGCGAGTCTGCCACGCCAAGCAACGTGTGACTGACACCAGGCACTTCTCACCCACTACTCATTACTCATTATTCACATAGCTCCTACTCTTACTCATTTATTTCCACAGTTGAGTTGGAAATTCGACGTTCTATGCTGAGGTTTGCCTGGGACAGCTGTTAACCACCACAAGCACCAGGCCATGGAATTTCCTGAGTAATATCGTCCATCAACACAGCACTAGAATTATCAAGAGATCTTCAATCAAACCTGCATTTTTCTTCCGAGATCGACTTTTGTATCGACACACCTCTACGATCTGTATCAAGTGGGTAAAATTATACTTACTCATTTCTTCTCAGTGCTAAAATTAGCTATATTCAACTTTTTTTACTTATTTCCATATATACACTTATACACTCACTATCTATCATTTATTTCAACTTATTTACTCATCTATTTTGTTAGGACAAATAAACAAAAGGCGTATTTCATAACACCGTATCTTAATGACAGGAATATTTTCGCCACCACCCACGTTAATACCAGATGACACACAATTTGCCACAACAGACTCACAATTAAGAGAGCACCAAGGCAACACACCAGATGACACACAATTTGCCACAACAACAGACTCACAATTAAGAGAGCACCAAGGCAACCCACCCCTTGTACAAACCTCACCACAAACTAAAGACCAAGAAACAAATACGGCAGTTTCAGATGAGTGGGAAACCCCTTCTGACGTAGCAAGTGCGGACTTTGTTGCTGACTTGCACACGTATGCCAATATACTTAACAGGGTTCACCGGTCCGGTCATACATATTCCACCATTCTCTCACACAACGATAAACACGTCCAAGTTGAATTAACAGAGCAAACAGTGAAAATGAATCAAGAAACAAATACCGCTGATCTAACAACCACACCTCAAGTGTTTGTGTATCAGAGGATAAAACTGCCCCAAAATTCTCTGGCACAGACAAAGATCGCATTGATGTCATTTCATTAGTCAGTCAGTGCGAACAGATGTTCATCAAGCGCCACATACTAGATGAACAAGAGAAAATTGCTATTTTTTCATCTTGCATAAGCCAGGAAAGATGTCCAGCAAGCAATTTACTGCGCTCAGATAAGCTCCATAAGGCTAGGACATATGATGAATTTAAAACTGAATTTTTGAAGAAATTTTCTGGAGGTTTGAACTTCTTGCCAGGTATAATTCCAGAATTACATAAAATTGTAGATCTTGTAAGGGAGCACACTACAAACCATGTGCTCAGTGAAATAACTGCTGATGTCTCCACAATCAAAAGAACATTGTTAGTTACTTTGGAAAACTCAAATTGGATAACAGATGATGGAAAGATGTCCCCAGACCTCGTCGTGGACATCATTGGTTATGTAGCTGCCTTGTGTAAATTACTTGATAGGACCCTTAAGATCGCCAAGACGATCGCGTACACCCCAGGAATGTGCTTGCTAGACTTAATGAACGAGGTAGAGATGCAGTGCAGTAAAGCAGGTATGGTCGACACACATGCACATTCTAGTAGTATGAGGGTACCTGAGACAGTATCAGCTGTGAAAACATCTACACCGACCCCAAACAGAGAACAAAATCGATCGCGACCCGAAAGCAGGCAGACCAAACAACCAAACATGACAAGGCCTCGATCACAGACGCCGTGCTACAGGCAGTTTCATAAGTTTTTGCGCAGCCCGAGCAGGTCTCGCGCCATAAACAACACTACTTATGGGAAATTACATCGTAGGTCACAGTCAAGGGATAGGTTCATTCTGTCATTATTGTGCAAAACCAGGACACACAAGGTATGAATGCTTTATTAAAGCAAAAGAGGACAAACAAAAGACACAAGGATTTGGTCCTTACTGTAGGCATCATAGATACCAAGGGCACTGGACCAGTGATTGCAAAACAGTAGAAAAAATTGTGTCTGTTTTCAAATCGGGGGAAGACCAAGTCATGACAAAAAACGAACAAACATAAAGAAAAACAAGTCTAAAATTCACATAGGAGGCATGTTGGGAAATGAGTGTATCTTGATACCAGCTGTATGTGAGGATCAAAACGTTTCCATATTTTTAGATACAGGCTCTCCAGTGAAAACACATGAAGAACGAAATAGAATTCTTAAAAATAAAAAGAAAGTAACTTTTCTGGATGAAGCTGTTTTGGATTTATACACGGTAGATGGACAACAAATTACAGTGAAAGGTATGATAAGATTAAATATCAGTTTCACAGAGACTACAAGACCATTCTCTGCATTTTTCTATATGGTTGAAAACTTAGCAATTAAAGTTTATATGTTACTGAGCTTAAGATCCATGAGAGCTGAGAACATAACCATACTCCCACAAATGAATGGAATAGACTTTGACAATGAATTCATAGAGGAAATACCTTCAGAGCCCTCACCGATTGGTAAAAGAGAGCCAAAAAGAATTGGTAATATTAAAGGCTTAAACAAACAGACACAAACAGATGAGTGTATAGATCCACTCCCACCACCAACCCCATCCTCCAGAATTAGTGACCCAGATAACAGTACTGATTTATCAATTTTTCCAGCCCATCTCACTAATGATTTAGTTATACCACCTAATTCCTACATGAAGGTTACCATAAAGAGCAAATTACGGAATAGTACTGTTCTTGTCTTAGAAGAATTATGTAAAGTAAAGGGATTGTCAGTAGAAAACGCATTATGTCATACGAACGACGAAGGGCAAACTCAGATATTCCTAATTAATCACATGAATGGGGAAGTTCAGCTGAAAAGGGGGACTTGCATAGTTAATATTGAAAAATGTCGTGCCCCTGTGAAGGAATTAAACGTAGCTGGAGTGACAAGTGAGATAAAATCTACGGATAGAGAAAGAATAAAAGAGAATTTAATTCACTCAGGTGAATTTGATGAAGAAAATGATTTGTTAACCCTGCTGGAAACACACAGGGACACCGTAGCATTGCCCGGAGAACAATTAGGGTGTACTAACTTGATTAATTACATGATTAATGTGCACCCAGAAACACCACCGATTTTCGTACCAGCTTACCGCATACCACACTCCCAACATACACTTGCAAATCAGTATGTCGATGAAATGTTAAAACTTGGAATTATTGAGCCATCAGTCTCCTCATGGAATGCCCCATTATTCTTCGTGCCCAAACGAAATGGAGAAATGCGTGCAGTAGTAGATTACCGTAAACTAAATAATCACACAATCCCAGACAGATTTCCCATGCCATTGCTAAGCGACGTTCTACAGAAAATTGGTCCTGAGAATAATATATTCTCGACCATCGATCTCCTAAACGGCTATTATCAGATTCCGGTATCGAAGGAGTCACGTAAATACACTGTCTTTTCAACAAACAGAGGCCATTATCAATATACAAGAATGCCAATGGGACTGAGGACAGCCCCAGGCACATTCCAGCGTCTTATGAATTACGTATTGTCCGGAATTTTAGGACAAGGAATATTTGTCTATCTTGACGATATTATAATCGCACCGAAGAATATTAAGGATCATCTCAGGAAATTAGACTTACTCTTACAAAAGCATAGTGATGCTGGTTTAAAAATTAAACTTTCTAAATGCAAATTTTGCTTAAAGGAAATAAATTTCTTAGGCCACAAATTAAGTTCTGATGGTATTCACACCACTGATGACAAAATACAGGCAGTGAGAGATTTTCCTGAACCCACTACGACTGACGAAGTTAGACAATTTTTAGGTCTGGCTGGGTACTATAGGTCATTCGTACCACAGTTCTCTCATATAGCCTTTCCTCTATTCCAACTACTCAAAAAAGATGCTGTATTCCAATGGGAAGAAGAACAAAAAAGGGCATTTAACAATCTACAAATTAAACTAACAAATGCACCTTGTTTAGCATATCCAGATTACACAAAATCATTTCTTATTTGTACAGACGCATCAGTTAAAGGATTAGGGGCTGTACTGATGCAGGAAGATAAAAGAGGAAAAAATCAACCAATTGCATTTGCCAGCAGACAAACAAGAGGTGCAGAGAAAAATTATTGCACTACAGACTTAGAGGCACTTGCAGTGGTTTTTGCATTACAAAAGTTTCAAGATTTGGTATATGGTTACGAAATCCACTTATTCACCGACCACTGGTGGGTATGTTTAAAGAAAAATTCCTTTCTGGGAGGAGAGCAAGATAGAAATGTACAGTTGAAAACTACAATGTACAAATTCATTATATACAAGGTAAAATGAACATAGTAGGTGACGCATTATCTAGGAACCCGAATACAATTCAGGTCGCGACGTTAGATCTCAAAGGAAATATCCCAAACCACGAGGATATCGCAAAGGCACAAAGACTTGACCCAATATGGTCTAAAGTTATATACAAGTTAGAAAGTGGAGATGACATACAATTACCCAAACTGCATGTCCCACTCGAACAATTCACAATGGTCAATAATACATTATACAAGATTAACTCTAAACAACCAAAACGCCAAAGAAATACTAACCAGTTGGTGGTACCTAATGACATGATACCCCAAGTATTACGAACGATACACGACAGCCCACGTGCAGGACATCCTGGAAAGGATAAGACATTCAACCAAGCCCAGCTGTTATATTACTGGCCTTCATTACGAAAAGATATAAACAATCATATAGACAAATGCGAATCATGTGTGAAACACAAAGGATACCCAAGCACACCTGCACCGATGGGTAATTACCCTGTACCACATCAACCATGGGACGTTGTCGCTGTTGATTTACTCAAGATGCCATTATCATACAATAATAACCTATACTTGTTCGTAGCAATGGATCATTTTTCCCGTTATGTCATTTTAGCTCCAATTAAAGATAAGACAGCAGAGACAGTAGCAAAGGCAATAACAGATAATGTAATATGTCGCTTTACTACCCCAAAGGTACTAATAAGTGATAATGGAGGAGAATTTAATTCTGAGATCTTACAAGAAATGTGTAAACAATACAACATCAAAAAGGTTAACGTTTTAGCCTATCACCCAGCATCGAATGGGTTGGCAGAGAGACAAAATAAAAAAGTATTAGATGTGCTACGACACATTTTCAGTGAAAATTATGCAAGCTGGGATGATTGGATTCCCAGAGTAGAAGCCTCAATTAATGGATCTATAAATAAATCCATAGGTGACACACCACATTTCATTATATATGGAACATATAAAAAATTACCATATGAGCTCCTAGAAGGTGACAGTATGCCCATATACAATTACGATGATTACTCTAAACTCCGTTTACGTGAATTCCAGGACATTCACAAAAGAGTCAAAAACAATTAACGATGTCCAAGGAAGAAATGACGGAGGCATTTAACAAGAAGGCAAGAGATTCACCTATCAGCTTAGGAGACATTGTTTACGGTATCATTCATACGAGAGACAATAAATTATCCCCAAAATTTGAGGGCCCATACAGAGTAATTAACAAAAAAGCAAAGTTTTAATTAAGTCACTTTCAAGTGGCGAGGGGAAACAAGTTCATATTGACCATTTAAAACGAGTTTCAAGGGAATTATCCAATAATTATTCAGCCTCAGATACAACCGAACAGGCGAACATACCTCAAGAAACCAAGCAAGAAAACAACAAAAAGAAATTAAGGTCATATACCAAACAATCGAACATAGGTGCAACTGTTCCAATCAAATCTACAGTACATCATTTACGAGAATTAAATATCGATTTAAACTCCTTCTATAAATGAAATAACAATCAACCGTAACGCACATCATCACTATCATCGACCACAGCATGACCATATTAGGAAATTAATAGATTTTTTTTTTTTCGGTAGGTTACGATGAAGGAACTTATGCTATGGATTCTCCTCTACATAGCAAGAGGATATGCGCACCTAGACCCCCAACACATAGTACGACAAGGATGCCTCATAGCTCCAACGGCCACGACTACAATCGTTAAAGACGTCATGAGTACTGAAATAAGTCTAGATTACTTGTATGAATTACCTACTTATCTAGACAGCCTTGGGACGCCGATGCGAACTCTGGACTTCATGATATGAAATTATGTTTCACAAGCACATAACACAAAGGAAGTGAATGAAATGGTAAAGTTAGCGAAATGGAAACTAGAACAGGCCAAGTCAACTATGCTCATCATGATCCAAGCTCTCCCATCTTATGGAACGGAGGTACTGAGCGACAGGAACTTCACACGTACTCGCCAAAAGCGCGGTTTGTTCGACCTGGGTGGCGCAGTTCTTGGGAACATCTTTGGATTGGCTATAGAGGATGACTTTAAAGAAATAAACAACAAATTTAATAAGATAGCTCAGGTACTAACATACCAAGATAAGTTCATCACAGGACAGAACTCAGCAATGAAGACAATTGTGAAAAATCTGAAAAAGGCAGAAAACATAGCTCTCGAGAGTGTAGATAAAATAAATGAAATGGAAGGAAACATTACACTTTTCCAACACTTCTCCATCGTCACAGAACATATTGACACGATTCTACTACAATTAGAGAACACTAGAGATCGTTTCAGGGCACTTATGCAAGGAATTTCGAATGCTGGTGATGGCAAGATCACAATTGACTTACTCCCAGTTCATGAGCTACGTCAGATAATTAGTCAAGGCATACATAAACATAAATTGAAGCCGTTGTTCCGCAGTAGAGAATTCATGCAATATTATCCATATTTAGAAGCAACTCTAACATCAACATCAGTAGTAGTTCATGTACCATTCATAACTGAAGACCTGTTCACAGTATACCAAATACATCCCTTCCCTTATAAAAATAACAACACTTTGGTCATTATCAACATCAACATAGACACCGAACTCATCATGGTCTCCAAGAGACGGGACACTGTCACTTTCGCAAGTGAATCAACGATTGAACGAAAGTGCCCACATCCTTACATGCTGTTCATCTTTGTCCTGCGTACATTTTCACGTTTCAGCCTACTGATACAGTCCCTTGTGAAATGGCTATCATCAGAAATGACAATATTCATAATGATTGCAACTTCACTTTTGCTCCAGATAAACTTGTACACCATCAACGCATCGGACACTCACAGTTTTTTTCATTTCACTCATAACACATCAGTTTACATAGTCTGTCCAGATATACCACCATCTCATACTTCAGCTTCAGGATTATACATAGCACCAGACTACTGTGCGGTATTTACACCAGCCATGTCTACTTTATCCACCATCAAACACTACGCCATTCTCAATCATACACACAAATATTTCCACCCACTGCCTGATATGGACTTAAACATGAGCACAAGTATTAAGTTGACTTCACCTAAGTTTGAAACTATGCAACTGATCAATGAAACAATGAAGCCCTGGGAAGATTTGAGTTTGAGTATGTTCAACCCATATTATGTATAGTCCAGCACCTACTGTCTTTATAATCTTCTGCATTGTATTTGCAGTACTGCTGTTCGCAATGCACAGAATGCATGCAAGTATTGCTAATTTGGAGTCAGTATTTAGTGGGGGAGAGTTAACATCCAAGTTAACCCCCCTGAATGAAGTGTACATATTTTGTATAGTATTATAATTATATATATATATATATATATATATATATATATATATATATATATATATATATATATATATATATATATATATATATATATATATATATATATAAAGAAAAAGAAAAAAATACAAAGAAGAATGACCCATGTATGGCATACCAGTACCATTATCTTTAAATGAAATATCAATAACTCTTACCATAATCTTAATTTTAAACTATTTTTTTTTTCTTGCATATATGCATTTCACTACAATAACCCAAGTACATACTGTATTACAGTTAAATAGTTTACTTTTAATGCATTTATTCAAATATGTATACAACTTGTTTAAAATGTAATATTACTGGATAATTACTATTTACTATGAATATTATATGTATACAAAATTATAATCAATATTATGTACTAATAGATTAGCATATGTCAATGATAATTGCTGTCGGAGGACCTTCAGCTGCGTGGGCCGAGCAATGTTATAAGTCCATATTATATTTACAAATCATAATAGATAGATAGATAAATAGACAGATAGACAGCTCTATGCGAGCCTGGGAATGGGAAATGATCTTGCAAGTTAAACTGAGGAAAAGCTGACGACAGATTAGGAAGTAGCAATGTCAGGAGATGATGCAGTTAATTTGTCAGCGAGATAGCAGGGGAACAAAGCCTAGTGACCATACACACACATACACACATACTCACACACAGGCTTCTAGAACTTTCCAACCACAGTGAACACACGTGACACGACCCCTGTTTCACCAGAATTTAGGAAAGAGAGCTCAGAAGAAGAGAGGCCATAGAATCGGCAGGTAGTGGGGAGAAAGGCTTAGCAACTTGGAAGAGAGAGAGAGAGAGAGAGAGAGAGAGAGCGAGACAGAGAGACAGGGACTCTACTTATACTCACTCGTGTGTGAGAGACTTTTTAATATTTCCAAGACAAATAAAAATAGTCCCATACTCTTCTTTATCTCTCGTGTCATTGCATGACAAAAGGGAACCAAGATTATCTACTTACAAAAAACTCAAGTATAACAACCGCTCGTCCACAAGTCTAATATATATAACTTCTCTACAAGTAACTACAAAGTCTATTTTATGACAGTGTCCCAGCACCCCCTGAGGAAGAAATAACTGAACTTTTCATCACCAGTGCTCATCTCCAGACCTCCGAGCTTCTAATGCACCTTCTTGTGTTATTACGTCATTATTGCCACCGAGGGATATGTTGACTGACATCATATTAACTGATGGTGAGTTGAGCAGAGTCTGCAGCAAAAATGCCTAGAAGCCATTTTTTTTTTTGAGAGTCGAATTAAGTCTCGAATCCTGCTTACCATCTCTCAGGTCAAGACGTGAGTCTGTTTTGTAGATCCCCAAGTCAAGTCGTGATTTTGCCGGAACAGTATGGTTTATACTGTGACAACCAGTGACGTGGGCCTGTCACTGATCGCCATAATTATAGAGTTAATGCGTCAGTCTCGCTCTGTCCCAGGTTATTAAGTCAGTCCACGTTTCTCTTTGTACTGCAAAGTTAATGTGTAGCATATGTGAAATACATTTATTTTATACAGTTTACAACGCTGGGAGGTAACGTTATAACTAATCAACATGTGTTCCCTATGTGACAACAAGTGGGTTGGCGGAGGGTTAGTGCCGCTCCCTGGAAAACAACTAACTAAAAATACAAACAAGAAGCCTCGGACCAGGACTGACCAACAGGTGACGACTAAGGACCGAACAGAGGACGTGGTATGGACTGCGACATGGAATGTAAGGGGTTCAAATGATGAGGTGAGAGAGATTGTCATGGTGCTTGAGGGTGTAAAAGTGGATGTATGTGCATTAACTGAAACTAAATGGCGATGTGAGAATGTGAGAGAATGGGAGTATGGATGGGATAAATGCGTAGGAGAAGGTTAGAATGAGGGGGCCAAAGAAGGAGTGTGTATTGTTATGTGCAAGACATGAAGGAGAATATAAGAGAGTATGGATAAGTTGGCACAAGAATTGTGTGGGCAAGACTGGATGTTGGACTACAAATCTGGGCGACTGTGTGTGTGTGTATGCGCCAACGGAAGATCTTACAAGCAGAGTGAAAGAAGAGTTTTAGACAAGTCTGGAAACGTGCGTGGAAAAGTTTGAAAGGAATGAGATACAGTGTTCGATTGGAGATATGAACGGAAAAGTTGGGAATGTGAAGGTGGATGGAGTAGTTGGTGAGTGGGCTGTGCCTGCAGAAGTGGATGAGAATGGCAGTGCTCTAGTGGACCTTTGTGCTGGGAGGGGGTTGGTGGTAGCCACTACCTTCGTCGGACGCAAAATGATCCACAGGTGTACGTGGGCGAGTGATGAGAAGCATGGGTGGTGACTGGTGAACTGAATGAATGGAAGGCAATGATTGCTTATGTGTGTGTGGATGACTGAATGAAAAGATGTGTAATAGATGCAAGAGTATATAGAGTTGAGGGAGTGGACTTTCTGATTACCACTTGGTGGTGGTGAAAGTCAAGGTTGAAATGAAGTGGAGGAATAGAAGAAAGGAAAGACAGGAGGAAGTAATTCTTACAAGGAGAGTGGAAAGGTTACAAGAAAATGTAAAAAAGGCAGAATATAAGAGAGAAGTGGAGGAGCGATTGGGTAAATATGATTTGGAGCAGATGGGGGACGTGGAAAGTGTGTGCAAAATATTCACAGAAGAAATCTGTGCAGCATATGAGGTGGTGCGAGGAGTGAAGAAAAGACGAAAAGGGGTGCAAGAAACAGCATGACGCAATGAAGGGGCGAGACAGGCTGTGGCACAAAAGAATAAAGTGAGTGGATGAGAAACAGGGGCGTAGAGTAACTTGTGAGACAGAAGAGAGATTTATATGTAGAGAGGAAGAGAGAGGTGAAAAGATTCGTAAGAGAGAGTAAGAAGAGAGTGGATGAGGAATTTGGAAGGAATTTAAGTGTAAAGTGGAGGGAATGTAAGTAAATGTTCTGGAAAGAGGTAAAGAGAGTTAGACAGGATGTTAAAGAAGTTAGTCGGGCAGTGAAAGGTAGAAATGATAGATTACTAGTGGAGAAGGGAGAAAAAGTGAGCAGATGGAATGAACACTGTAAGGATTTGTTGAACATAGACAATGAATGTAATGAGAGTATAAGTGGCTGGGGAATGGCTGGAAGAAGAAGGGATGTGAGAAGAGAGGAAGAAATCAGTAGGATGGAAGTTGTGGAAGCAATGAAGAAAGTCAAAATGCGGAAAACCCAGTAATCGATGAAGTGTGTGATGAAATGCTGAACCATGGGGGAGAGAGAGAAGTAGAATGAATGTGGAAGATGTGCAGATTGGCATGGAAGGTGAAGTCCCGGAGGATTGGAAGCGAGGTAGAATTATTCCCCTGTACGAAGGAAAAGGAGAAAAAGAAGTGTGTGGTAATCATAGGGGTAGTTGTCATCCTAGTGTAATAGCAAAAGTATATGGTAGGATACTTATTGACAGACTTAGGGAAATAACAGAGGAATTAGAGAAGAGCAGGGAGGTTTTAGGCAGGGAGTAGGCTGTCTAGATCAGTTATTCATTCTTAGGTCTTTAGTTGAAAAGTTTCTGGAGAAGGGAAGGACGTTGAATGCGGCCTTCATGGATTTGGAGAAAACTTATGACAGAGTGGATAGACAAGGATTGTGGAAAGTATTAAGGACATATGGAGTAATGAAAAGTTGTTGAATGCCGCGAAGAGTTTGTATGAGGGTGCTTAGGCTGCAGTGCGTGTGGACAGTGAACTGAGTGAATTTTTCTATTTGATGGTTGGATTGAAACGAGGATGTGTCATGTCTCCATGGTTGTTCAATCTGCATATGGATGGGGTTATAAAAGAGATACAAGGTATGGCAGTGGATGTTGGAGCGGCCCTAATAAGAGAGGGCGGTGTGCGAAATCGCCTTGTACTGTTGTTTGCAGATGATACTGTGTTGTTAAGTGAAGACGAAGGGGAGCTGCAAGGCTTGGTGAATGAGTTAGGGAGAGTGTGTAAGAAATGGAATCTAAAGATGAATGTAGGGAAGAGTATAGTTATGGTCCTCAAGAGAAATGAAGTCACTGAATGTACAGTGAGGTTGGATGAGGGGGAAGTGGAAAATATGAGTGTGTTTAAGTACTTGGGTAGTGTGATGAGTTAGGATGGAAATTTAGAGGGTGAAGTGCTTCAAAGGGTACAGCAGGGAAGAAAGGTTGCTGGTTCTTAGAAAGCAGTGATAAGAAACAGTGAAGTGGGCATGGAAGTGAGAAAGTTGCTGCATGACAGTATTGTGATACCAACTCTAACGTATGGAAGTGAAGCTTGGACCTTGTTGAAGGGACAGAAGTCAAGAGTGAGAGAAGTGGAAATGAGTTATTTAGGAGGAACATGTAGAGTCACATGGAGAGACAGTTTGACAAATGAGGAAGTGAAGGAGCGTTTCAGTGTGGGATGTAGATGGGAAGCGTTAAGAGAAACACAATGAGGTGGTTTGGCCATGTGGGGAGATGGAGAGCGAGAAACTGACGAGGAGAGTGTATGTGAGTGAGGTGGAGGGGAGGAGAAGTAGGGGGAGGCTAAAGATGAGGTGGAGGGGGGCAGAGGGAGAGGGAGGCTAAGGATGAGGTGGAGGGATGGAGTGGAGATGCACATGAGAGAGGGGTGTGTGAGCTGGGAGCAGGGCAGTAAAATGGCGGGGGACAGGGCGACATGGAGGTGATTTGTTTGTGATCATCCCTAATGGGATTAAGGCGTCTGGCAATATATAGAAAGATAGATCTAAAGCTTACCTTCATACATATATATATATATATATATATATATATATATATATATATATATACAGGGTGTAACGCGACGTATGACAAAAACTTACACCAATGATCTATCATGCAATTTTGAGTATATTTTGTTTTATAACATAAACTCTCTGTAATCCCAGTTCAGTACCCAGCATTCGGCTGTTTGGGTGTAAAAGTTCAGTGGCTGCATAGGTGCCATTGTGTGAGAGCTTCGCAGGGCGACGGGAGACGAGTATTATTAGCTTAACTGTACTGTACATGAAAATCCCATATCCTGTCAGTACAAACGAGTTTTAAGAAGAAACTTGACGAAGTCTATTGGTTCTTTAACATCGTCATGCATTCCTGCAATTCTTTTGCACAAATGGACTGTAAATTAAGGATTAAATTCAAATTTTATGGCTTGCGAGAGAGTAGGGAGGGAGGAGAGGGGGCTGGTGTGTTTTTGCCAGTTATGTAATGTTTAGTTTAGGATATTGCTACGAGCATTATCATAACACCCACAGCTCATTCAGTGGAAAAACAATACTGTAATGAGTGACTAGCATTCCTTTAAGTCAGGAGTAATATTATTATTCATTTCAATTTTTCTGCTGCAAGTAAACGTGGCACCATTGCTTTCATATGATGACGTGAGAACAATGACACAGGATTGCCAATGTAACGACTATGCAGCTAGACCTAATTTTTGCTTCTACCTAGCGACACTAACATCTGACAACATGATATCTAGCTACATTCTGGATATTTTTGCCATTTTTAGGTGATATTCTAGAGATTTAATCGTATTTTCTAGCGATGTCTTGCAGTGTTTACTATCTAACGACATTCTAGCAAGTTTTCGGGACTAAACTAGCGAGATCGATTATAAGGACTTGACAACCCTGTATGTTCATATGCATGGATGTATATATATATATATATATATGTGTGTCAATGTATATACATATATATAATTTTGCCTTAATGACCAGGGGCTCCGGCCTCAATGGTCGATAGGCAAAAAAAAAAAAAAAAAAAAAATGCGTCCACTGTCATTTGAACGGGAAAATTTGCAGGCGAGGCACACACTTCAGATACTGTTCTCCGCGTGGGTTCAGCTTGTTCATGAAACAGCATGCCACGTACGTACAGCAATGAAGAATATGCAGATATGGTCTCTTTTTACGGATTCTACGATGGTAATGCCATTGATGCAGAGAGGAATACAGGTGGAATACCCAATCGCGCCACGTTTGCTTGCAGCGGAAAAATTGTTATAAATAATATTCTTCCTGACTTAAAATGAGGCTAATCTCCCTTTACAATAACGTTTTTCCATTGAATGAGCTGTGGGTGTTATGATAATGCTCGTAGCAATATCCTACAAACTAAACATTACATAACTGGCAACAACACACCAGCCCCCTCTCCTCCCTCCCTACTCTCTCGCAAGCCATAAAATTTGAATTTAATCCTTAATTTACAGTCGATTTGTGCAAAAGAATTGCAGGAATGCATGACGATGTTAAAGAATCAATTCAATCGACTTCGTCAAGTTTCTTCTTAAAACTCGTTTGTACTGATAGGATATGGAATTTTTATGTACATTACAGTATTAGCTAATAATACTCGTCTCCCGTCGCCCTGCGAAGCTCTTACACAATGGCACCTATGCAGCCACTAATAGACTAGTGGAATATCTGGAAAATGTGGCTGTATAAAAATCCTCAGGCATTTTAGAGTCAATGTTGGCAAATAGGCTTTCCTAGGATGTTTTTTTTGTGCTGAATCCATTTTTGCTGTTTGCCAAGCTGTATCTCGTGCGGTTTTGCTCCTAGCGGACAAAATCCAAGATAGCCGCCATTTTTCTAGAAAATGCATATTTTGAAGAATTGCTTCAAATATAAAATATATTAATGGATATAATACATTGCACAAGTTCCTAATGTACATATTGATAATAAAATATGTAAAATGTGTGTCTTTATGTGTAAATAAAGCATCATAAACATTGAAAATCCAAGATGGCCGCAGTTTTATTTGATTGTTGATATCTTTGCTTCCGGGAACTATGTATTTTTTTTTTTTATGCGAGGAAGAAGGAACCAAAGGCCATGAGCCCACAGTAACAGTTCCCTCCAAGAGAAAAACAAAATACAATAGAGAGCCAAGTTCAAGATCCGATCATTTTCAGATGCCTGGACACACTGAGTTTGAAAGACTGGAGATCATAGGCAGCAGGAAATACAGACAGAGGGAGACAGTTCCAGAGCTGACCTGTTGCATAAATGAAGGACTGATAGTAACGGTTAACTCTTGCATTAGAGAGTTGGACAGAAAAGGGATGAGAGTTTGCTGCCAGACGGGTGCTACGCGCCCATCGTAGAGGTGGAGGAATGCAAGCAGACAGTTCAGAGGAGCAGTGACCATTAAAGTAGCGATAGAAAAGAGATAAAGATGCAACAGAGCGGCGAAGAGACAGAGGTTGAAGGGAGTCAGTAAGAGGAGGAGAGTTAATGAGACGAAAAGCCTTTGACTCCACCCTATTGAGAAGAGCTGTATGTGGGGAGCCTCCCCACACATGAGAGTTGTACTCCACACAGGGGCGGATAAAACCCCTGTATAGAGTCAACAATTGTGCAGGGGTAAAGAAAGAGCGGAGTCGGCTTAGCACACCCAATCTCTTGGAAGCAAGAGATGTAATATGATTTTTCCAAGATAAGTCCCGAGTAAATGAAACCCCAAGCATGTTCAAGGATGATGCAGGATTAAGCTGAATATTATTAAACATTAGTGGGTATATCTGTGGAAGATTTTGTCGGGTTGATAGGTGAAAGAACTGAGTCTTAGATGCATTAAAGACAACCATATTTTACCCCAGTCAGAGATACGAGCCAAGTCAGACATTAGGTGTGCCATAGCCTCATCCCTTGTTTGTTGAAGTAACTGTTGCGATGGGCGTTGCGGGAACCGAATGGAAAGGTGAAGGGTGGAGTCATCAGCGTATGAGTGGATAGGGTTAGATGTACAGCTTAGAAGATCATTGATGAATAAAAGGAAGAGAGTTGGTGATAGGACAGAGCCCTGAGGAACACCACTGTTAATAGATCTAGGAGAAGAACGATGGCCGTCTACAACAGCGGCTATAGAACGGCCAGAAAGGAAACTAGCGATGAAGGCACATATAGAAGGATAGAAACCGAAGGAGGGCAGTTTGGAAATTAAAGATTTATGCCAGACTCGATCGAAAGCCTTTGAGATGTCAAGTGCAATGGCAAAGCTTTCGCCAAAGTCCCAAAAGGAGGATGACCAGGAGTCTGAAAGGTTGGTGAGAAGATCGCCAGTGGAGCGTCCCTGACGGAACCCATACTGACGATCGGAAAGAAGGTTGTGATAGGAAAGATGCCTTAAAATTTTTCTATTAAGAATTGACTCGAAAACTTTTGAAATACAGGACGTTAAAGCAATTGGACGATAGTTGGAGGGTTGGGAGTGGTCACCCTTCTTTTGGACTGGCTGAATGAGAGCAAACTTCCAGCAAGAAGGAAAGGTACAAGTTGACAGACAAAGGCGAAAGAGTTTGCCTAGGCAGGGTGTAAGCACAGAAGCACAGTTCTTGAGAACAACAGGAGGGACCCCATCAGGCCCATATGCCTTGTTAGTACTGAGGCCAGTGATGGCAGAAAATACATCAACTGAAGAAATTTTAATGTCAGCCATGAGGAAGTCAGAGGGGGGAAGTGATGGAGGAACAGCACCGGAATCGTCTAAGGTGGAATTGGAGGAGAAAGTCTGTGCGAAGAGATCTGCTTTATCAGTAGAAGAAATAGCTACAGAACCATCAAAGTAGAAAAGAGGAGGGAAGGATGATGAGGTAAAATTGTTAGAAAGATTTTTGGCAAGGTGCCAGAATGAGCGGGAAGAATTCGAGTTGGAGAGTTGAGAGCATTTAGTATGGATGAAATTATTTTTAGTAGAGCGAAGAACAGACTTAGCACGATTCCAGGCAGAAACGTAAAGACGATGTGATTCAGGGGTGGGTTGGCTCCGGTACCTTTTGTAGGCCTTCTCCTTGTTGCGGACAGCATTAGAACAAGCGTGATTAAACCAAGGCTTTCTTGCGTTAGTCAAAGGATATGAGAAAGGAATGTATGCTTCCATGCCCGAGAGAATAACCTCTGTAATGCACAAGGCACACTCAGATGGCTCACGGCCATGGAAGCAATAATCATTCCAGGGAAAATCAAAGAAGTACTGCCTGAGGGCCTCCCAGTCCGCGGCTCCAAAATGTCACAGACGACGCTTCCCTGGAGGGTCCACAGGTCGTACCAGAGTGATAGGACAGGTTAAGGTAATAAGGTTGTGATCGGAGGAGCCCAACGGAGAGAAAAGATTAACAGAGTAAGCAGAAGGATTAGTTGTGAGGAAGAGGTCAAGTATGTTGGAGCACTCTCCAAGGCGGTCAGGGATACGGGTAGGGTGCTCTACAAGCTGCTCTAGGTCATTAAGGCTAGAAAAGATGTAGGCTTGTTCACCAGGTGGATCCGTGAAAGGAGAGGAGAGCCAAAGGTGGTGGTGAACATGAAATCTGCAAGAATGGAGATTTCAGAGAAAGGAGAAATGGACAGAATGTGTTCCATCGTAGAAGTAAGATAGTTGAAGAATTTTTTATAGTCAGTAGAATTAGGGGATAAGTAAACAGCACAGATATATTTAGTCAGAGAATGACAGGAAAGCCGAAGCCAGAGTGTGGAGAATTCAGAAGAATCAAGTTCAGGGACACGAGAGCAAGATAAGTCGTTGCGTATGTATACACAACAGCCACCTTTGGCTTTGAAATGAGTATAGAGAAAGTAGGAGGATACAGAAAAGGGTTTGCTGTCAGTTGCCTCAGACAGCTGAGTCTCCGTTAGAAAAAGAAGGTGAGGTTTAGAGGAGGAGAGGTGGTGCTCAACAGAGTGAAAGTTAGATGAAAGGCCGCGAATGTTGCAGAAATGAAGAAGAAGAGAGTCAGACAGTGGTTCCAGGCACTCGTCACCGGGAGAGGGGCAGATGGCGGGGGCATTTATGGTCCCCCCCCCCTGGGGACTCCGAGGCTTGGTGAATCGACGCCATTATGGTGAATTTTGAATAGGAAGTGTAGTGTGTACTGTGCATGTAGTTTGGTGAAGATAGTTAGAGAAATTTGTACTGGAGAGCATGCTGGCCTACTCTCTGTGTAACTGAGACACTGAAAAAGTTCAGCAAAGGGGGATGGTCAGGAACTAGTCCTGAGGGCTGATGAAACGGGAGCTCCAGCACTCCCTGTCATCAGCTTTCCATCCACCTCGGGAGTACTGCCCTGCTCGACTGGTGCTACAGTCTACTCCACATAAATGATATGTTTTTGTTTTATTCTTGTCCCTTTCTCAACATTACTCTCTGAAAAGGAGGAACCAACACTGATACCAAAATAACAGGCTCAAGAAGGATTTATTGAGATGATTCATGTGGCTTTGAAACTGAGAGGTGATATACTGGCACATTCCATGTACAAGGGATTTGTTGTCAATGAAGATGAAATGATATCCTGCGTCCCAAATAGCCTTTTTATGTTCCTTCGGTTGATGTTTGGTGGACAGAGTCTTTTGGAAGCAGACCCAGACGACGTAGCAGACGATACAAAACAGGATGACGGTCAAGCAAAAGTTCGCAGTATTGCACAAGACTTGGTTTACAACGTCACTGGAGGTAAGCACTGGACTCCTAAACATGTTGGGCTTGCCAGCACTTTGCACCAGGCTACACGGTCTAAAGAACTTGTTGAACTATTTCACAAAGCTGGACACATCATAAGTTACCCGAAACTACTGCAGGTTGACACATCCCTGGCTGAGAGTACACTGAAAACAATGGATGCAGAAACAGGAGCAAACAGATTCGTGCACTTCACATGTGACAACATGGACATCAACGACAACAGTTTTGATGGTAAAAACAACTTCCCTGCCACACACATCGCTGGATGGCAAAGAGGTCCCGAAGCGGACATAGGACTGAAGGACCTTCGACCTTCCCCAAACACGAGTCTGAAAGTTCCCGAAGTCATGGATCAACTTTCACCTGCTGCAGTGGTGACAGGAAGACTAGAACCTAGAGCAACTGAGGGCATCAACAAAGAATGGTACAATGAATCAAATGATGACAATCCATCAGCAGCTCAAGCCATTGCCAAGGACATGGCCTTTTTCCTGAAACGACAAGATATGGACATCAAGACAGGCTGGACACATTTTAACCAAAGCAACTGTAGCACCAGTCCTGAAATAACGAGTGTTGGTTACATACCAATTGTCCAGGCCCCAGCCCATGAACTTGACACTTTCCATACGGTGGTTCAGAGAAGCAAACACATTGCAACACAATTTGGACAACACCATGTCGTACTTACAGTTGATGAAGCCCTTTATTGTAAGCTGATGGAGCTCAAGTGGGCAAAGGACGAATACCAGGACTTCCTGATCGTCAGAATGGGCGGGTTGCACATATCGCTGAACTTTCTGAAGGTCATTGGGAAACATGTTCAATCATTTGGTCTACTGGAGGCTTGGGTTGAAAGCAAAATCCTTGGTCCTGGTACAGCAGAACATGTCCTCACGGGCAAAGGCAAGTCATACTCCAAAGCAGTGCGAGCACATAAGCTAACCATCCAGGCCATGTGGAGAGTCCTGATGCCAAAACTCCTGACCTTCATCCAAAACGAAGCACAAGGGCTGAGGGCTGAAATAGAGGCAAAAGCAAACAGCGAAGACATTGAAGAACTGTTATTGCATCACTGGTGCCAACGCTGATGTCCTTATCCCCAGTCCTAGACTCGTGTGGAACTGATCACCTGCAACTGCGCCAACCGTTGTATGAGTGCACGTTGCAAATGCAAAAAGTCCCACTTGCGTTGTACAGCAGCATGCAAATGTAGAACATCCGATGACGACTGTAGCAATGTCGAAGCCCAACAATGACACTGTGTAAAACACACTGCCACTATGCCTGTTCATCAGTTTGCAATCTGCAACTTGTTGTAATATAAATGTGTTGTCAGCCATCCTGGATTTATGTTTATGTTTATTACTTAATTAAGAGAAAAGTAATATCAGTAAACTAATTAATGTACAATGACTTTATAGTAGGTTTTAATAAGGTTTTACGGTCGTCATAATGATATATGGACGAGACACCGCTTGTAAAAATGATGCTTTTGAGTTTAAGGCAGCCATCTTGGATTTACCTGTCTGACGGTGTCAGCTTGAGAGATTCAGCTTGGCAACAGCAAAAATGGATTCTGCACAAAAAAACACCCTAGAAAAGCTTATTTTCCAACTTTGACTCCAAAATGCCTGGAGTTGTCCAAATACCTGAAAACCGGACTAGACTATAAACTTTTACACCTAAACAGCCGAATGCTGGGTACTGAACTGGGGTCACAGAGAGTATATTGTTACATCCTCGTCCCCACACTGCCACAGGCTCCAACAGCAGTAGTACAGTACAGGAAGGACGTTGCCCAGTGAGTTGTTCTTCTTATGGTCAGCCTTTAGGTGTGCAGTACACAAGATCAGCTGAGGCGAAAATAAACACTGGCTCCTTAAAGTTCACTGTCTTTATTTTCCAAATAATTCCACTTAATTCTTTCCAACTTCACTGTTCTCACAAGCACTGGAGCTATACACACTTTACTGATTGCAGTTACACTTAATGTTTAACAACACTTCATAGTTAGTACACTTAATGCGTGCTAACACTTCACTTATTACACAAGTACTGAAAATAATCTTCACTGACAGTAATTACACTTAATACACTTCACTGTCTTCTCAAGTTCAACTGATATACAAACTTCAATAACCCGTCACTGTTTGCCACTGTTTTCACAAGTACCAAAAATATACAACCTTCACCAAAACTGACTGCACCTCACTCAAACTGACTTGACACCCGACTAAACTCCAAACTGACTGACTCACTAAACTTGTAATAATCTCTACCCCATCCTTATACAAGCTTGCATTGTTCTAGAAACGTCCACTTCTCCAGCATTCTAGGACATACTGTCTTGCATCAGCCCCTAGCAACAACAGTTACCAAGTACGAGACATCAAAACTTTCTAGAGTTGTCTTACATTACATAACACTCTAAATCATTAACCATACGAACTTGAATTACATAATTTAACAATTACTTAAATAAAACATTACTGAGAAAAAGCACATTAAATTAATGCATAACTTACGAAAGAACTATGCTCACAAACACCAGGCAAATTGGCAGCTCTGACGACTCGTACCGAAACTTACAGTACCAGAAACGTCTCGAAGGTAGGAGACTACGTAACTGGTAAAACCCCCTTCATAACACTACCCCCTCCCTAGTTCTTTGTCGTCCCGACAAAACTACACAGTATACACAAAGATAAACATAAACCCTAATTCTAATGAAACATCTAACTGTACACAAAATAATCTTTCGACTTATCAGGTCTTCTTCTATGCCGCTTCTGACGATGTCCATGCTCTTCTGCACAGTCCACTCCTCCAGGAAGGTCTTGGTCCTCTTCGTGACACAGCACACATCACAGGTCCGACACCACTCTTCAACATCCTGACGCATGCCAATCCAGTAGAACTTGTGTCACAGCCAACTTCCCAGGTGCCCACTAGTAATCTGGTTATGGGACTTATCCAAGATCTCAGACCTCATCTTCTTCGGAACCACCAGTTGCCAACAGTCACTGAAGCCATTGGGCGTCTCCCAGTGCCGCTCCAGAAGTCCATTGCAAGGAAGAAGGTCCCACTGACTCCAGCAGCTTCTGGTCATAGGGCCCAACCTGGAAACTCCTCCCCGTGATGGTTGCACTGCACTCCGCTGCAGCCACTCCAGCACTGGTTGCAAATCTGCACCCTTCATCTGCATCCTCCCCAGGTCCACTTCGTCCGACGCCGGACCCATCACTACAATACAGCTGCATTTCTTCCTGTGATTCCCATTCCTACTACACTCCTTGCTGTCTGTTCCTCTGTCTTCTCGCACACTATTCATCAAGGTTCTCCTGCATTTCTTCGGTGGGGGTTCTTCTGCAACCCTCTTCTTATCATCCCAACCATTCTGATCCGCAAGTAACTCAAACTGTGCACGGTAAGCTTCCCAAGATACACTACCATCACTTTCTTGAGGTTTCTTCTTAACTGGATCCCCATTATAGCCATGCACTTCACTGGTTTGGGGCCTAATAACTGAGGCATCAAAATTAAGTCCAGGACTTACAACTTCTGTATTCTGATTATTCAGCCCTGTAATGCCATCTTCAGAAGCCCAAGATCCGTCAAGATTAACCATACACTGTCCATTCCCTTCATACGCTTCCTGTACACTAACCTGAGGCTCAGCAGTGCAATACTTTTCTACAGCCTCAATTTTCTCACTAATTATCTTCTCATGATCGACTACATGCTTCAACTGGTTATCTACATGCTGTCTGCACTCCATCACTATTCCCTCACGAATCTTCAGCTGGTTGTCCACATGTTGTTTGCACTGTCACTATTTCCTCACTATTTGTCTTCAGTTGTTCGTCTACATGCTGTTGACACTCTGTCACATTATTGCTTACGTCATACTTCTGCTGCTCTAGCTTGGCGTCTACTTCCTCTTTAAGCTGTTGCTGTTCTTCCTTCATATCCCCCATGGATGCATCTGGCTGTCCTTGCATCCACGGCTGTACTTCCCTCTGTTGTTCCTGTAGTGTCTCCTGAAGCTGTTCATATCGTTCTTTCTCTTCTTCATTCTGTGCCTGTAATTGTTCTTTGATTTTTTTCTGTCCTGCATTCTGTGCTGCCTGTAGTTAGGTACTTTGTGCTTGTAAATGTTCTTTAAATTCATTCCTGAGCACTTCACTTTGGGCCTGTAACTGTGCTTGGAGTTGTTTCTGTCCTTCACTCTGTGCCTCTAGTTTTACATTCTGTGCCTGTAATTGTCCTTGGAGTGCTTGTAAAAGTTTCATAATTTCACCCAGCGATCCCTCTTCCTGCCTAGCTTGGCCTCTTGTCTGGACACCTTCTTGCTCCATGTCGAAGATTAGCCTCACTGCAGCCCTGAATAATCCTCACTCCTGACACCAGTGTTACATCCTCGTCCCCACACTGCCACAGGCTCCAACAGCAGTAGTACAGTACAGGAAGGACGTTGCCCAGTGAGTTGTTCTTCTTATGGTCAGCCTTTGGGTGTGCAGTACACAAGATCAGCTGAGGCGAAAATAAACACTGGCTCCTTAAAGTTCACTGTCTTTATTTTCCAAATAATTCCACTTAATTCTTTCCAGCTTCACTGTTCTCACAAGCACTGGAGCTATACACACTTTACTGATTGCAGTTACAATTAATGTTTAACGCTTGCTAACACTTCACTTAATACACAAGTACTGAAAATAATCTTCACTGACAGTAATTACACTTAATACACTTCACTGTCTTCTCAAGTTCCACTGATATACAAACTTCAATAACCCGTCACTGTTTGCCACTGTTTTCACAAGTACTAAAAATATACAACCTTCACCAAAACTGACTGCACCTCACTCAAACTGACTTGACACTCGACTAAACTCCAAACTGACTGACTCACTAAACTTGTAATAATCTCTACCCCATCCTTATATAAGCTTGCATTGTTCTAGAAACGTCCACTTCTCCAACATTCTAGGACATACTGTCTTGCATCAGCCCCTAGCAACAACAGTTACCAAGTACGAGACATTAAAACATTCTAGAGTTGTCTTACATTACATAACACTCTAAATCATTAACCATACGAACTTGAATTACATAATTTAACAATTACTTAAATAAAACATTACTGAGAAAAAGCACATTAAATTAATGCATAACTTACGAAATAACTATGCTCACAAACACCAGGCAAATTGGCAGCTCTGACGACTCGTACCGAAACTTGCAGTACCAGAAACGTCTCGAAGGTAGGAGACTACGTAACTGGTAAAACCCCCTTCATAACACTATGTTATAGAACAAAATATACTCAAAATTGCATTATAGATCATTGGTGTAAATTTTTGTCATACGTCACATTACACCCTGTATGTATATATATATATATATATATATATATATATATATATATATATATATATATATATATATATATATACATTATATGACTACTACCACTACTTGGATCAAAATGTAGTTCCACTATCACTCCAGTTATTTCTTTGGAAAAATATTCCACTACCGCTACTATATAGTCACTACCGCTGGTTTAAATACAAATAGATTTATTTTGATAATGTTTCTGCAGTACTCATATGTCTGCACATCGTACTAATGCCTATATTAGAAAGACCTTTGCAGTTTGGGTTACGGCTTCCATTTACAGAAACTCAGATAACATTAATGGTATATCATTTTCATTTACAGTAAATACACGGACATAAAAGAATAGGTAAGTCTCTTGATAATTAATAAAAATTTATTTCTTCAATATCTAATATAAAATTTCCCAAATTAAATTAACATATTAGGGATGTAACAGATGCACATCCGCTGAGCACCCAAATGAAAATGAAAATCGACAGCTGCTTCCACATATTCACTGAAATGAACATTAGCATTTTCATCCGCATCTGCACCTGCTGGACGAGGGTGTTGGGGATGTTTAAAACTGTTAACATTTATCCTTGCCACTGAGGAAGGAGAAACCTTGTCAAGTTGCGTCTCTCTCTCTCTCTCTCTCCCACCACCAACCAGTTTTTTTTTCAGCTGAGGAGCGATTTTTCGAACTGACGATGCTGGATAGACATCATAAAAACAACCCTGATATGAAATGTTTCCAAAATTGAGTAAGACCGTTTGAAGATAGCAAAACTAAAATTTAAAAGACATCAGCATTGTGAAGGGATTAATTTTGGACTGAGGTTTGCGGTAGGCTTGCATCGGTGGTCAACAGGCTGTGTTTTGCCTTGTAGGTCTGCTGGTAGTTTAGGTACTGTTGGAACCGTGGAAAATTTGGTATGACCTTACCACCAAATCTAAATTAGTTGTAGGTGACCAGCTTTTACTGCAGTTATTCTGAAGATTTTAATATGTCCGACTCTGGGCATAGGCTTCACAACCTGTTCCCAAGGCCTAGTAGTCCTCCATGTCACTACTGCGGCGCTAACACCAACTGTCCATATTGAATACACGTTAGGACTGTCTCATACAGACCGGTGTATTGGTTTTAGGAGCGGTGTTTTTAAAACACGTCGGCGGGTCTTCTGGTAGTTCAATAAAGCCTTACTTATGAAATTCAAATATTTAAACTGTTCCCTGCCCCAGCCAGGATTCGAACCTGGGTCCTTTAGGACTGTAGGCCATCTCTTCCAAATCAGCCACTGCCTACCCCTACTGTATACATGTATATCACGACAAAAAACACTGGTGATATAAATGTAGATTTACTTACTACTCGCGGAGAATTCTTCTAATTATACGTGAGCCAGATTTTTAAAGTATGGTTAGGTTAGGCTGGGTGATCAGGTTTCCAGGTCAGGTGGTAAGCATTTTTTTTTTTTTTTTTTTTAGGTGGCTGGTTAAAGGTAAGTTAGGGTAGTTTAAGTGGTTAAGTATGCTGTCAGGCTCTAAAATATCATAAATAATAGCTGGTAACAGCTATATATGGAGTAGATGGGAAGTTGTTGAATGCTGTGAAGAGTATGTACGATGGTGCGAAGGCTGCAGTGCGTGTGGATGGTGAACTAAGTGAATTTTTCTCTTTGAAAGTTGGTTTGAAACAGGGATGTGTCATGTCTCCATGGTTGTTCAATCTGTACATAGATGGGGTGATAAAAGAGGTACAAGGTAGGGTAGTGGATGTTGGAGTGGCCCTGGTGAGAGAGGATAGTGTTTGGAAACTCCCTGTACTGTTGTTTGCAGATGATACTGTGTTGTTGAGTGAAGACGAAGGGGAGCTGCAAGGCTTGGTGGATGAGTTTGAGAGAGTGTGTAAGAAACGGAACCTAAAGGTGAATGTAGGGAAGAGTAAAGTGATGGTCTTTGAGAGAGGTGAAGTTAGTGAATGTACAGCGAGGTTAGATGGTGAGGAATTGGAAAATGTGAGTACGTTTAAGTATTTGGGTAGTGTGATGAGTAAGGATGGAGGTTTGGAGGGTGAAGTGCTTGAAAGGGTACAGCAGGGAAGAAAGGTTGCTGGTTCCTTGAAAGCAGTGATAAGAAACAGGGAAGTGAGCATGGAAGTGAAAAAGTTACTACATGACAGTATTGTGATACCAACTCTAACGTACGGAAGTGAAGCTTGGACATTGTTGGAAGGACACAAGTCAAGAGTGAGGTCAGTGGAAATGAGTTATTTAAGAGGAGCCTGTGGAGTCACGTGGAGAGACAGGCTGACGAATGAGGATATAAAGGAGCGTTGTGGTGTGGATGTGGATGTGATAGGAAGCGTTATGAGGAACACACTGAGGTGGTTTGGCCATGTGGAGAGGATGGAGGGTGAAAGACTGACGAAGAGAGTGTATGTGAGTGAGGTGGAGGGGGGAAGAGGGAGGAGGAGGCCGAGGATGAGATGGAGGGATGGGGTGGAGAGGTATATGAGAGAGGGGGGTGTGATTTGGGAGCAGGGCAGTGAAATGGCGGGGGACAGGGCGACTTGGAGGCGATTTGTTTGTGGCCACCCCAAACGGGATTGAGGCGTCTGGCAATAGATAGATAGATAGATAGAACATAGGTATAAGCTAGAGGTTAAGTGAAAGTCTTATGCTAGAGGCCGAAGAAATATGTTAGCAAATTCTCTCTCAGGAATGCCAGACAGCAAGGTGTGACCGGAAAGCTCCAAACACACACACACACACACACACACACACACACACACACACACACACACACACACACACACACACACACACAGGCTTCTAGAACATTCGACAACAGCGTAGCCAACTTGACGGAAATTCTCATATACGGAAGGAAAGAGAAGAAGAAGACAGAAGGAGTTAGGAGGCTGGAGGAGAAAGAAGCGAGAAGGAATCAGGAGAGAGAGAGGGAGAAGGATGTTGCTGTCTGGCATTCCCGAGAGAGAATTTGCTAACACATTTCCTTCGGCCTCTAGCATATGACTTTCACTTAGCTTACATCTATGCTACCAGCTATTATATACAACACTTTAGAGTCCTGACAGTGCTAGTTAATTAGGCTAGGTGGTTTGGTTATTATTTTCAAGTTAGATTTGGCAGTTTGATAGAGGAAGCGTAGGCTTGTTTATGTGGCTAGGTTAGGAACTTTTAGGGTTGGTTAGGTGGTGGTTAGGCTTTGTTTCGTTAGGTTGCATGATGTTTGGTTCGGTTAGGTTTCGTGGTTATTAGATTTGGCCAATAGGGTAGGTATTATATCAAGTTAGGTGGATGGGCTACGTTTTTGTTAAGTTAAATAAGGCTGCTAAGTTAGGTAGTTTGGTTGGGTTTTGTCAGTTCAGGTTAGGTAGCAAGATATAGGATAAGTGAGGTCGCTAGGTTACGTTGTACGATTGATGTCGATAACCTAAAAAATGTTTATGCATACTGTACTTAATTTTTTGTGGCAAATTCCTCGATTCAGATATGTTCCATGTGAGAAGGTCCTGAATGTTTTTAAATGGACCTGAATGATCTTGAAATATCCTGAATGAACTTGAATAAATGAAGAACCTTAGTAGACCTTTCTGACCTGAACAGAACTAATTGGGTCTGATTGGGCCTAAATTCCCTTAAACTGACCTGAATGACTTGAGTAGGAAAGCATGATTGGCAGGGATGGATCGGGGGGGGGGGGATGGGGGGATGCATCCCACCCCCACCGGCCATGCATCATTGAATAAAGAGGCAATTTCAACATTGAAATATCAGTATG